>NC_137094.1:9433074-9624656 GCF_951640355.1 Cnephaeus nilssonii
TTTGAAAAATTAAGAGGCAACATTAATGATGAACATGATACTGATAGGATTAACATGCGCTATAATATCAATGAATGTAAAATGACTGTCAGGCATGCTAATGGTATGTCTCTTTTTCATGATTGCAATAGAGCATTGGTACTATCTAAATGTTTCAGGCGATACTTATGGAGTCAGCAGGCCAGCGCTGATGGCCCAGCACATTGTAGGTGTTTCCTAAACATGTTTGAATGAGTAAAGGAGCAGTTTTAGGCAAGCACAACACCTCGTCAGTCCAAACATAATAAATACAATTTTGTGTGGATAATTAAACCATTAAGTGCTTTAAACACTAATCCATTTACTCAGTGAATATACTCAGTGCAATGCTTTTATTGTTTTTGCATATTTTCTAGATTTTCAACAATATTTACTTGGCATTTAGTCTATGTCCATCACTAAGCAAGAATTGAAGGCATAAGGGTGATCGGGTTACCAATCAAAAGCTCCAAAGGCTTAAGTCTTAGGAATAAATGTCCTAACAGCCGGCTTCATTAGGATTTGGTGAGATGGACACAAGCAGAGGGTGTGTAGTGATGGATGCTGAAAACATGTCTTAGGGAAAGGTTTTTCTTAGGACACAAACAGCATTTGGTTAAGAATGACGATCTACCATGCATATATTCAGAAAATATTCTAATGAAGGCTGGTCTGTTTGGGTGGTGCATTATTTTATAGGTACTTACATTTACTTCACTTTATTAGAGAAGAACCTGAAGTCTATAGTGCAATATACAGTTCTTGTAACATAGAAAACCACACCTGAACCTATATGGTCATGTTAACCAATGCCACCCAACTCAATTTAATAAATTTAAAAAAAGAAAAAGAAAGAAATTAGTTTATATTCCACTAGAAAAGTCTGGCAGGTGGATCCAAGGATCCACTAAACAACCCATATTCAACAAATGGCTTATAACGAGTCTTTTAATTCTGCAGGAAAACTAAAATTTGTTTTAAAATAAGAGATAGGGAAGATTTCTTAATGATTACAGTGAGCTGAATTCCATTCTCAGCTCTGCGCAGGGACTTCCTTCTGTCACATTAAATGAATCACTTAATCTTCCCAAACTGCCATCTATCAAAATATCTTGACAGAAATTATATGTTAAGTCCCAGAGGAAATTCATGAGAATGAACTTAAATTCCTTTCTTTGCCAAAATGAGCAGAAGGAACCAGAAAATGTCTGTAATTATTATTTAATGTGAGTAAACAAGAAATAGAAATGTTCTTTTCCAAGAACACTGTCGCTCAAAAGTAAAATTCAATGTTTTAGCATTTCCAAAGTTCACATAAGCTGCCAGGTACCTGAATCTTTTACTGATTAGTTTTTGTGTTAAGAATATGACAGGCTTTTCTGATATATGTTACGGCCAATCTTTAAGAGTATTCTAAAGTCAAATCAAAGAAGAGCTTTAATTTTTGTCCTTTTAATGTTAATTTGACATTTCTAAAATACTGACTTTTTTTTTTAAATGGGGGGAAATATTGTGAGTAGGTAATTCCTCTGAGTGCCAAGGTTAAACTAATATTTTAAAAGTTCACTTAAACTACTATTATAATAAATGTTAAAATGTAGGTCATTAAAAAGAAAAGTAACCATCACTGACTAGTGTGCTTTAGGCTTATATAAATCAACTAGAGGCCCAGTGCACGAAATTCGTGCACGGGTGGTTCCCTAGGCCTGGCCGGCCATCAGGGCCAATCAGGTTCCCCTCCTCCCCGCCTCCTCCTTCCCTTGCTCCCTCAGCAGTCCACCATGTTCTACGCCACCCCCTGGTGGTCAGCGCACATCATAGTGAGCGATCAAACTCCTGGTCTCTTGGTTGAACTCCCAAGGGGACACTTTGCATGTTAGCTTTTTATATATAGAGAGATTGGAATTATAATATAAAATGTGCATATATGTATGCTCTTAAACAGACTCTTAAACTTTTTTACAGGGTGGTGCATTATTTTATAGGTATTTACTTCATTTTATTAGAGAAGAACCTGAAGTCTCTAGAGCTTAAATGTCTTGCCAAAGATTTGTGGGATTTTATAAGAGATCCCTTAAGACAGGTGTCATATACGACAGCCGATTTAGGTAAATAAAAGGCCCAGGACTCTAGAGAGACCCCTCTGGGTGCATGATTGTCTTCACCTGAGAGTGTCTCTGGCGTCCTACTCATTGGCATCTTTGGGAGGAAGGCAAATAGGTTAAGGTAATATTCTGCCTGTTCTATAAATATGGTATATGTGAATTCACAGGCATAGGCCATTGTCATAACAGGGTCTATATATTTAGGTACCCACTGTCTTCTTTGCTAAGTACTTTTCTGTGTTAAACCCTGATTAAATGGAAAACAAAACCCTACACCCATCTTCAAAGCAATGTTTCATTTCTGAACTCTCGAGACACTATTCATTTATGAAGGTCATCATCTCAGAGAGGAAATGAGAGATTTAGATGGTGGAGAAATCCCAAGACAGAGAGGAAAAACGGGAACTTATGTATGTGAGCCATTATGGCATGCCCGTGAATACATGAAGAAGTACTTCAATATACCTTGAAGATCCATTATTCTATGTTAAAATGTGTCTTTAAATTTAGGAATTCCTGAACTTAGAAAGAAATCAAGGGGAATATTCTCCTTTAAGAAGTTTGTTCTGCCCTAAACAGTTTGGCTAAGTGGATAGAGCGTCGACTGCAGACTCAAGGGTCCCAGGTTCGATTCGGGTCAAGGGCATGTACCTTGGTTGTGGGCACATCCCCAGTGGGGAGTGTGCAAGAGGCAGCTGAATCGATGTTTCTCTCTCATCGATGTTTCTAACTCTCTATCCCTCTCCTTTCCTCTCTGTAAAAAATCAATAAAATATTTTTTTAAAAAAAGAAGTTTGTTCTGCCTGCCCCATAATTCCCTCTCCAGCTCAGGCTTTATCCCTCCCCTATTCAGGCTCTGTTTACACACAATAGCTCACAGCTCTACACACACCTTGGTTTCTTTTTCTGTTAATGCTCTTCCTTCTCTTTAACTAGCATCCCTTCCCCCTTTCCTACCTCCTCCTCCTTTCTCTTACATATTTTTATATCATCTCGTACTTAAAGGTAATCAGTACAACTGATACTTGGGTAACTTAGATATTAGGCCACTCAGGAGTTCTTTCTTAATTTTTCAACTGATGCCTAACCCACTGTCTCCTGTGTTAAGTACCTTTTTTAAAGCCCTTGAAATCCCTGTGCTTATCTCTGCCACTGTATTTTGATAGCTTTTTAAATGTTGTCCGTCTCCCCTTATTAGCCTTGACCTCCTTGAGTGCAGGGACTGTCTTATTTATTTGTGCTACTCTGATGCCAAGCTTAATACCTGACATCTAGTAGGTAGAGAATGCATATCTGCTAAATGAATGCTTCCAGGGTCAATAGCTTTGTCTCCAGAAGTCCTAGATTTGAGGAACAGAGGCAGGGGCTCCTTTTAGGAAAGAGACTTGAACAAACACGACCAGGGATGATATGGTTTGAGGGGAAAAATGTTCTTTAACAACCTCGTTCCTTGTAATGTCAGGGTTACAAGTTTCTTCTATGGAGCCAGGCATTCAAAAGGCACCAGTTAAAATGCAAATGGATTGCCCATAAGGCATAATATATCAATGCAGTAACATCCACTCTCAAATAACAGAGAGCTTCAGTTTAAGGAAATGGGACTCAAAATAGCTTCAATGGTATCATTTACCCAAGCATAGGCCATTGCCCCAGGGTGGGAAAATAGCAGTGGGAACCACAGTGAAAACTAAATATGAAAAAGTTGAGCGAGCCATGAAAATGTCATCAATTTCAAGGGAGTGTCTAACGGTGGCTGTAGAGAAAGCCACAGGAATCTTGTAATAATGAACAGAGAGGGTGAGGAATACTAACCTAGAGGGACAAAGGTGGTTATCAGGAAAAAAAAACATTTTTTTTAAAGAATACCATAAAAAGGCTAAAATCATCATGGCCTTAAAGCTCCAGGTAGCAAGGAGAAGCTCTTGATTTTCCCTCCCGTCCTTTCTTGTCATCGTTTCACCTGGGTGATTCTGCTACGATATTAAGTGATCGCAGGACCACAATGGGCCACTGTCACTGAGCAGTCTGCCCCCTCTGCTTACCTGCCGGAGGCCTCTCATCCGCGTCAGCGTTTTCGGCTTGCTATGAAATAAGGCGACAGTGTCAGCCTCCACTGCCTGGGCTTCCTGCCAGCGACTCACTTGTTCTTTCTCTCTCGGTAACAGCAACAAAGACACATCTGCTAACCCTGACCTTGTTATTTTACTTTCCTTCGTTTTCTTCTTCTAGCTTGAGACGTGTCCCCAGACCACCACCACCCCACCCCCCCAAAAAAAAAGAAAAAATATATATATACAGTCTATCTATCTATCTAGATATAGATATAGATATAGATATAGATATAGATATAGATATAGATATAGATGTACATATTCTAATCAGTGGGTATACGGTGTCTTCTACAACAGAAATTACATCTAAATTCTTTGGATTATGACTTCCCTTTACCCTAGTAACCATTTCCATAGACGATGTGTTGAATACCAATATAGAACACCTTGGCTCAGTGGTTGAGCGTCAACCTATGAACCAGGAGGTCACGGTTCGATTCTAATCAGGGCACATGCCTGGGTTGTGGTCTTGATTCCCAGTAGGGGGTGTGCAGGAGGCAGCCGATCAATGATGCTCATCCTTGATGTTTCTATCTCTCTCTCCCTCTCCCTTCCTCTCTGAAATATATTTACATATATAAAAGAGACTTCATTCTACTCTAGGAGATCATGCCCAATATGAAAGACTTATTTTAAAGACGGACAAGCACAGGTAGCAAAGCCAGTGAGCAGCATGGCCCTTGGACCCTATCAGAAATGCAGAAGGTCAAATCCCAGCTTCACCATTTACCAGCTCTGTGACCTTGAAAACATCCCTAGACCTCTCCCTTCCTCTGTTTTTTCATCTGTGAAAGGGGGATAATGAAAACATACCATTCGATGGGTTATAAACGGTTAAATAAGTTGATATTTTTGAAAGTCTTAGAAGAATGAATGCAGATAATAAGTCTTATAAAAGCAGTTAAATAAATTATGACATGAATAAAAGCCAGCATCTGAAAAGCGCTGTGGCAGAAATAATGGAAAAGGATAAAATGGGGACCGAAGATGAGAATATGTTATTATGAAAGAAAACATAGGAAAGAAAGATAGGATGGATCCTTTGAGGCCCCAAAATTGAAACAAGTTTTTATATCAAGTATATTATTAATATTTAAATAGTACAAAGGGAAGTATAATTTTAAAAGTACTGGAACCTTGTATTTTATTTAGGATGAGTTCTGAAATCCAATAACATGAGTCTGGAGCTAAACCACTTTCCACCTTCTACTTGTGTGACTTTGACCAAGTTACGAAAACTCTGTTTTTCTGTTTCCTTGGTTGCAAAAAAAAAAAAAAAAGGAATAATAATACCTGTCTGCAAGGGAGGTTGAGAGGATTAGGTACATTACTTGATGCCAAGTGCTCAGAAGAAGACGTAGTGCATGGAAAATATTCAGTGGATGTTATGGAAGGCTATGTTTTCTTTTTCAAAAAAAATATATATTTATATTGATTTCAAAGAGGAAGGGAAAGGCGGAGAGAGATAGAGGCATCAATGATGAGAAAAAATTATTGATCGGCTGCCTCCTGCACTACCCCTACTGGGGATCGAGCCCGAAAACCAGGCATGTGATCTTGACCGGAATGGAACCCAGGACCCTTCAGTCCACAGGCCCATACTCTATCCACTGAGCCAAACCAGCGAGGGTTGGGAGGGTATGTTGTCATGTGCTGTTACAGAATTGTGTATGAATCACTGTAGCCACAGCTTTCGGTTCAATTACTTAGCATCTGTCAACCCATAACCTGATCTAGTTAGTATTAATTTGCTAAATACTAATCAGTGATCTAACTAGTATTAACTCGCTATCTTGCCATTACCTATCTTCTTGCCAGGGAAAACCTGACAAGGTAAGCTACAATTTACAAGGGGAGGAAATCCGGAGAAGTTTTACTGCAAAAACTAAAATGTATACTGGAAAAAAAATGGTATTAGAACCTTCCTTGACCTGCCCTTCAGCAAGAGAGTGAAGGCTTCCATGATTTCTCGTTAAATTAGCTCTAGCTGGGATTGAAGAAGCAGTGGGATCATTTTTAAATACTGAAGAAATAACAAGATACGGTGTGCCTTCTGACAGAATGTGAATGTCCTTATCCCACAAATATTTTTCAGCATAGGAAAGGTTTCAAAAGGTTCCTTACCAAACCCAGCTACGTTATACATCTTCCCAACCTACAGAGAAAATAAAAGCATCTGTATAATGACCATCCAAATTTTCATTTCTCATTTTTTCCCCTCACACTTTTCCAAATTAGTATCTCAGTAACTTAAACGAAAGACAACTATATTTTTTCAGGTAGACCACGTGCTAATATTTCATAGTTCTATCATTGTTTTATTTTTTAAATGTATTTTTATTAATTTCAGAGAGGAAAGGAGAGGGAGGAAGAGATAGAAACATCAATAAAGACAGAAAATCATTGATCAGCTGCCTCCTGCACTGATCACAACTGGGGAGCGAGCGAGCCCCGACCGGGAATCGAAATGTGACCCCCTGGTTCATAGGTTGACCATCAACCACTGAGCAATACTGGCCGGGCTTAATTTAAACTTATCAAGGCCCTGCACGTGTCAGACACTGAGTAAACTCCCATCAAGTGTGGGAGGGGCGTAGCCTGGTCTAAATTTCCCAGTGGAGGTAATAGCTGAGATGATGGAAACATTAAGGTCATCTTGGTCGATCTGCAGATCAAGTCTTTATTGAATAAAGATGGAAAACACTGAGATCAGGGTTGAGGATAGAGCTGGTGAAAGTAAAAAGCACAAAACACACCCCCAGCCCCATCAGCTGAATCTGGAGAATTGGAGGTAAGGCTGGGTAGATATAAGTCTTTCATGGCGGGGCAAGGTGGGAGAGAGGATTCGGCCTGGGGTTCTGAACTTTCTCAATAAATAGGTAGGAGAAATCAAATGATCTTCTGAGAATAAATGGTGAGCAAGAGGGGTGCATGGCTGGGAAACGGGGGAAGCAAAGTTCAGGAAGATTTACTGGGGGCATAGAGGATGGAGCTAATCAAACCATCCCCCTTGACATATAGAAAAACTGTTCTAGCCGAGCAGGTATGGGTGTGGCCCGGTGGTTGAGTGTCAACCTATGAACCAGGAGGCCAAGGTTTGATTCCCAGCAAGCTTGACCCCCGGTAAGGGGCATGTAGGAGGCAGTTGATCAATGATTCTCTGTCATCATTGATGTTTCTATCTCTTTCTCCCTCTCCCCTTCCTCTCTGAAATCAATAAAAAAACATTTTTTTAAGAGAAAAACACTCCTTAAAACATATGTTTCAAAAAAAGGCATTGCTCACGCCTGCCCCAGCATTCAGGGCCATGCTATTTTTCCAAGTTTTCATTTTATTCTTCTCCCATTTAGAAAGATGAGTCTTCTCTGTGATTAATTATATTTTCTTTCCTTTTGTTGCTAATGATGTTTTCCAGTTCATCTGATTTTTAAAGTCGTCTGTGTCAAACCTACTATAACGATTTCTGGGCAGATTGCTTCCTCTGTGTATAGAAGAGGAGACAGAGGCAGTGAATTCTCTTAGCCACTTTTCTGAACTTTGGTTGATACAGCGGAGCTGGGTCTGTTGATCTCTCCGCTCCTTTCCACAGCGCATTAACTTTACAATAACATCTAAGACCCTCTCTGGCTGTTTTCACATTTTATTTTCTTCTATTGCCAGCCAATGAATTGTTCAACTTTGCAGACTCTCTTCTGGGATTCTGCTCGCATCGACAAGAAGAGTTATTAAGATCTGTGTAGTTGATGTTTATCCTCACTTAGATCTGTTTATATCTCCTGGGTAACTTTTCTGTGCACAGCTCCAATTACTTTACTGTACTGTCCTCTCTTTGTACCCAAATTTGATTTGTCTCATTCTCATCTAATGGATGCTCAGACTCCTTGTTATTTTCTTGTCATGGTCGCTCACTGACGTTTTTATAAGGCTTTTACGACCTGAGATTAAAATCTATTTGCAAGCGTTGAATACGTGGTCCATTTCTGGAGAAATTTTTATTTTTCTTTCACTTTGGAAATTACCATGGCAGCTTTTCTTTGAAGAATACTGTTATTCATTTGTAAGACTGTATCCCACAAATATATTTAGAATTCCTTTGTCTTATTTATGTAAATACTAGAGGCCCAATGCACAAAGATTCGTGCAAGAAGAGGCCTTCCTTCTCCTGGCTGCCAGCACTGCCTTCGCTCCGGCCGGGAGCCGCCTCCTGCCTCTCGCCTTGTCATGTCAATTTGCATATTCCCTCCTTATTGGCTGTGGGCACCACCATCTTTGTCACGGAGTTACAGTCAATTTGCATATTCCATCTTTATTAGATAGGATTACAATGATAATTTCTATGTATGTCTTCTCTCGATTTCTTTTTCTTATGTGAGGAAAAGTTGGAGTAAGTAACTCAGAAGCTCCTTTACATCTTAAAAAATTCTATGTTACAAAAATGTTTCTAAACCTTATCTTGACATTTAGATTAAGATTCTCTTCCTGAGTTAACTAGAACTATAAAAAAGGGTAGGCAACCTCCAACCAACTGTGATTTGAAGACTCCCCCAGACTCAACCATGTCCCCCCATTGACCTGCCTGGATACCTTCTCCTCCCATAACCGGCATAAAATTCTAATTATGACTGTGAGTCTTTGATAATAAAATGTCATCTCTCTGTGACTCCAAGAAGCATATAAATAAATACAGTTGCTAGGAGGGATGTCTCCCAGGTACCATGTGGGAGGGTGGAGAGGAGATAGAAGATAGAAAGAAAAAGCTACCAAAAAAATAAGTCTAGAGTTAGCCCCACTCTTACAGATATGAATATTTATTATAACCTTAAGTTTGGTATGCTTTGGTTGCTAACTTATGGACCTAAGGCTATGAGGTCTGTCTCTTTCTAGAGGTTAAACTGTTTTCCATCAAGAACGAAAGACAAGTCCATTTAGCCTTTCTACTTAAGTAACACTTGAACAGATTAGTTCTTTTATGTAATTGTGCTAAGTTTTTATTTGAAATGTTCCCCTCACTTTATTTTTTTATTATATATTTTTATTGAGAGAGAGGAAGGGAGAGGGACAGAGATGGAAACATCTATGAGAAGGGAACATCTTCAATCGGCTGCCTCCCGTGCACCGCCCCTACTGGAGATGGAGCCCACAACCCGGGCATGTGCTCTGACCAGGAATCGAACCAGCGACCTCTTGGTTCTGGCCAGCTACCATTCTAAGTATGTGAGATAATGAAAGCCATTATTTTAAAAGTATCACTGTGTGAAATAATAATCTTTGCTGGCAATGTTGCTACATATGCAATAGTCGCTCTTCTTAGGAAAGACAGTACTGTTTGCTTGAATGTTATCACAAACTGTGACATGCCATGAATTCCTCCAGTGAAATATACATGCTTCCCCATGGTGCTCGCCCACCTAGTGGTGGCATTCCAAAGCCAGTGCAGAAGGTAAAAACTGTGTCTGGACAAAGTTTCCCTTGAAAATAGCTTATTAAGTGGTAAAATAAGGGAATGGCATGCCATGTCAGGCACCTTATTTTCCCAGCATTGGGTGACACCATTTAAAGTACTGGCATATTTTTAAGAGAGAGTTTGTTAAAAAAAAAAAAGTTTATTTCTTTGAATTGTAGGAACACAGTAGGTTTAGGGAGATGGAGATGATCTATTTCCCAATGAGGGGCCCCCAAAAAGATCATCATCCCTGCCAGGCCAGCGGCTCAGTGGTTGAGCATCAATCTATAAACCAGGAGGTCATGGTTCGATTCCTGGTCAGGGCATATGCCCGGGTTCCGGGCTTGATCCCCAGTAGGGGGCATGCAGGCAGCAGATCAATGATTCTCTCTCATCATTGATGTTTCTATCTCTCTCTCCCTCTCCCTTCCTCTCTGAAGTCAATAAAAATATATATATTTTTTTAAAGAAAAACCACATCATCCCGACTCTGCAGTCATGTCCACTCTGGGATATATACTCATCAAATAATCTGTACTCCTGAAAAGCTTGGGTCTTCATTCTCTCTTCCTTCTCCCCTAACACGAAACCTTGTGTTTTTTGTCATTTAAATTTCTGTGTGACACTCACTGTGTGGGACCTTGGTGTGCCCTTACCGCTGTGAGCTCTAAGACGAGGCATTTCCAAAATTAGCTTCAGTTGCGGAGCCTCTTGCTCGCATGGATGACACCCTATCTCAGCTCAGAGGAGAGTGACCCGCCGGCCTGTGACCTGCCGGGTGTTTGCTCAGCTGCTGTGCTGCGCGGAGAAGCTTTGGGGGGTTGCACTGCAATGGCATTTCCTTCCCTCATCTTGCCCCTCTCTTCCCTTCCACTTGTCAGGCAGCAGCCACGACAATGCCTGCTGTCATCCCGGAGAATGCAGGGTTGGCAGGAACCAGACAGCTTGCCAACAGTGAGCCAAACATTCACTAGGCTCCATATCTGGGCACTCGCAGGGGGAACTAATCTGCTTTGCAAAAACGGTTCTATCTTGAGCTTCTTGCAGGTCATGGCAATTTACACTTAAATCATGCATCCCCGCCCTGGACACACAGAGAAAGAATGCCTTTAAGTGGCATTGCTCCTGAGAAGATCACAACGTAAGGCTTTTAAATTGGCAGTGTGAGCAAAGGACAGAGTGGAGACTAAGTCATTTTAAACTTCAATTTCACTTTTCCATTTCTCTGAATGGCACTATTCCCTAGCTGCCCCAGTATTAGCGCCAGTACTGGTATAGTCAGCAGCAACTGGACTCGACCCATGTAGATTGCCAATTCCGGGCAAGTTAATATCATCCTTAACCTGGACCCCAAAACAACTGGTGATTCCAGAGAATGAAATTTTCTTTGTTATGAGAGCTGCTTGATATTGCTCTTGGTGGAATTCTAAGCCGGCATCTGTTCCCCTAATGCATAAAAGTTCCCATGGATATTCTTTCTTCCTCCTGGCAGGAAAAGACAGCTCAGAGCACAAGGGGCAGACACTTGTGTTTGCTTAAAGAAAATGTCTGATGAGGAGGGTTCCATTCAAAATGCAAAATTGGGATGAGCAAAACATCTGTAAAAAGTATTCACTTACATGTCTGGTTTCTCCTAGCTTTCTCATCTCTGAAATATTGCACTCATCTTAAGAAGAAAGTGTGCTGTAGAGAATAGCCTGACACATCACTAACTACTTTAATAACCCTTTGGACTCGCTTGCTTTTTTCTCGATTCCTTTATTCTAATGCTAACCGTGTCGAGTCACACTCGACATCCGAGTGCAAAAGGTTAAGGTCAAAAGGTTACAGAGCACTGAGGTTGGAGGAAGCACACGCATTTTTGTTTTCATTTTATGCCATGTTTGAAATTTCCTCTCATATAGGTTTGGCTCCTCCATCCTCACAAAATAGATTCTGCACTGGGTATATTAAAAGGTCATGTCATGTTAGTCAATAGTCTATACCAGTGGTTGGCAAACTCATTAGTCAACAGAGCCAAATATCAACAGTACAACGACTGAAATTTCTTTGGAGAGCCACATTTGTTCAACTTAAACTTCTTCTAATGCCACTTCTTCAAAATAGACTCGCCCAGGCCATGGTATTTTGTGGAAGAGACACACTCAAGGGGCCAAAGAGCCGCATGTGGCTCGCGAGCCGCAGTTTGCCAACCACTGGTCTATACCATACAATTCAGTATGGAGGTGTAATATAGGGAAATGTGCATAAACAAATGTAACAGAGTGATTGGGCAATTTTACCTACGGATCTAATACAAAAACTCCAGAATGGTGGGATTCCACTAGCCATCCATTTGCATAACTTTTCCTCTTCCGAAGGAGGATATTACAAAATCAACTGATGTGATGAGGCTGTTTTTGTTGCAAAAACTAACCAAATAAACAAATAAACAAAAAGAACCCTAGCTGGTTTGGCTCAGTGGATAGAGTGTCAGCCTGCAGATTGAAGGGTCCCGGGTTCTATTCCAGTCAAGGGCATGTACCTCAGTTGCAGGTTCTATCCTTGGCCTTGGTCAGAGCGCAGGCCGAAGGCAACCAAGTAATGTGTCTCTCTCACACTGATGTTTTTCTTCTCTGTCTCTCCCCCACCCTTCCACTCTCTTTGAAAATGAATGGAAAAATATCCTCCAGTGAGGATTAACAACAATAACAAAAAAAGGAAGGAAATTACTAGTTTAGATAGTGGTATCTGTAGTAAGCTTAACCTTTTGCACTCGGATGTCGAGTGGGACTCGACACGGTTAGCATCGGTAGCAGCTCGAGAAAAAAGCAAGCGAGTGCAAAGGGTTAAACTTAGGACAATAAGGGAACTGAGACCTCCTCTGTCATTTCAAGGCCAAGAGTCCTAACACGGCCAGTTTCAGGAAATGGGAGTTAGAGGGAGAGTATGGGTTCAGGGTCATGTAATATTCTTAGCAAAGAAGAAAGTCATGGATTTTATTCTGATACCTCACCGTTAAGTTGATCAAACTATATTCTGATTGTTTTCGTTATTCCCATGACTAGTAACTTTCTCCTGTTAGCCCCTGCTCCACAGCAACTTCAATTTATGCATGGTATGCTATAGGTTTTTTAGGACTCAACTAGCTATTCTGACCTTCCCATTGCAACTCCTAAAACTTACTGTCAAGATCCTACCTGGTTTTAGTCATACTCCCAATGGGGAATATCTGATTACCCCACATCATGGGCTTAATTAAGTCATTGGTTTGCGAACAACCTATATATAACTGTCTTAAACAATGCTTGTAAGACTATAAAGAATCCAACACTTTTCTTTTAATAAAACAATCTTATTGCCAAGGGAGAGAAATAATTTTTCCCCTTTATGACTTTTGGAAAAACAAATGTTCTACTTCACAATAACATATACATCATTTTCTTACAGGCGTGACATGCATACATTCTTCTCAGAAAATATATGGGAGAGATAGTTGAGTGGGAACTAAAAGAGTCCATTTATGTTTTGAAAGTGATGGATGAAAATGATAATTCAAAGAAAAAAATGGGTAACCAATGTTTCTGCTCCTCACCGTTTCATATCCCTAAATTGAAGGATTTCGAACATGAACATTTATCATTTGAACACATCACTCTTCTACTTAAGTGCAATTTTCTCTTCCACAGGGCTAATGTGAATTAGTAGGCCCACCGCTGGGATAAACTAGCTAAAGTCAGCTAGCAAAATCTTCTAAATTGGAGAGGCAGTGTGAAATTTGCTGATGTGGCCATAATTAAAGTTAGATCGGAATAAGGTGTATTCTAACAATGTGGACTAATGCATCTCCTAACAGATATATAAAAAACTTATACATGCCTTTAGTTTATCACTTAAACCCATAGTGAATATTGTCAGAAACCCCCCTCACCTTCTACCACTGTTCACACATTTCACCTGTACATCCCTACGCTCAGTCATCAATGGGGTACCTATGACAGACACTGACTCACTCTCTTTAAGGGCCAAATACCTTCCCATCTTTAGTGTAAATAACATGCACTTTTATATTTTTATCTTTCAAAGCTATTTCACTATAGCGTTCTAACAATTCACACTCTGAGGCTGGATATACAAATCTGCAGACTATACAGGGTAATGAAACCCTGACCCAAAACCTCTGCCGCATTGAGTCCAAAAAGCCAAACCACAACCTCTACGGTGATTGGCCCAAAATGCTCAGGACCTGGTCAATGACCACCAGCTTCCTTAATGTTTACCCCTGCTCTGTCTCAGGACCAATCTCAGAAAGCCAAATAGGTTCCCCAAAGCAATCCCAGATGATGCCCTGCTTTCTAGTGAGCCCGCCTCCAGCTTTCCCATGGCAACCACCTCCCCTCAGAGCACACCTGGAGCGCTGGCTTCACACACCATAAAGCTTCCCCACTCCATTGCCTGCGTTTCAGTCATCGCCAACCGCTAGTGATGGTGGCTGACTCTGAGTAAATAGCCTCTCTTGGTTCACATCCTGGCAGTCTTTATTTCTGCAAAACCACAAAAGGTTATTGGCTAGCAAACATTATTTATGCTGCAAAATATCTAATACACTAAGACATTTGCTTCCTTTGAAAGGTGCTGGAAAAGCAAGACTTAAAGACCTTACTGAGATGTATACTATACATTGCTCTTAATAATTCAACTTGTGTTTACTAGCAATTAACTGTCAGACATCTATGAGATGTGTCTGGAATATTCCAACAAAGATAAGTTAATTGGTCCCTGTTCTAGAGATTAGTTGCACGTGAGGAAATATAATGAAGTAAACACATAATCTAACACGGTCTTATATATGCACATCCTATATAATAAAAGTATGCAAATTGGCTCCTCGACCGGGAGGTCATCTGGGAGTTCGACCAAGGGACAGGGTCGGCGCGGGGAAGGGAGGGAGGCCCGGCCAGCAGCCGGCAGCCACTAGGGACCCTAGTGTTAACATATGCTAGAAAGAAACTGTGAAGAGAGAACATGACTCTCTACCTACTAGGGAACCTGTGGATTTGAAGGAATGATTAAGCTATATGACAATCTTTTGAGCCTGGCCAGAGTGTCTAAGTGGTTGAGCATGGACCCATGAACCAGGAGGTCACCCATGAACCAATGAATGCATATGTAAGTGGAACAACAAATTGATGTTTCTCTCTCTCTCTCTCAAATCAATAAATATGAAAATATTGAAATATTGAATATCTTGAATGAATACATATATGAATTAGTTATCTCAAATCTACTCTTTTTTTAGAGCATGGACTCTTAATAACTTTTATCTAATGTAGGATTGAATGAGTTTTAAAAATGCAAAGATTAAATAGTTCTGACAGAGTAATTGTTGGAGATGATAAATATATAGAAATAAATGGATGAATAATTTTCTGAGCCTGAAGAAATATTTTGTTGCCTTGACGTGCATTAAAACACCATCCCGAATATCAATAGTGTTTAGAAGCTGTTTAAGTTGATATTAAGCTTAAAATGTAAATTTATGCAGCAATTAGAGAATTGTTTGTGTAAAAAATGCAGCAAATTTGAGATAATATAAAACCGCTACAAGCTTTTCAACAGGGTGAGAACCTGACCCATGCATTATAAGCTGTCAGATGAAGTGTTGTGTTGTTATGGACACTCTATTATGCTGATAGGATAAGAAACTATTTATTATCCTTGCTAAGTACATCAAGATCATCCTTTCTTAATCAGATTCCCCTTTGGTTATAATTAAAAGTTGGTCTCCCCAAACTGTAAGCCACAATGTACTCTCATCATACAAATTAGTTCGTAAATGTAAGCTATAAAAGAAGGTATTTAATTGTTCTTTGTCACATAACACAGTTACCTAAATAGCATGGCACTCCTAACAATGTCAGATCATACTATTTGGGTATGGCAACAAATTGATCAAAAATGCTTACCTTCATATAAAGTGAATAATTAGGTGCTCTAAGATGTTGGAAACTTTTCTTTAGCATTCACCCTGTTTTTATACAAGTAAAGCTCCAACACAGGCAAACTCTTAGCCCCCAAAATATTTTCTAAAGCGGTGCTTCTTAAAATCTGGTCTGCAGGCCAGTGCAAGACTGCAAACTGATACAATTCATGACAAGAGCAATATGAGTTTGAAAGAACATGTTTAGAAACGTTTATTGCTCTATGGCATTGCCAAGACATCCAAGAACGTCTTTTTCCCCTGAGGATTCATTTTTATTTTGCTTTTTAAAAAGTCTTGGTCCCGCCCGAACTGGTTTGGCTCAGTGGATAGAGCATTGGCCTGCGGACTGAGGGGTCCCAGGTTCGATTCTGGTCAAGGGCATGTACCTTGGTTGCGGGCACATCCCCAGTAGAGGGTGTGCAGGAGGCGGCTGATCGATGTTTCTCTCTCATCGATGTTTCTAACTCTCTATCCTGTCCCTTCCTCTCTGTAAAAAATCAATAAAATATATTTTTTAAAAAAAGTCTTGGTCCCTTGGTGGGCGGGGGGAAATACAGATAATTTGAGAAGTACAAGGGTGCTCCTTGCCCTTGCTCAGGCAAATGATTTAATGGCAAAAATAAATAAATAAATAAATAAATAAATAAATAAATACTTAAGATGTTCAAGGCATTATGTCGTGATGAATACCAGATAATTTTTCAGCTATAGAAAAGCCTAAGGACATACACACTAATTTTTATGTGACCTTGGAAGGCACTGATCACATAATGCCATTGACCCAATTCTGGGATACTATAATAACATGTCATAAACTGGATAGCTTATGTTAGTGAACCCATATTAACAGGTCCAATCGTTTTTGTTTTTTGTTTTTTTACTTTTCTCAAATCTTTTCTTTTTCCTCCTGTTTTTTTTTTTTCTTTCTTCCTTTGTTTTTATTTTCTTGGAATATCCTAAAAGTAACTGAGTTGACCTCTGACCTTTTGGCTTCCCATGGGTATCCACAGTTCACACTTATTAGTAACTAGAGGCCAGATGCACAAAATACGTGCAAGGGGCTTGTCCCCCGCCTGCCATGGAGGCCGCCTCTGCCTCGCCTCCCCCGCTCCCCCTCCCCGCCCCACCGCAGCTTCATCCTGAAGGTCATCTGGAAGGATGTCAGGTCTAATTAGCATGTTACACTTTTATTATTATGGATTGTATTTAACTTGAAATAAGCTATTTTTACTTAATGGGTCTAATAAAATGCTTGATTTTTCAGCGTTGACTCCACATTGATGAGTGCCCTGACCTCTGACTGGGGGTCATAGTTCTAGGGCCATCTCTTCAAGTAGTTGGTTGTCCCTGGTGGTCCTATAAGTATCAGTTAAACATAAAACAATGTAATGGATATTTATGAAAGAATTTGCCAAGGCTTAACTATGGAGAAACACTCCATGTCTTAGTCCTTTGGGATACTATAATAACATGTCATAAACTGGATAGCTTATAAACAACAAAACTGTACTTCTGCCCTAACCAGTTTGGCTCAGTGGATAGCGCATTGGCCTGCAGACTGAAAGGTCCCAGGTTCGATTCTGGTCAAGGGCATGTACCTTGGTCGCGGGCACATCTCCAGTGGGGGGCGTGCAGGAGGCAGCTGATCGATGTTTCTCTCTCATCGATGTTTCTAACTCTCTATCCCTCTCCCTTCCTCTCTGTAAAAAAATCAATAAAATATATATTTTTAAAAATATACTTCTTATAATCTGGAGGCTGAGAGGCTTAAGATCAAGGTGTCTGGTGAGAGCCTACTTCCTCAGAGATGGCCATCTTCTCCCTGTAACTTCACATGGCTAATGGGGTGAAGGAGCTTTCTTGGGCCTCTACACTCTTGACCCAATCACCTCCCAAAGACCCTACACCTCCTAATACCATCACCTGGAGTGTTAGGATTTCAACACGTGAATTCTGGGAGGGAACAAATATTCAGAGGGCACAAATAAACTCCTCTCTCATTAAAGTAACTCATGGTTGGGATTGCAGTTTTGTTTTCAGCATTCCCATGAAGAGGATCATGGACCAATATGGCCTGGAGGGGCCCTAAGTGATTTCAGCACCAAAGTCTTTGTGATGTTGCAAGTGGTAAGGAAGAGGCTGAAACAGAAATCCCCAGCAGGGGCCATAAATGGATATTGCAAGTCACTATACTGCTTTACAAAAATATAGACTGGAATAGAGTGGACCTATTCATGTCTATAATCCTATAGAGAGGTTGCCTGGGTGCTTCAGCATAACCATTATTGCTTGTCTCATTTTCGGTTCTTATAAGTGTATTTCTAGTAGCACATGATCTCACTCATCTAGGGGAAATGATGAACAACATAGACTGATGAACAAGAACAGACCCGGAGACAAGGAAGCATAGATCAGACTGTCGGACCTTAGAGGGAAGGTAGGGGAGGGTGGGGATAAGGGGGAGAGATCAACCAAAGAACTTGCGTGCATGCATATGAGCCTAACCAGTGGTCACAGACAACAGGGGGGTGGAGGCATGCGTGGGGAGGGGTTTGGGATGGGAATGGGGAGATGAGAACAAATATGTGATACCTTAATCAATAAAGAAATTTAAAAAAATTTTAAAAATTAAGACAGTGAAAAAAAAAGAAAATGATAATGCTGTAAGAGAATATAGGAGGGATGCATAAACTCAAGATGAAGAAAGCCATCCAAGTGAAATCTTCCAGAGAGGAAATGCTTGGATGGAGTTTTAAAGAAATCAGGCCAAGAGAAGAGGATGAGTATCGGAGCCAGTGTGAGAGCTTGAATGATAAGGACCATCTGGGAGGCATGGCAGGTAGTTTGGCATCTTGACATTCATTTCTGGAACAGAGATTGAGTCTGGAGGATCTGAGTTTGGGGAGACTGGCTGGGTCCAAATCCCAAGAAATCTTCAGTGCCAAGTTAAGAAATTTGACATTATCTTTTTGTAATCGGGAGACGTGATTAGATTTGCATTCTTGAAGACAATTCTAGTAATGCTTTTGACAATAATTTGTAGGAAGATTATGATCTAAGGCAAGAGCAATTAGGTATGAAATTTTGAGAGATGATGAAGGTCTGAAGAATGAAGTCAGCAAAAAGGGAAAATAAAGAGGAGACTTAGTGATTAATTGAATAATGAATGTAAGGAAAGAACCAGATATGTTCGACTCCCTTGGGAACTTGAATAGATAGTAATGCCAGTTATCAATAATGAAAATATAAGAGGAAGACCGGGATAAAGTGGGTGGAGGGGAAATAATAGTTTGGTTGGGGACACATTGCATTTGAAGAAAAGATTCATGTTTGACTAAAGATTTGAGTCATCATGCCATTCTCCTACTTAAGTTCAAGGCTGAAAACTCTGCTGAATCTTTAATTAGATGCCAATTTAGCCTGTCTAGATGGTGTGTCATAGAATGACTTCCTGTTTGCATTTTAAGTGTTTTTTTAAATTTGGATTTTAACGCATGTACTTTTATCTCCTTACAATCATTACTTTGCTGTCACTCTTATATATTAGGCTTCAAAATTTCTCTTGAAATATAATAAAATTAATGAAAACACCTTACAAATATATTTAAATATAAAGTTGTTCACCCTAGGGATGTAAATCTTTTAGTATTTACCTTTTAATCTTCAAGAAATGTAATACCATCAGAAGCAGAAAGAGTATTAAGTTGCTTTGTGGCTAAGAAGATTAAAATAATAAGAATGGACTATAACTTTAAAAATCCAATGATGGCGTTCTTTTCTTTGTTGTTAACTCCATTGATCTACCCATTATGCTGTTCTTCTTCCAAGAAGCAGGGATAAAAAGAACATTTGTGTCGCTATTTGGAAGATAAATAAAGCAAAGCTTGTTATTTGTAATCAGGGCCCTTGTTGGCTTTCAGATCTACTTCAATAGCTTGTACAATTCAGGAACTGTGAGGGATGCTAGTAGAATGTTTAATAAAGATGGGCATAGTCAGAATGCTCTATAGTCTCTTTCTTCCTGAAGCATAAATCGGATTATCCTGAGCAATTAGATGTTTGCACAAAAAGAAGGCACGGATTCCTTTGACAAGCAAGTTAAAGATTATGATAGTTAAAACCTGCAATGGTGACAAGAGTTATTATTCTTTTGGCTGTCATTTGTTCAGGGGCTTTTATCAGGCCAGGGCACCTAAAATACACTGTACATTGAAGAATTAGCAAAGTGTGCAAACAATAGCATTGTTGAACTCCATGAAGATGAAAACTAAAAATGTATATTACTGCCAGGCCCCTGTGACTCAGTGGTTGAGCATTGGCCTATGAACAAGGAGGTCATGGTTCGATTTCTGGTCAGGTTATATGCCTGGGTTGCAGACTCAATCTCTAGTATAGGGGGCATACAGGAAGCAGCCAATTAGTGATTCTATCTCATCATTGATGTTTCTCTCTCTCTCTCTCTCTCTCTCTCTCTCTCTCTCTCTCTCTCTCCCTTCTCTCTGAAATCAATAAAAAAAATATTTTTAAGTGCATTTTACTAGGATATAGGAATACATGAATATAATAAGAGATAAATGAAATAATTTTATTTGTTGATATTCACATTATATGATCATTTTCTGTAAGATTTGAAATAAATATAATCACTGAATTAAGATGTTGGTTTTTGAGACAGATATAACAAATGACCACACTGAATCAATCTTTCTGAAAACTTGATCATTTTTGGTCTCAAGAATATGCAAAGTCTGTAGATCTTAATGAAAGAATTCCTACTAAAGACACTGCCTTCACAGCACACACCAAAGTAAGGTTTGGTTTGCTAAGAAATGCGGTAGTCGGGGTAATTAGATTGTTTTAAACTCCAGCATACACTTCATCTCGAAATCTCCTCTCTGAATTAGTATTTGCACTTCTGCTGAATATAAATGATCCTGCCAGTGCTTTTTACAGTGTATCAATTTATTTTCATCACGGCTCACTCTATCTGAACCCACACCTGCAAGGATTGGCCGTGATTTCAAAGATTTTTTTTTTTTCAGAAATGCTTTGTTAAAGCTGCCCTGCTTCTTCAGAGCACTTCAACCTTCCCAGTGATGAAAACCATCCAACAGAAATGGGTGTTTCCTCAGTTCACTTTTCTAATCGGTGAAAAATATAAATACTATGTGAACACAGCATTCTCTTCTTTTTTTTGTAAGAACCTTAATTTTGTCATCTAATCAATCTTGCTTAGCTCTTTTTCTGCTCTTAGAATAACCCGTTAAGACATCAAAAGAGGTCAACATGAAGAATTCATCATGAAACACTAAGAAAATGAACAAGTACCGCTCAATGTAAGCTCCCAATATTGACCTAGATTTTTGCATTACATACACACAAGTATTTGTCACCCTAAGAATTAATATTTAATATAATTAAAATTTGTTCTCCAGAATGTGGGTTATGTTACTGTCAGACAAGAAATTCGGTGATGTGGAGTGATGGGTTCATTTATTTAAAGTCATTTCTAATCAACTCAAAATTTCTGTCACCTCGCCCCCGAAGAGGACGATGCTAACTCCTTTCAAGGGTTCCACACCAGTGAAAAGGCTGGTGATACTCACTGACTAAGCCAAGCACTAAACTGGCCCATCTCCCACACAATGCTCATTGGTAAGGAGTATTTTCCTGGTTGTTCATGGTACTACTCTGTAGCTGCTCATCTAGACCCTGCCCCGTCCAAGCACAAACACTGAGAAATTACAGAAAGTTACACACACATCCAGCCTCAAGGAGGAAATTGGGGAGGGGCTGCAAGCAGTGGAGAGCCAACAAACAGACTGCCATGATTTCAACTTCACCCTTAACAAGCTGTATGCCCTCTTTAAGCTTTAGCTTCCTTGCCTGTGAAATGGAGGTAATACCAATAGCCACTTCCGATGTCATCCTCTGAGGAGTAAATAAGAACATGGGTCTTTCCAGGAGGAAGCACTCCATGAATGCCATTGTTAGGTGTTGAAATTGTTAGTTTCCCCTCAAAGGTCTCAGAGTGTTAATAGAATGTCCTTGTTCACTTTATAACATACTAGAGGCCTGGTGCACGAAATTCGTGCGGGGGGGTGGTGTCCCTCAGCCCAGCCTGCACCCTCTCCAATCTGGGACCCCTTGAGGGATGTCTGACTACCTTTTTAGGCTCAATCCTACCTGGATATCCCTCTCATAATCCAGGACTGGTGGCTCCCCACTGCTCGCCTGCCTGCCTTCCTGATTGCCCCTAACCGCTTCTGCCTGCCAGCCTGATCACCCCCTAACCACTCCCCTGCCAGCCTGATTGATGCCTAACTGGTCCCCTGCCAGCCTGTTTGCCCCTAACTGCCCTTCCCTGCAGGCCTGGTCACCCCTAACTGCCCTTCCCTGCAGGCCTGGTCACCCCTAACTGCCCTCCCCTGCAGGCCTGGTCACCCCTAACTGCCCTCCCCTGCAGGCCTGATCCCTCCCAACTGCGCTCCCCTGCTGGCCATCTTGTGGCGGCCATCTTGTGTTCACATGGGGGCAGCCATCTTTAACCACATGGGAGCAGCCATCTTGTGTTTTGGAGTAATGGTCAATTTGCATGTTACTCTTTTATTAGATAGGATGGTGTTCATTACAGTATACTCTGATAGGGTTAAGTTTTTGAGTCATTCCTTCATTGCTCATAAAGGAGGTCTGACCCAGCATCAGAAATGAAAGCAGAAGCATTAGCACTGATTTTACAGAAAGAAATAGGAATTTTTCTTTAGTGAATGCTGAGGTTCAGTTTTGTAAGGTGAAGAGTTCTAAAGGTGGGTGATGGTGATGATTGCACAACAATGTGAATGTATTTAACACCCATTTTAAAAAAAAAGTGGTAAATTTTTTGTTGTTTATATTTGACGACAATGGAAAAGACACATAAAATTAGTTATTACAGCATGAGAAACCATGGTTGAATCTTAACCTTTTGCACTCGGATGTTGAGTGTGACTCGACACAGTTAGCATTAGAATAAAGGAATCGAGAAAAAAGCAAGCGAGTGCAAAGGGTTAAATTCACATTGCTAAGTGAAAGAAGCCAACTATATACTCTGTAACTCCAGTTACATGATGTTCTGTAAAAAAAAAAAAAAAGATCTATAGTGATGATAAAAAAAAAAAAAAAAAAAAGCAGTGGTTGCCAGGAAATTGGGTGGAGGGGAAGGTGGTTGAAAAGGTGAAGTATAGCAGATATGTTAGGACAGTGATCGGCAAACTGCGGCTCTCGAGCCACATGCGGTTCTTTAACCCCTTGAGTTTTTAGCAAAGGCCAGCTTAGGAGTACCCTAATTAAGTTAATAACAATGTACCTACCTATATAGTTTAAGTTTAAAAAATTTGGCTCTCAAAAGCAATTTCAGTCGTTGTCCTGTTGATATTTGGCTCTGTTGACTTAATGAGTTTGCCGACCACTGCGTTAGGACAATGAACTATTCCATATGATACTGGATATACCACAGGAAGTCCTGTCCACTGGGAGGAGGTCCCTTCACCACTATTTTTAGGGCTTCTCCTGAGTGGGGTTGAATGGAATGTCCCTCCACATTATTTTTCAATAATAGTTGACTTGCCATATTAGTTTATATTAGCTTCAAGTGTATAGCTTAGTGGTTAGACACTCATATAATTTACAAAGTGAGCCGCCCAATGTTTCCAGTGCCCACCTGGCACCATACATAGTTATTACAATACTAGAAGCCTGGTGCACGAAATTCGTGCACGGCGGGGGGTTGTCCCTCAGCCCAGCCTGTACCCTCTCCAATCTGGGACTCCTGGAGGGATGTCCGACTGCCCGTTTAGGCCCGATCCTGGTGGGATCGGGCCTAAACGGGCAGTCGGACATCCCTCTCACAATCCAGGACTGCTGGCTCCCAACTGCTTGCCTGCCTGCCTTCCTGATTGCCCTTAACCGCTTCTGCCTGCCAGCCTGATCACCCCCTAACCACTCCGCTGCCAGCCTGGTTGATGCTTGACTGCTCCCCTGCCAGCCTGTTTGCCCCCAACTTCCCTCCTCTACCAGCCTGGTCACCCCTAACTGCCCTCTCCTGCAGGGTTGATCACCTCCAACTGCCCTCCCTTGCAAACCTGGTCCCTCTCAACTGCCCTCCCTTGCAGGCCGGGTGCCTCCCAACTGCCCTCTCCTGCTGGCCATCTTGTAGTGGCCATCTTGTGTCCACATGGGGGCAGGATCTTTGACCACATGGGGGCAGCTATATTGTGTGTTGCAGTGATGATCAATCTGTATATTACTCTTTTATTAGATAGGATTATTTACAACATCCCCTGTGCTGTATTCTACGTCCCCATGACTGTTTTGTAACTGCCAATTTGCACTTCTGTATCCACCCCTTCACTTTTTTCCTCAGCCTCCCTCCCCGCTCCCCTCTGGCATCCATCATCAGTCTGTTCTCTGTGTCCCTGAGTCTATTTCTATTTTACTTGCTTGTTTATTTTGTTCTTTAGATTCTCCATAGAAGTGAAGTCATGTGGCATTTGTCTTTCTCGGTCTCACTTCTTTCACGGGGCCGAATGCCCTCTGGGTCCGTCCATGCTGTCGCAAATGGTGAGGTTTCATTCGTTTTGTATGAATGGCCAACCACTTACAGCTCGTGCCAGCATACCACGCAGACGCCTCCATAATCTGGGCCTGGGTTTTCATCTCCTTCTTCTGTTAATTAGTCATAGGCAACTCCCCATGTGATCAAAACCACGATTTAAGGAAGAATCTACAGCACAGAGGCGGCAGATACGATGAAGTCTGAGCCACCCCCGGGGCTGTGCGCTCATTCCTCTGGTCCTGCTTAGTTCCCAGGCTTTTACATACCATTTCCATTTTACAGGCGAGTGCTGCTGTGCACATCCAATTTTATGGTTGGGTAGACTGGATAATATTCAGTTCATAATTGGCAATTGGGGGGTGCGTAGTCACTTTGTGTTCCAATAGCACACCCAGAGCTGATTTTCCGTGAACACAATTTGTTGTTGGAAGAGGATACGTCCTCCCTGGAAAATCTGCAGGAGTAACCTTGGCAGCCCAATGTGTGGCACCTGAGTGTTTACCCGAAGGCTGGGGGGATGGGGGGGACTCAGCTTAGCGGACTCCCCCGAGATGCTCTGGGCTCCCGACGTGAACAGCACCTGGCGGGTCTACCCACTGAAGGTGGGACGTGGAGATGAGGGGACATGCTGGCTGGGCAGCGGACTCCGGCAGGGTCACTACCATGAGGGGGACGTAGTTTCCATCCAAGACGGCAACCCGAGCTCAGAGGGTCGAGAGAGCCAGCGAGGGCCAAGGAAGGGCAGCAAGGAAGCAACTAGCTGGGGCTTCACCTCTCTGGGAGAGAACAGGTCACAAGGTACATCAGCCAGGCTCATGGTGAGGGTAAGCTGGGCGCTCTGCACTAGGACCTTCAGACGTACAGGGGACATCAGTACCGGAGGGGCCCCAGGGAATTCAGTGATCATAGGCATACTGAATCCTGAATGCTGACGCTCCAGCCCTCTTCCCTCATTACATCACCAGAATCCTGGAGGCAGAGGCATCCAGGCAGGAATAGAAAAACACTTTCTAGCCCGGCTGGCGTGGCTCAGTGGTTGAGCATCCACCTATGAACCAGGAGGTCGCGGTTTGATTCTCTGTCAGGGTACATGCCCAGGATGCGGGCTCCATCCCCAGTAGGGGGCGTGCAGGAGGCAGCCATAGCTGATCAATGATTCTCTCTCTCATTGTTGATGTTTCTATCTCTCTCTCCCTCTCCCTTCCTGACGTCAATAAAAATGTTTTTAAAATAAGAAAAACACTTTCTTAGAGACTATAACCAGAGAAAGATTTAAGACCTAAATACATTGGTATTGGTTGTTACCACACAAACAAACAAATAAAAACCAGCCTATTCAGAATACTGTGTAAGATGGTCACACTGAAAACACCCCCTCTGCACCCACACATACATACATACATACGCATAATTTCCAGGCTGCTTTCCTCACTCTCAAACATAAGAAGACAACAGAGTAGGATAAAACATCTTAAGAAAGCCTGTATCATGTAAAATGCAGACAATTCCGATCAAACAAGTAAACAAACAAAAAGAAAAAGAGATGCATCTTAGAGGAAAAATGCATTATCTTCAAAAGGAAGGATATTATTATTAGCACTGTCCGTGAGATAAGGGGTGATAAGGACTGGGGGTATAAAGAAAAGAAACCTTAAGAGAACAAGAAAAAGCTCTTGCAATTTAAAATCGTCAGAGTAGAATGACAAATTCTGATAGGATACTAGACTAGAGAGATAACATTGAGGCAACCTCCCAGGAAGAAGTGCAGAACATCAAAGACACAGGAAAAAAAAGGGGGGGGGGGGTACACCACGTAGAACCGTACAAGAAATTCTGGAAAGACAGGAAGGGGAAATCAAAGGGAAGACCTTTTCAGGGAAATAGTTTGAGAAACTTTGGCAAACGCCAGTTGCCAGGTTGAATGCTTAGCACAATGGATGGAAATAGACCTCTATATTGTGAGCTTTCTGAATCCTGGGGTAAAAAGAGGGCGACCAGGCCAGCGGGGGGCGGGGGAGGCAGTTGGGGGCGACCAGGCCAGCAGGGGGGGCAGTGAGGGGCGAGTTATGGAGAGAGAGGAAAAAACCACACAGGTCATATATAGGGAGAGAGGGAAGGAGGGAGAGAGGGAGGGAGAAAGAGAGGGAGGGAGGGGAGGAAAGATGAAAAGAGGGAGAGAAGGAGGGAGGCAGGCCAGGAAGCAGGCAGGGAGGCAGGGGATGTAATTATTATCATTCATTCTTTCCTGTTTAGTAATATACATCCATTCACTATGTACTATTTGCAAATAGATTTTTTAAACTTTATCTTTATTATTGAAAAGTATTACAGATGTCCCCTCTTTTTCCTCCCTAATCACCCTCTGTATTTCTTTCTATATAAACCCAATTTTCTAATGACCCGACACCCCTCCAGCCCCCTGGAAGTGTTACCCTGCTGTAGTTTAGCTCTGCTATTGAGATTTATCGAAGCTGATGGAATGCAGAATAAAAGCATCTGTTAACATTGTGGTGGAGAACAGATTACACAATCTTGCCGTACGGTTTTATGTTTTCAAGGATGTGAATATATATGGAGAGAGTTTATCCACTAGAGTTTCCATTTACATAAATTTAGTGTATCTACTACATTTAATTTTAAAATATCTCTCAGTGGAGTCTTTTACACTTGTTTCTGAGAGAGGAAGAGAGAGGACTCTAACCAGAGCCAGATTTACATTAAATATTTTAGATGCTTAGAATTTATCTACATTAAAAGTAGTTGGAACCTACGTAGTATTACTTTGCTTTTGTCCAGATGTTAAAACACTCCTACATGTTCTTAAAAATACATGGAATTAATCTTTTTCATCCTTTAAGTACAAAATCCCCTTGGAAATGAATCATTAACAGTTCAGTATCAATTTGCACAACTGGTTTATGTTCCTTCTAAAATGGAATCAGCGGAATTGTGGGCAAATCTTATCATCATCGTTGTCTAATGTTAACCGACACCCTAATATGTTCCATATATTGTGCTAAGCTTTTGATCTATATTCTAATTAACTCTCAAAATAAACTTCAAAGGTAGGAACTATTATTTTATCTCTCAGAGAAAAAATGAAAGCCCAGACATTCATTATGTTACTTGCTCAAATCGTAAGTATAGGCCGATAGGTGAGCATGTGTTTCTAACCAGATCTGGTTGATTTGATTGATTTTTGAAGCGGTGAAAAATTGGCATGAGTGGAGTCATTTTAAAATAGTCAGGGCAGTCCCTGGCCGGGTAGCTTAGTTGGTTAGAGCAGTGGTCGGCAAACTCATTAGTCAACAGAGCCAAAAATCAACAGTACAACGATTGAAATTTCTTTTGAGAGCCAAATTTTTTAAACTTAAACTTCTTCTAACGCCACTTCTTCAAAATAGACTCGCCCAGGCCGTGGTATTTTGTGGAAGAGCCACACTCAAGGGGCCAAAGAGCCGCATGTGGCTCTCGAGCTGCAGTTTGCCGACCACGGGCTTAGTTGGTTAGAGCATCATCCTGATATGCCAAGGTTGCAAGTTCAATCCCCGGTCAGGGCACATACAAGAATCAAACAATGAATGCATAAATAAGTAGAACAAGAAACCTATCTCTCTCTCTCTCTCTCTCTCTCTCTCTCTCTCTCTCTCTCTCTCAAATCAATTTCTAAAAAAAAAAAAAAGTTAAATATTGTCAGGGCACACATTCCAGAGGAACCACATTGAATATCTTACTCCTGGAACCTTTGGAATATTTGAACTTGGAAAAATTACCTGTGGACTGGGCCAGAGCAACACTGTCTTCCAAACACTTGTCTGCTAAGCTAATAGGAAAGCAGACCTCGGGACTAGGAGGACCCATCATTAAAGGCACTCTTCAGAATCAATAACAGGCATGTGTAGCTCAAGAAAGACTTAGCTTACTACCACCAATAGAAATCCCTTTCTTCTATTCACGTATTACTCCCCTTCCTTTTCTCATAAAAGCCCCTTGCCTTCATCCCATAATCAGAGCACTCTTTGGGTTTCTGACTGAATCCTTGCTTCCCGAATAGCTATTTTTGGTCTCAAATAAACACTTGTTGCCTCTCACTCAAAGCCCAATCTCTCCCAGGGGAGGCAGAGGAAACGGGAAGAAATCATTTCAGAAGGGTATGGGTGGGGATAAGGAGCCAGAATGAAAACCTCAGATACCATCAGAGCCCCCCCGTGCCTGGGAAATTGGAGTGGGGTTGTGGGGGTGGGGGGTGGAGGGGACCCTTGAGAAGCAGGGAGGGTAGAAAAGCAATTTTAAAAATTACACAGCTTTGCCTACAATCACCCCTAAGAATGAAAATGGCAAGGTGCTTCCATCATATTTTTTCCCAAAAAATACTAATCGGTTCTGAACTATTACCCTTTTAACCCAGACTCTTGCTAGCATGGCCCTGTTTTGATAATGCAAGTTTCACAAATGTCTCTCACTTTACACCCACAGGTAGCCTTTCAACTGCCCCCCCTAAAACCCCAATCTTCATCAGAGCTTCAATAAAATGGAAAATAACTTAATCATGTAAATAAAGGAAGCTTTTCTGAAAAATCATCGCCCCCTGTATGGGTCGATTCAGGGGTACGTGTCCTAGCAGTGAATGACCTACTTGAGCAAACCTTGGACACTCTATGTTTCCCTTCGGTTGCAATGGAATGACAGGGTTTTGATTTCAGACTTGACTGTTTGCTTTGTGCTACGGAGTGGCTCCGCTTTGTATTTCTCGCCGCTGCCGGTTCAAAGCTCCGTGAGGATTTCAGTGGAGTCATTTGGGGGCTTGTGCGGTCCACCCTCCTCGGGGAGCTGAGTGCTGCCAGATCTCCTGAGAGCCTCTCTAATCCTCGCGTTTAGTTCCCTGACATTGCTGCCAATTGACCAGTCCCCGTGTCAAGCGGCAGATGTGGGGTGCCTATTAGCCGCAGGCCCGGCTCTGCGTGATGCAATTCCTCTTCTGCTATTGGAAGTGAAACACAATGTCTGAAAAATAAGGCCGGTAACAAAAGGTGACGTGTGCTTTCATGTTGCACTGTCCCGGAGTTCCTGAGAGCTGTTTTCTACAGTATCACACAATCCCCTCTATCCGGGGTGGGCCAGACTGCAGAGGGGGGTCACGCAGGCATTCTCTGAAGAAGGCTTTGTTTTGGGGACACAGTGATAGCTTTGAGCTTAATCTCTCCTTCATAGACATCCGGGAAGGCTCAGTCACAGGGCATGAGCCCACAACGATCATTTGCAAAATACAGAGAGAGCCCTCTCGCCGAAAGTGATGGAGCGAGTTACCGAGCCTCTCTCTACACCTGAGATTAATTGTCAATAAAATGGTGATAGTAACCGACCTGAATGCAAACCGTCGTTGTGAAATTAATCGAGATACATTTATCTGAATTAGTTTAAATTATAAAGATTGTGCTTTTTAAAAAATATATATTTTATTGATTTTTTTATAGAGAGGAAAGGAGAGGGAGAGAGAGTTAGAAACATCGATGAGAGAGAAACATCAATCAGCTGCCTCCTGTACACCCCACACTAGGGATGTGCCCGCAACCAAGGTACATGCCCTTGACCGGAATCGAACCTGGGACCCTTGAGTCCACAGGCCGACGCTCCATCCACTGAGCCAAACCAGTCAGGGTGATTGTGCATTTTTATATTTTTAAAAAGAAATGGTCATAGGGACTAACCTAACAAAATATTGGTTAAGTGCTCTCCTATATAATAAAAGCCTAATATGCTAAGTGTCTGACCCTTCCTTCAACCATTCAACCAGTCGCTATGACACACACTGACCACCAGGAGGCAGATGCTCAGACTGGTAGGTTAGCTTGCTGTTGGGGTCCAGCTGATCCGGACTGGATGAGACAGGCTGGACATACCCTGGACACCTCCCGCGGTCCTTCCCTGGCCCCAATTGTGCACTGTTGGGGTCCCTCAGCCTGGCCTGTGACCACTTGCAATCCAGGACCCCTCGGGGGATATTGAAGGGCGGGTTTCAGCCTGATCCCTGCAGGCCAGGCCGAGGGACCCCACCGGTGCACGACTCCATGCACCAGGCCTCTAGTATTTTTAATAAAACTGCAAAGAATCAAAAGACTTAACATTATACAGAAATGGTTCTATTAAAGGCTTTGGAAAAATACTATTTTTTAAGCAGGTAGAAATTATTTCTGACATCCTACCCACTAGCTACAACCTTCTTAACTTCTATAGCTTCATGGAGTTCAACTGCCTGAGTTCAAACCCTGGGTTGGGTCTATACTGGCTGGGACTTCAGACAAGTTTCTTAGTCTTTGCCTGAAGTAAGTTCATTGCTAATGGGTTTGCAGAGCTAAAAATGTGTATTTATTTGCCCGGCCGGTGCTGCTCAGTGGTTGAGCCTTAACCCATGAACCAGGAGGTCATGGTTCAATTCCCGGTTAGGGCACATGCGTGTTGTGGGTGTGATTTCCAGTAGGGAGTGTGCAGGAGGCAGCTGATCAATGATTCTTTCTCATCATTGATGTTACTATCTCTCTCCCCACCCCCTCCTCTCTGAAATCAATTAAAAACACATTAAAAATATATACATATTTATATACATATATCTCTCTTCATTTCTGTGTCTATTTGCATACTCACATCTATGGGTTTACACCAACACCACACATTCCACTCCTACACCATGAATTTCATTCCAGTTTTCACCTTGTCATGTTTGTACCCCCTTCTCCAATGGTGAGAAGCATTCCTCCGATTGTTGTCAATGCGTTTACTTATTTCTTCAATGCACCTTTAGGTCAGACCATCTCCAAACTCTACCAGGGAACCAAGTCACAAAGGAATTTCCCCCTTGTGGGATGCACCTGGCCAGACCATCATGCCTACCTATTCCAGTGCCCTCCTGGAGGCATCACAGTGGTTTCTTTTAATTGTTTAAGGTATTACATATGTCTCCTTTTTCCCTGATTGACCCCATCACCGCCACTCCCGCCCCTCAGGAGAAGCCCCCACCGCCCCAGTATCCCTGTCCATTGGTTATGCTAATATGCGTGCATACAAGTCCTTTGGTTGATCTCTTCCTCCCCTCCAGCCCCCTGCCTTCTATCTGAGGTTGGATGGTCTGATCAGTGTTTCTTAGTCTCTGGATCTATTTTTGTTCATCAATTTATGTTGTTCATTATATCCCACACATGAATGAGATCATGTGATATTTATCTTTCTCCGACTGGCTTATTTTGCTTAGCATAATACTCTCCAGGTCCATCCATGCTGTTGCAAATGGTAAAAGTTCCTTCTTTTTTATAGCAGCATAGTAATACAGTGACTCTTTCTTTCTTTCTTTCTTTCTTTCTTTCTTTCTTTCTTTCTTTCTTTCTTTTTTTTTGGCTGTAGAAACTATCATTTATTGAATACCAATTATTTCATATACTGTGCTAAGTGTTTTACCTTCATTTTCTCATTTAATCCTCACAACCACCTTATGACAAAGGGATTATTACCATTTACAAATAAGAAAACAGGCTCAAAAAAATTAGGTCACTTGCCCAAGGTCACACAGTTAGTCAGTGGTAAAGCTGGGATTTGTCTATTGCTGAAAGCCCATGTCCTTTTACTGACCCCATCGAGGTCAGTTTGGGCAAAAGGCAGTTTCACTGCCCAGCTCTCCAAAGAGCACCTGGGAGTAGAGGTCGCTGGCCACACTCACCGCTGGTAGGGATGCACTGCAGCTGACTTGATGTTGGTTTTTATTCCACTTGGCATTTTCCCTGGTTGACCTGCTTGGGCCATTTGCACCCCACTGGGAATTGACTGCTGCTGGCTTGGAGCACCTGGTCTCTGCACCTGCTGTAATCCTGAGGCCCCTGCAAGGGTTGTTCCAGTTCCTGGCTGGCCTGGCCGGCCAGGTCCACTGCTGCCTGAAGGTCTCCAAGTAGACAGGCCTTTTCCACAGGCAACAGCTGCCACCAAGGCATTGGCGTCTGCAGGGTTAAAGGTCTGCTTGTTGGCCGGAGACCTCCACTCTCCGATTCTCGTTCCTCTTTGCTGATTTTCTCCAAAAGTTTTGAGCACATTTCATTTAAGCTCTGGATCTGCTTCTGAGCTACATCAGCACCGATGCGGGCAGCATCTGTTGTTAGTTGCTTCTCTTGCTCTTCAACCTCAGGGTCAGGCGTGGTTCTCAGATGGTCAGGGACTACCTCATGGCTGAAAGCAGGTACTCGTCCTTCAGTCTGCCGCATGAGATCTTCATCACGGTCTGGGGACAACAACAGAGGGATGATGACCTGGTTCCGGAACTGTGGTGTCTTTTCATGCTTCAAGACCTTGTTCAGAGTGTTCAACTGTCCCGAGAGCAAGGCAAAGCTGTCCAGGACAGAGGGCCAGGTCAACCGGTCATACTTGTTCTCTAACTTGTAAATGAAACTCCCCAGTGAGTTATTCAGATCAGCCACTTGACTCAGCAGCGCATCTAATGATGCTTTAAGCTGCTTCTCCTCCCTCTGCATAGTGGCGGAAATGTCTGCAGCAAAGACCTCCTCTTCCCAACACAGTGATTCTTAACTTCTTTTTACATCATGAACTTCCTTTGAGAAGGTGATGCAAGCTACCCACCCTTTCCCCAGAAAATGCACATAAGCAAATCTGCAAAAAAAAAAATTATTACAGTTTCAAAAGGTCAACACTCATAGCTTTATGGCATTGAGCAATTTAATTTTCTCTGAGACTCAGTTTTGTTTTAACGTGTACATCAGTGGTGATCATCATAGTCCCCTCAAAAGAAATGGTGTAAGAAAGTGTATCTACCATGCTCTGAATACTGAGAGCAAAGTAATTATGATAATTATTAGAATTCTCGACCCCAATCAGCTCCACATTACGATGACCTATCAGTTGCTATGTACTTTCATGTTCTGATAATTCATTATTTCCTTCTGGATTTATTTACTAATATTTCTGAGTCTCTGTTTCCTCTTCTCTAAAATGGTGGTAATGATACTTGTCATTCAGGAAAGTTGTGAGAATTAGAGATCACGTATCATAAGTAAATGATAGATAATAAATATGTTCAAAAGTAGTAATAATCATTGACATTTCTTCATTATACCAACATTTTCTTACCCCTTCAGATCTGTTTATTCTTTTACTTATGCCTTGAATACTTTCCTTGAGTGATTTGGTCATTTAAGACTCACCCATCCTTTGACATCCAGATCCTCAATGCTCCTCTGGTCATTCCATATGAATTTTATTCTTTACTAGAGGCCCAGTGCATGATTGAATCATGCATGTGTAGGGTCCCCTACACGCTTTCGCTTTTCATGGTGGAGCTGGGTGCCTGTCCGCTGGTGCACCAGGCCTTTCAGAAGCCTCCGGCTCTTGATGGTCCGCAGCCGCTGAGGGGTGCTACCCTGCTGTTGAGAGGCGCAGGGGGCGGGACTCCCGCCCCCTGCGCCTCTCAACAGCTAGATCCGCGGCCACTGAGGGGGCCTGCTGTGGACACCCAGCTGTGCCTCTCAATGGCAGGGTAGCCAGGTGTCCGCAGCAGCCCCCCTCAGCGGCCGTTGAGAGGCGCAGGGGGCGGGAGTCCCGCCCCCTGCGCCTCTCAACAGCAGGGTAGCCCCCCTCAGTGGCAGCGGATCCGTGCCTCTCAATGGCCGGATAGGCCACCCCGAGTCCCGCCCCCCAGCCTCCCGCCGCCCAATCGTGGGCGTAGCGGAGTGATGGTAATTTACATATTACTCTATTATTAGATAGGATGGTTTCCCCATGTTCCTTTCTCCTACACCAGTGGTCGGCAAACTCGCAAGCCGCGGTTTGCCGCTCTGTTGACTAATGAGTTTGGGGACCACTGACCTAGACTCTCGATTCCAATAATTACAGGCTGTCGTTGTTCCTTGTGATTAAGCCCCTATCCCAGTTGTTGGCAAACTCATTAGTCAACAGAGCGGCAAACTGTGGCTCGTGTGCCACATGTGGCTCGCGAGCCGCAGTTTGCTGACCACTGTCCTACACTAACCCCTCTGGCAGATGTTTCTTGACTTAGTAATTTAATTTCACGGCATGTATAAGGGTGAGATATAAGAATCATCCATTTCGATTGTCACATAATAGTTTTTACAAAAGATGAGCCAAAGGCATTGTACACTTTTATATCCATCACAACTTACACAGAGATCAATGAGATAAATCTCCTGGTAAATTTAGTTCCCCAAAAGACTTTATCTCTGGTAATGAAGTTACAAGGATCTTGTCTTTATATTGGAGGTGATGTGGATGGAACTATTGTGGGCTTTGTCAAGCAGATTCAAATCCTGGCTTCGTCACAGCCTAGCCTGGTGAGCTTGGATGATACATTTCATCTCCCTGCGGCTCATGTTTGCTATTTTGTAAACAGGATGCTACACTTTCTTTAAAAGATTTTATCAAAGATTAAATCAAAATGTACATACGAAGAACTTGACAAATACAAGACAATAAGATATGTTAGTTCCCTGCCTCTGACCTTGATTTTTTCTTCTAAATCCTTTATTTTTTTCTTCTTAACTATTTTAATCTTGAAAGCTCTGATAGATATTTCTTTTTAGGTAACTGATAATATCTAATCCACATTTTATTCTCTCTTTCTCTCTCTTTTTTTTTCCCCCAACAATGACCTTTTGGGATCTAACTTTTAGAATTAAAAGAATTTCTAAATAAGTAAAATATATCTTTGTTTATTTAAGTGGATTACTTTTAATTTTTTAGAAAGGTGACAGCCAAATAATATATTTAATGTAACTTTTCTGCCTATAAACAAAAATCTAAGAATAAATTGAGAACTATTTTTAGGATAACAATAGGATTTATTAGGGTTATGTTTCTTTGTTTGTTTTTTATTGAGATAGGACCACTTAACATGAGATCTTAACAAATTTTTAAGTGCAAAGTACAGTATCATTAACAATAAGTACCATGTTGTATAAGAGAATTCCAGAACTTATTCATCTTGTGTAACAAACTTTACATCCTTTGAAGAGACTCTGTTTCCTTCTTCCCACACCCCTGGTAAACACCATTCTATGCTCTGCTTCATGCATTGGACTATTTTAGAAATCTCATATCAGTGCAATTATGCACAGTTTGTCCTGCTGTGAGCATGTTTGTTCATTGATGCTTCTTTACCAAAACCATCCCTAGTAACCCAGGAGTCACACTGTCTAGGTTAGAATCATGATGTCAGCAGTTAATAAAGGGCAAAGTTGCCACTCTGTGCCTTAGTTTCCTCATTCATTAGATAAAATAATAATAATAATAATAATAATAATAGCATCTACCTATAGTTTTTTTTTTAATATATTTTATTGTGTTTTTTTTTACAGAGAGGAAGGGAAAGGGATAGAGAGTTAGAAACATCGATCAGCTGCCTCCTGCACGCCCCCCACTGGGGATGTGCCCACAACCAAGGTACATGCTCTTGATCAGAATCGAACCCGGGACCCCTCAGTCCACAGTCCGACGCTCTATCCACTTAGCCAAACTGGTTAGGGCTACCTATTGTTTTTGTGAGAATATAGTTCACTTTGTAAAGTGTTTCAGATAGACTTAAATAAACAAGATGTACATTTTAGTAATTTTTAAAAAGAAAATGCCAAACAACACTTCTTCACAATTAGCCCATTGAAAAAATATGCATGAAATGAAATTCCATAACCATTTAGAGAAACTGTGTCTCTACAAAGAATAGTAGAGACATTCTAAGGACAGTCTGATCCTGGATTGAGCCAAAACACCAGTCTTGTACTTATTCATACAGGAGACCAGCATGACATATTTGGCCTGTCTCTACCTAGGCCTCTGTGGTGTGGCTATTGGTATTAAGGGTCAGCCAAGTTCTCAAAACGGCATTGTCACATGAATATGGCCATCAACTTAAACCTCAACTTCAAATCTACAGTCAGTTCAGTCAAACCTATGACACTAGATATAAGCAGTAAAATCATCTACATTCACCGTGTGGCCGATGGGCACCCCTTTCGACGGATCCCTCTCATCTTTTCAATCGACTGCCTCTGCATTCTGTCTCGGCTTTGGCGTAAACACTTAGCAAGTGAATATAGTACTTATCTACCTCACCATTCAGACTGAAGATTGTAGTTTGACAATCTGAGGTGAAATATGTATTCTGAGTGCAAACAGTCATTACTACGGGATGTGAACATTTTCAAAGATGAACACAATTGTAGGGCCTTAAACTAGTTTCAATTGCTACTCTGCTCATGTGAGTGTTTATGTTTCATAAGTATCTTGATCACAGAATATAATTTAAAGCATATACACACACACACACACACACACACACACACACACACATATATCTCAAGGCCATTGGTATTCCTTTGCATTACTTCAGATGCAGTGTTTATCCAAATTGTTTGTCTTGTAAAGGTGAGAGTGACATTTCTAGACTACCAGCTACATATTTAGAAATGGGCTATCAGATACTCAAGCCTATTAATGAGCCCTGGAAGCAGCCAGAACAGAATGAATTCCTCTGGCTAATTGGCATATGTATGTCACCCGGGGAGGAAGAGACACTATCGGAAATAATGTTGACATGTCTTCCCACACAGACCACAAATTTTCACAGGGAAAAACAAATGCATTGTCCGGAGACATTTCACATTTCATGAGAATGGCCTGCTGGCATGGCACAGTGGTTGTGTTGACCTATGAACCAGGAGGTCACAGTTCAATTCCTGGTCAGGGCACATGCCCAGGTTGTGGGCTGGATCCCCAGTGTGGGTTCGATCCCCAGGATGCAGCCAATCAATGATTCTCTCTCATCATTGATGTTTCTATTTCTCTCTCCCTCTCCCTTCTTCTCTGAAATCACTCTATAATAATAAAAGCATAATATGCTAATTAGACCGGACAGCCGAACGACCTTTTGGACTAAGCCGAGGCTGCGAGAGCCGAGCCCCTTGCACAAATTTTGTGCACTGGGCCTCTAGAAAGAAAAAAATATTTTAAAAAAATTTCATGAGAATGTATTTTAATATCAAATGGACCCGTTTCTGGAAATCTTAGACAAAGGAGGAAAGACGTCAAGCTTTTTTGGTAACCGATCCCATGGTTCATGTTTAGGAGACTGCATGTTGCAGGAAGTACAACAGAATAGCAAATAAAGAGTTCAAGTAGAAAGGGCTCTGTTTAGCACATTGATAAAATGTCTGCCTGTGAGCTAATTACACAGCGCTGCTCAGATGTGGCTGTGGGAAAACACCCTGCTGGTTTCTATGGGACGTCTTTTCACATCAAGGAAAATAATGAGTATATTAAGAAAGTGCTTTGCAAAGTAGTAGAGAATGTGACAGTTCATCAGAATTTTCTATAAAGCAGCCTTATTTGACATTCATCTTTATAAAAACCAACCATAAAGTTAAATATCATCATGAAATCAATGTTTGGTGCTCGTATGTTAGAGACTCCATCACTTTCTCTCACACATACAGAAAAAGATAAAATGTTATAACAGAAAATAATCCCCTCATTGAGGGAATTTACCCTGTCTGAGAAAATCTGTTTGCTGTATTTTAAAATTATTCCTTTCTCTCTGCCCTTGGAATTATAAGTAACCACAACTAATTTAGCATTACTTGCTGTTAGTCTGAGATGCTAACTTATAAGCCAAGCTTATTTAAAAGAGTAAGTGGAATTAGTAAAGCTACAACATGGTACTAAGAAAAAAAAATACCAAGAACAGAAATTTGGGGACATAAAGTTTAAAATTATGATTTTTGACTAAGAAATGCTGCATTTAGCAATTTTTTTTTTACCAATTCCATGTGAAATGTGGAGCTTAACATACAATCTGAATTGCTTTCATTCATTTATTTATTCAGAAAATAATTATTGAACACCTATATTTTTAAATATATTTTTATTGATCTCAGAGAGGAAGGGGGAGGAAAAGAGGGATAGAAACATCAATGATGAGAGAGAATTATTGATTGGCTGCTTCCTGCACACCCCCTATTGGGGATCAAGCCTTCAACCCGGGCATGTGCCCTGACCTGGTATCGAACCATGACCTCTTGGTTCACAGGTGGATGCTCAATCACTGAGCCACACTGGCTGGGCTTGAGTACTTAAATTATTCATTGCATATACACTTTCATGTGGGGAATTTTCTCTTATTTCATCTGTCCTCTGAATCACATTGTATCCTGTTAGCCTTTAACGTTCAATCTGATGATCATCTGAGAGACCCAGCCTTATAATGACTATTTCTCCAGTCCTTCAGATTTAAAAATATATTCATTTCTAAAGCTCTAACAGGACGGTTTCTTGTGATTAGAACCAAAAAAAAAAAAAAGTAAAACCAAAAACCATTCTGATCTTGTTTAATTTTGGTAGAGCTTTATGCTACATGACAGGCTAATCATCTCCTTCCCTTTATTTTTGACCAAATGAAAACAAAGGGCAGGTGTTACCCATCTGAGTGATCGTCATTTTACATCACATTTTTACTCAGAGTAACCCTGATGAATTCTCCTTACTGAATTGATAGATGACCAATTCTTGAGTCAGAGAAGCAGTTCAAAACTAGTTCTTTTACTTGCAAATTGCTCCCTAAATCTCCATTATGATCATCTAGCCTTTCTCTTTCCTTCCCCCTTCTCCTGGAGAGAAATGAGTTTTGGGGCACATGAAAAATAATGGCGTGCTTTAGCCTGACAAGAAGAAGTTTGCATTTTGGAGGCACAGGTATGATCATGATGGGGACCCGATGAAATAACTCCTACCTGGGTAGATGGCTAGCATGTCCTCTAGAGTCTCCTAATGCCACCAGCTGAGCATCCACCAAGACTGGATGCCTCGTGACGCTGACAGTGACCGTGAGCAGTAGAAACTGGAGCAGCTCAAACAGCAGAGGCGCTTTGCACACTGCGAGTATGTTAAGATTAAAAATGTAGCTTTATCTCAGTGTGAGGCCAGCGCTAATAACTAGTCCTATGCGAGGAAGGCTTCGAGAATTCTATAATTGAAAGTTGCCCAATTGTGCATGGAAGGACCTAACTTCGGAGGAGCACAATTCATCTTAGTCAGTATTGCACTTCAATGACAAAGTTTCAGTAAAGAAGCAACTGCCTTTACTTTCTCTATTATCAACGTTGATGTGTTACTGCTTCATGCTAATGATGGCGCATGTAGATAGCATTCTGGCAGATTCTGATTACAAAATCAGGCAGGCAGAAAAAGTCATTTGTGGTTAAAAGAACAGCAAATGTTACAATACTCCGTCTTCAGAAAAACAATAATCATTTCACCTACAGCGAACGTATCCATTGCCATGGCACACATTTTCTAGAAGTTCATTTTTTATGCTCCCTTTGATTGATTTTTTTTTCCACCGCAGCAATGCTTTCTTAGCTATCTTCGTTTACGTTCTATTTTCTGATTATTGAAATCTTGCCTGTTCAAGTAATTATATTGGAACAGTGAATTCACTTTAAAAATGAGAAATACAACTTCCATAATTTTTTTTTTGAACTTTGGATAGATACCCCAGAGGAAAAGCAATAATAAACGAGGACCTCCTTCATTGTTTCTCACAGTGGGATCCAGCTTTGTATCTGCTTCTCTTTGATTTACTTGGAGGGAAAAATCTGAATTTGATGCCAATTTAGGCTCAACTTGCAAATCTCCATCAAGAAGAAGGTAAGAGCCTGACTTGTGTGGCTCGGTGTTTGAGCGTCGACCTATGAACCAGGAGGTCTCGGTTCCATTCCATGCCCAGGTTGTGGGCTCGATCCCCAATGTGGGGCGTGCAGGAAGCAGCTGATCAATGATTCTCTCTCATCACTGATGTTTCTAGTTCTACTTCCCTCTCTCTTCCTCTCTAAAAATCAATAAAAAAATATGTATTTAAAAAAAGAAGTTAAAAAATGTCTGTGTTTGTGGCATCACTGAATGTCTCTCTTTCAATTATTGAGATTGTTCTGAAGCTATTATTTGTCTGACAAATTTACATTTATTATACTTGCATGTCCAGAGTTTGCCAATGTAATAAATATATTTTAAGTTCACTGGGATAGGTCTACTCAAACATACAAGCTAGTGTCCAACATTGTCACATGCATTTCTTGAGCAAAAATAAATGCCTTATTAGCTATTCAAGTGCAGGGTGCGGGCTGGAATCCTGGCGTGATTGTGCTCTTGCCCATCTGTCATCATTATTTTGCCCATTCACATTGGGATCTGCCAGGATAAACTAGAGGCAGGAGCCAAACGAAGGTCTGAATGAGGGACATAGCCTTCAGGTCATACATCCAAACTGACTTTCCCCCTGTAAAATGTTTTTAACCAAAAGAAAATCAGTGAGAATCATTACTTTGTTGTTGTTTTATTTCTTTAAAGGATTCTCCTAATGGTTGTATTCCAAGAGTAAAAAATGAAAGCAACACAAATTTGCTTGAATTTTTACTTCAGTGGAGTTCATCTCACATAACCAGGTTTATAACTTCTATTTTCAAGTCCCGGATTGCAGTCTACAAAAAATGTTTTTGTTTCCTGTTGTTCATTGGAAATTGTATCCAAGGACAGCTTGGGTTAGCACTTAGGGATACCCAGTTTAATAAGAGAATGAGTACACTCTGGAACAACTTTGTTAGTACCGGGAGTTCATGTAACAAAGGTGAAAGACCCATGGGAAAATGAGAAGGTGGTGGGAAGAGTAAAAAACCTAAAGTCTAGGGTTGGAACCAAAGTAGGAGCAAGACGTGAATCCAGGAGCCTCGTTTCAGAGCAGGAAGACAACAACCTAGGAGTGACCCAGGTGAATTTTTCCTAAATGCACTTCCAGGTTGGTGCTTTCAAATGCACAGTGTTAAATAACCTGGCATTAGCACTCCCAGTCAATGGGGTGGTTATCAATCAAATCTACCAAAGCCTTATAAAATTCCAGAAGCAATGCTGCCTTGGGCACTGATTGTGATGTTGACTCAACAGCTGGACAATCTGGAGAAAAGTACTTTCAAGGCACTGCTCCCATTGGCTTGATGCAATCTACGTGACAAACCGATTGCGGAGTATATGCAGAATAGAATGACGAAACATCCACTACTTTCCCCCAGTTTTTGTACTTTCAAGGCCAATTAAATCACATTAAACTTTGAGAAAAGCTCTCCAGGAGATGGACAAAATAACAAAGATTCAAGAGGAATGTGCTTCACCTTCAAGAGTCAAAATGATGCCCTAACCGGTTTGGCTCAGTGGATAGAGCGTTGGCCTGTGGACTGAAAGGTCCCAGGTTCGATTCCGGTCAAGGTCATGTACCTTGGTTGCGGGCACATCCCCAGTGGGAGGTATGCAGGAGGCAGCTGATCGATGTTTCTCTCTCATCGATGTTTCTAACTATACCTCTCCCTTCCTCTCTGTAAAAAAAATCAATAAAATATATATTATAAAAATAAAAAAAGAGTCAAAAAGATGATTCCACAGAGAAAAGTTATGTCTTTGTTGACATCGTCCATCACGTCCCATCTCTAGGTGTATGCTGGAACACTCAAATCTCCCCTTGAACTTACAGGAAACGTATACCAGGATTGGTTAGTCTCAGCAAGGGAGAGAAACTGGAGACAGAAATAAAGGTGTTTTCTCTGGTGACCTCTTCCCCTTCGATTTAATGGCCGGCTGGCTCTAATTTCTTCTGCATAGTGTGCTAAAGAGGGTGTTAGGGACTAAATGCTTGTGTCCCTCCAAGATTCATACATTAAAATCCTACCCTCTTCAATGTGATGCTATCAGGAGGTGAGGTCTTGGAGAGATGATTAGGTCTTGAGGGTGGGGTCCTCATATGTAAATTAGTGCCCTTACAGGAGGCTGAATCCATGAAGAAGGAAGCAGGTTCCCAACAGACACCCAATCTGCTGGCACCTTTATCTTGGACTTTGCAGCCTCTGGAACTGTGAGAAATAAACTCCTGTTGTCTATGAGTCACTCTGTCTATAGTATTCTGTTATAGCAGCCTGAACAGACTAAGCCAGTAGATGATTTCCATGTGGGGTCCCAAAGGGTCTGTTTTTGTGTATTTTATCCTATACATTATGAAAAGATTATTCTGAAAAGGAGTCCATCGCCTTCTTGAGACTGCCAAAGGGCTCTAAGAGACATCAAAGGCTAAGAAGACAAGTTCTAGGGGCTAGAGAGAACACAGGCTGGATTGCCAGAGACTTGGCTCTGAGGATGTTTACTTGATGCTGAAACAGTAAGACAGACCAATGGAAACAAGCAGTCTGTTGTGTTGGCATCGACAGACACCTGTCACTCAAAACTAACATGGACTGAGGCCCATAACTGAATTCAGTTTGTAACACATTGAAAACAAAACAAAAATAAAACAAAACAAAAAAAGCAGGTAAACCTATAAACTGCCATCTTGTTTCCAGGGTTACAATTGAATCAAGTCATAAATAATCTCACTGAGGATCTGAACTGTCTGCTTGTAAAGACCCTAAATGAGATTAACTGATAATTTTCACACTCTTGTAGTCATCAAACATGTTAAGTAGGAAAAATTAAAATACATATATATTTACACAACAATTGAAATTCATGTGTTAGAGGCAAATTATAAGAAAGTTTCCTTTGCATAAGTTATGTTGATGGGGTTCATTCACCATTCTGTGCTCTGTGTTTCAAAGTTTATATGTCTTTCATTTTTTTTATTTTATTGCTATTTAAAATCCCATCCCAAGAAACAGTTGGCCACTATTTTAAGAAAGAATCTGTTTATGGTTTGGTTTCTCTCGGGCTACAATACAGGCTTTCACACCTTTAAAAATGCATCCTTCTACTTCACTTTCTCAAGAGCCGGAATTCATCTTTATCTTCCATTGCAGGCACTGGCTTCAGTTTACTAGATGTCTGATGGAAATTCTTTTTCATTTTCAGAACACAAAAGATTCAGACTCGCCGTGTAAGTTTTAAATCCCTCGAAAACTTCACCAAGGTCAACAGTCTTATATAAAAGTGGTATGTCTTGTCTTTTAAGAGTTAAAACAAATCTAAATAAGCTGCACTAAAATAGTGATGAACTAGTTTTATAACCAAAAGCTCTATTGGACCTTAATTAATTATCTTTCTGATGGCTAGAACCTCTTCCGTGTCATGGCCTTAATCCAATATAGTATTTTATGTGGATAATAATGAGGAAGGAATAAAACTACACATCTAATCTCTCCTTAGAGGCAATTATGTTGTCAAATTTATAGGCAATGAGGATTTTTTCTGAACTCTGATCACATTATGACATGGATTATAGAGGTTTCTGTCTTTTGGTCTTTTTATTTATTTATTTATTTTTTGCCAACTTTCTCAACAAACATTATTTTTACAAGCGAAGTTCCACACCATCAACAAATCACAAAGCCGATCCGGGGATGTGTTCGGAAACATAAAATTAAAGAGCCAGGGCACCATGATTGATTGCCGAACTCAGAAGAATAAAATATTCTGTCTGCCAGGCTTAAGAGAAATATATGTCTAATATTACAGGGCACAATGGGCAACTAAAGTTAGCAGTCAGCAAAGTGTCCGAGTGTGTGAAATGAGAAACCCGTGAAAATGTGTCTTTTTCCATAAATTAGCCTCAAAATATATGGTTGCTTCTGTGAATTCTTGGGGTCTCTACTGACATGACCCCTCTACCCCAAGAATCTGGAAATGAGGATGGGCATAGCTTAGCACCCTCTAAACGACGCCTTAGCTCCAGTGTAAGTTCCGTCCGGGTCTTTTTCTAGGACGTCTGCCCATGAGGATAGATTATCAATTGAAACAAACAAATTTTCCCATTGAATATACACCTGTCTTGCCCTAACCGGTTTGGCTCAGTGGATAGAGCATCGGCCTGCAGACTGAAAGGTCCCAGGTTCGATTCCGGTCAAGGGCATGTACCTTGGTTGCGGGCACATCCCCAGTAGGGGTTGTGCAAGAGGCAGCTGACCAATGTTTCTCTCTCATCGATATTTCTAACTATCTATCCCTCTCTCTTGCACTCTGTAAAAAATAAAAATAAATAAAAAATAAAAGAATATGTACCTCTCAACCTTCCTGCCTTTGGGGAGGTGGATGAAATCAGCCCTTATCTGTTTTACCGAGCCTCCAACCGAAGGGTCTAATTTCTCTAACTTTAGATGCAATCACAGACCTCTGGCTGCAACCATTTGCTTCCGAGAGAAAGAGGAAATTATTTTTACTGCACATGTGAAAGAGGTGAGCCACCCACAGAGACAGAGAGACCACCCGTGCAGCACAGTCCCGGCCAGACATCAGAAGGGCCGCCTCCTTGCCTGTGTGGGTATCTGGGGCCTGTGCTGCGGGCGATTTGAGATGCTCTATTGCTGCCCTGAGTTCTGACTGGCCTTTGATGAAAAGCATCTTTGTTCAGCTGCATTACTTTCCCATTATCTTTCGGTGAGGCGTGAGAGTCAAGGTCCAAGCGAAACAGCAAGACGATCCCACGTCCTTATGTATCCCCGCATTTAAAGACCTGAAACTGTCTCCCTCGGCAACAGCCCTTCACCAGCAGGCTCCAGGTAGGAGCCGGCCTTCTCTTTAGATCTAGAGACAGATGGTAATGCTGACTTCTGGAGGGCATCACTCGTGGCGACCTGTGGACAACGGTCTTTAGAGCTGGTACACTAGTCACTGTCCCGCAATCATGACCTCCACATCTCTTTCAGTTGCCTCTTCAAATACAGCCTCCTCAGTAGTGACCATCACTGATGCCAAGCCTGGGACACGGTTCAGGCAGCAAATTTGGGGGCTTGTCACCATGGTGACGCTAGTATGTTACACAGCTTAATTTACAACTCCAGTTGGAAATGGGGTAGAGAGATAGCAAGAGAGAAAGCACTTGGAGAAGAATGAAGGAATTTCGATAACATTTATGTACAGACTAGTAGCCCGTTTGCACGAAGATTCGTGCAATAGACCTTCATTCACCTGGCTGCCTGCACCAGTTTTCTGCAGGCACCAGGGACCCAGGCCTTGGCTGTGGCCACCGCCTTCTGCCTTTTTCAGGGTCGGGGCTTGGCCCCGGGCGGTGGCCTTGGGCTTGGCGGCACCCAACATCCTTGCTAAGGATCGCAGGAGCCGACCCCCAGTGGTTTCCTGCGATCCGTGCAGGCTGCCCACTGGTGCCCAAGGCCGGGAAAGCCTCCACCCCAGGCTTTCCTGGCCTTGGGCTCGCCGCACCCAGCGTCCCTGCTACCGATCACAGGAGCCGACCCCCAGTGGTTTCCTGCGATCGGTGCAGGCTCCCCGCTGGTGCCCAAGGCCCGGAAAGCCTCGGCCCCTGGGACCCCCGGGAACGGCGGGAGGGGCCGGGAAACGCCCCCCCAGGTGGCCGATCGCCTCCGGGACCCCCGGGAGGGGAGGGAGGGGTGGGAGGGGCCCGGACACGCCCCCTAGGTGGCCGATCGCCCCAGGCACCCTGGGGAGCGGCGGCATGGGCCCGGCCACACCCCCCGGGGTGCCGATGGGCCCGGCCATGCCCCCCAGGGGTGCCGATGGGCCCGGCCATGCCCCCCAGGGGTGCCGATGGGCCCGGCCACGCCCCCCGGGGTGCCGATCGCCCCAGGCACCCCGGGGAGCGGCGGCATGGGCCCGGCCACGCCCCCCCGGGGTGCCGATGGGTCCGGCCACGCCCCCCCGGGGTGCCAATCGCCCCAGGCACCCCCGGGAGCGGCGGCATGGTCCCAGCCATGCCCCCCCGGGGTGCCGATGGGCCCAGGCACCCCCGGGAGTTGCGGCATGGGTCTGGCCACGCCCCCCGGGGTGCCGATGGGCCCGGCCACGCCCCCCGGGGTGCCGATCGCCCCAGGCACCCCGGGGAGCGGCGGCATGGGCCCGGCCACTGGGCACCGCCATCTTGATCTTCTCAACGGCGGATATGCCACCCGGAGTCCCGCCCCCCGCCTCCCGCCGGCCCAATCGTGGGCATAGCGGATGTGCGGTCAATTTGCATGTTTCTCTATTATAAGGTAAGATGAGCCCTCTCAAACACACACAACTGTCCCAAGGGGAAATTTCATCATCACTCCACTGAACAAGCTTTATTTATTAATTTTTTAAAGGTATGCGTTTATTTTTGTACTTTTTTGTTGTTGTTAATCCTCACCTGAGGATATTTTTCCTTTGATTTCCAGAGAGAGTGGAAGGGAGGGGGAGAGACAGAGAGAAACATAGATGTGAGAGAGACACATCAACTGGTTGCACCCTGAGCCTGCAACTGAGGTAGGTGCCTTTGACCAAAATCAAACCCGGGACTCTTCAGTTCACGGGTGGACACTCCAGGGCGGATGGAACTTTAAACCAATGTCTCCTTCTGGATATCCCAACATTCATCAAGGTCAACATACTGCAATCACAGCTCATCTTTCTGCCCCCCAATAGCCTGATGCTTTTCCTGCGTCCCCACGCCATTCTAACTAATGGAGCCACAGGTCACCTGGACCAGGGGCTGGGAGTTATTACCAATCCTATCGTCCTTACCACTTCCACGCAATTACTCACCGGTGAGTTCAGCCAGCCAATCCACAAAGATTGGGGAGACTGTCTGCTCAGGAGCTTAAATTTACTTTCATTTCACTTTATTAAACAAGCAATGAACAGTGCAAAGGTTACAAACAATTCAATACAGGTGTCTTTTCCTTATACACAGAGTCGCCTGGCACAGAAACCAGAGTGTGGAAAGGAGGTTAGTGATGTCAGCAGGTCCATTTGCTCCTCCATACATTTTTAAAAAATATATTTTTATTGATTTCAGAAAGGAAGGGAGAGAGAGAGAGAGAGAGAGAGAGAGAGAGAGAGAGAGACACCAATGATAAAAGAGAATCACTGATCAGCTGCATCCTGCACACCCCACACTGGGGATCAAGCCCACAACCTGGGCATGTGCCCTGACAGGGAATCAAATCATGACCTCCTGGTTCATAGGTCAATGTTCAACCACTGACCCACACTGGCCAGGCTCATCTGTTCATTTTTAATGAGCTCACACACTGGCCAGACCTACTAAAATATAATAGCCCGGTAGAAACCAACTCTATCTAACCCAAATCCCTTCTTTAATTGAAACCCATTTATTCTTCTTTTAATCTCAAGAGAAAAAGGAAATATCTGATAATCTCCTTTCTTTTAATAAAACAGCCACACTTTTGAGAAATTATAATTCATTGAGTGTCTCATACAATAGCAAAAAAAAAAAAAAAAAAAAAAAGAAACCTCACTATGCCTAGCATTGGCCAGCCTCTTATTATTTATGTATTCTTTCTTTATTGGATTTCTACAGCATCTTTCCCCTGAGGAACTCAAGGTTCTATGCGACAACTTTCAAGCAGCAAATATTATTTCAGCATAATGAGCCCGCCTTCTCTCCTACAGAAAGAAGGCAGAATATCATGTGCTTAACCAGAAGATGATCAGTCATCCTCAGCAAGCCACGCCCACTTGATAAATACAAAACACCCAAACAGGGTCATTGCCGCCAGGAGCAGGGGCAGGACCAGGAGCTGAGCCAGAGTGGAGGGTTTTCCCCGAAAGGCATCCATTTGTTGTTCCACTTATTCATGCATTCATTGACTGATCCTTGTCAGTGCCCTGACTAGGGATCGAACCCGCAACCTTGGAGTATGGGGACGACGCTCTAAAGGACTGAACTACCTGGCCAGGGCCCCTTCTTGTTCATCTTGAATCACCACCACAGCCGGGAACATTGCAGATACCAGCACAAGACTGCTGAATGAGAGAAACAAGCTTGGCACAGAGCACATACTCCATAAATCTTTAATTAGATAGATAGGAAGGTAAACAAATGTGGGGGCCCATGAGTAATTGGAAAGAACTCCAATGAATGTGTCCCTGGAGTTTTTCTGTAGGGGCCGTTGCTTATACAGCAGAGAACAGTGAGTGGCAGCGGGTTTATTAATGATTGAAAACTGGTTAATGAATTATGACTGCTTAGCATAACAGAGAGGTGAGGAAATTGGAAGAGGGCCCGGTTGATCAGCAGAGTGGTTTAAATGCTAGAAAATAGAACTTAGGTGGAGAAGCTAAGTGATTCAGCAAAGAGAAGAGTAGGGAAGGATATTATAGCAGGCGAAGGCCAGCTGTGCTTCATTTTTTTAAAAATATATATTTTTAATTTGTATTGATTCAGAGAAGAAGGGAGAGAAGTAGAGAAACAGAAACATCAATGATGGGAGAAAATCATCGATCGGCTGCCTCCTACACACCCCACACTGGGGATCGAACCTGCAACCTGGGCACGTGCCCTGATCAGGAGTTGAACCGTGACCTCCTGGTTCCTGGGTCGATACTCAACTACTGAGCCATGCTGGCTGGGTTGTTCTTCAATTTTAAAGACTAACCCATGTAGTGAAATACAGGAGGTGACGTGTTAAATTCACCGAGGGACTGAGCATTTGTAAACATACATTTGTGTTATGAGAAACTCTCAAATTTAAATGATACTAGAAAATCACAGTTGAAACAAATCACAGTGAAAATAGCTATTGTTAGGTATTTGGAAATGTATATATGGGTTTAAATTAAATCTAATATTAGTCAAAATATAAAATATGCAAATAGACCTGAATGCCTTAGCTGTATATGTAGTCCTCACTTAGTAAGTTTATTGTAAACTCAATATACCCAAGGCTATTCTTCAAATTCAGTGAAATATTAATTCAGATATCACCTATCACTGTTGGATTTTTTTTTCAGGAAATAAACTAATCTAGAACTTTATGGGTGAAGAAATATGCAAAATAATTAATACCATAAAGTTTTACATAATCTTAATTCAGTAGTGAAAGTATTAACATTGGAATAATCATTTTAACTTTCATTTTATATTATATAATGTACTTACACAACACATGTCAATGATACCACATTATGAATGCAAAAAACCAATTGTAACTTCAAAGTATATCATTTTATGAATCTCAAAGCAAAGAATTACTTTGCAATTTAGAAAACAATTTTCAGATGGACAATTCTGAAGCTATATCTCTAGTGAATATTTTAGAGTTGACCAGACCTATTAGAAATATAGGTTCTAATTTTACTCAAAGGATGCACATTTGCCTTAGTCCTTTTTTTCACAGGACTGCCTTTCCTCACTGATGATTTGGAGTTTGCCTGTAGAATGAAATCATATTTTGTGAGATGTTTTCTGAAAATAGTTACTCCCGTATATTGAGTGTGTACTAAATACAAACATTACACGTGTATCATTTCTATTTCTCACACTATTCCTTTTGTAAGCCCTACACAATGATTTTCTAGGTAAAGAAACGTGTCTTAAATGATACCACGGTTGGGTGGCATTGTTGGAATTTGGCTGAAGATGTAGATCCCTAGAACATATGCCGACCACCTTTGCATGTGTTCATGCCAAATATGAACTACGCATATGAGTCACAGAGATCTGGGAAACTCAATAATATAGTCTATAAACCAGGGATTCAAATGTTAAGAAAAATATGCACAGAGCTGGGATGGCATGGTGGTTAAGACTGAGCTTTGAAGTCAGTTGCCTTGGGTTCAAATACTGACTCCAAAGGTTTGCTCTCCATGAATTAGCTTCACCTTGCCCCTCTGTAAGATGGATTTGATAAGACTAATATCTACATATGAAAGCTGTTTTCAGGATGAAGTAAAATCCTGAATGTAAATTACTAATCACGGTGCCCAGTATACAGTAGGTGCTCAATCACTGTCACTGGGGATGCTAAGTGACACATCTGATGCAGGCACAGAAAGCTCAACCTTCCTCCTTACGCAGCAAAACAATAAGATTCTGAGTCTCAAACTGGGACATATGCCTTTAATAGGTTTTTTTAGTATTACCTTTCTCTTGTCATTCTCAAGCTTTCATTCCAATTTTGTGGTTGGAAGGAAAGACAGTAAAATGTTTGCAGAATCCTGCATCTTTCCCAAGTATTTTAATTTGGGATGTTAACTCTCTGTGGGAGGCCGCTCTTTAAAAACAGATTTTTCAGGAAAGCATATCCTTTAAATCAAGTTGTTTACATTTCAAATGCAATATGGTAAACATCAAATGTCTTCTCGTTATTCCACAGCCTTCGGTTTCATAACTTCAGATTCTTTGAAAGAACGTTGTTTTTCTCTGCATAGCTGCCGAGATGGTCTTAACAGACACATGAGCACCATCTTTTGGCGAAAATGAGTTATGGATTTAATTTTATTTTCATAATGGCTATCTCTCCATTACTATTATGGATGTGGCCTTTCTAAAAATGGCATTGAAAATGGAGACGAAGCCTGGCTCATGTAAGTCAGTGGTTGAGCATCAAAGCATGAATTCCCAGTCAGGGCCCATGCCCAGGTTGCAGGCTCCATCCCCAGTAGTAGGCGTGCAGGAGGCAGCCTGATCGATGATTCTCTCTCATCATGGATGTTTCTATCTCTCTCCCCCTCTCCCTTCTCCTCTGACATCAATAAGAATATATATATTTTAAAAGAAAATGGAAAAGGAAAACAGCAAGTTAAAGAGATAACAATAAAAGAGCAAATTTCAAGAGGAAGTTTTCACCATAGAATCAAATGCTACTAATGAAGCCTGAATATGATCCCCCTGTTGAGTTGTAGCTAAAAAGTTATCCAGCCTTGGGTTGGGGTCGGGGTGCTTTGGGTGTCTAAGAAGAGGAAGGTTCCCAAAAATTGGGAAGAAGCCCAGAAGAGGAGGGTGAGGGCAAATGAAAAGCAACCTCACGTGGAAACTTGACCAACATCAACATTGGATCTTGTAACGATCCTAAGAACAGGTGAGCTTCATTTTTCCCCCAGCTTTTTCAGACATAACTGACAATTAACAGTGTATACGTTTAAGATCTAAAACACAATGATTTAATATATATATGTATATTGTGAAATGATAACCACAGTAAGGTTAACAAGTCTACCATCTCACATAGTTACAATTTTGTGTGTGTGTATGTGTGTGGTGAGAAAATTTAAGATCTGCTCTCTTAGCAACTTTCAAACATGCATACAATAAACTGCTAACTACAGTCACCATGTCGTACATCACCTCCCCAGAACTTATTCATGTCATAACTGGAAGTCTGTACCCTTTTACCACCTTTACCCAATGAGGTATCACCTCAGTTCCTTTTGTTTGTTTGTTTTTGTATCTTTTTACGTCATCCTTCTCACTGAAAACAAATGGGACTTCATAGGCTGATGACTATTAGTGTCTAAATGTCTTTGAATCACTTTTTTTTTGCTCTCTCTTCAGAACTATGAATTGTTCTGTCTACACCATAAAAGAAAAACTGTGGTGCTTGGGGCCCTGGCTGGGTAGTCCAGTTGGTCAGAGCATTATCCTGAGACGCCAAGGTTGTGGGTTTGATCCCTGGTCAGGGCACACACAAGACTCAACCAATGAATGCATAGATAAGTGGAACAACAAAGTGATCTCTCTCTCTCTCTCTCTCTCTCTCAAATCAATCAATCAAAACACACACACACACACACACACACACACAAAACAAAGCTCTGGTGTTTGTCATCCCCTCCTCTCTTTAAACTCCCCCAAACCTGCCTATCTAAGATTTGCTCAAATTCTTTCTCCTCCTAAATTCTGTCCTGGCTGACCCAGTCCGTCTTCTCCCAATAATCTTTATCGGTCCCTCTCAGTCCTTGGCATATTGCTATGTGAGCAAGTGTTCTGCAAGTATCCATCGAGTAAATTATATTTTTCAATCACTAAGGCAGTTTAGTACTGAAGGAGCAGGAAAACCATACACTCTGAATCTCTTAGAAAACCAATATGTTTCAAGCATTTAAAAGGGGAAAATACCGACCCCGTAAATAATTGAGGAATGCAAAGGATGACACTTGTCAGAAACTAAACTTGAAGCAAAGTAAAAGGATTCAGGGTCCAAGGCATTTAAACGTAAGAGGACTTCCTGTCATTTCTTTAAAAGGAAAAGTGGATCATTTGTTGAAGGCAAAGATGATTCAACTTGCCTGCAACAACATGCGGAGGATTAAAGAACAGCATAGCGCTCCCCAGACACCAAGGTGACAAGAGACACTGAATAAAAGGAAAAATCGAGATGTGAAATACAAGCGCGTTTGCAACACAGACAAAGAGCAAATGAAAAAGAAAACAGGAAACCAAGGAGAGGCGAAAACAAATCATTTACGGAAGGGCGAGATAGAAAATAAGGACAATTGTATACAGAAGGAAAACGCCCGTTGGTCTCGAGAGGGTAAAGAATAAAAGCAGACTTTCCTGGCGGCAGACTCAAAGGAACTGTCTGAAATCCGGCGAACTTTCTGGGACAAAAGAACAGGAATATTATTGACAGGTGCAGGGTGGAGGTGGAGAGAAAAGGAAAGTAGCCCCGAGACACAGGAAGGGGATTAAAGATGACCTTGGAGTTAGACTCAAAGGTAAAAGCTCCCATCTGTAGGGAGAAACACCATGTGTGTGTGTGTGTGTGTGTGTGTGTGTATGTGTGTGTGTGTGTGTGTGCTGCCCCAAATGAGAAAGCTTAGTTCCTATGAAGCCCACATCCAAGCACATCCTTTGCATATGGAGCCAGGAGAGATCGCAGGAGGCCACGTAATGCAGATGAGACAGGAACCTGGACCTGCATGGGAGTTACAGAGGCCTCACAATGCACTGGACTCAAAGACAGCGAGAAGACACACACGCCAGAGGCAGAGAAACGGCGATCAAGGCCCTAGCTCAGTGGTCGGCAAACTGCGGCTCGAGAGCCACATGAGGCTCTTTGGCCCCTTGAGTGTGGCTCTTCCACACAATACCACGGCCTGGTCGAGTCTATTTTGAAGAAGTGGCGTTAGAAGAAGTTTAAGTTTAAAAAATTTGGCTCTCAAAAGAAATTTCAGTCGTTGTACTGTTGATATTTGGCTCTGTTGACTAAAGAGTTTGCCGACCACTGCCATAGCTGGTTTGGTTCAGTGGATAGAGCATCGGCCTGCAGACTGAAAGGTCCTGGGTTTGATTCCGGTCAAGGGCACATATCTGGGTTGCAGGCTCCATACCTTGCCCTGTCGGGGCACGTGCGGGAGGCAACCAATCAATGTGTCTCTCTCACACTCCCACATTGATGTTTCTCTCTGTCTTTACTCGCTTCCACTCTCTTTAAAAATCAATGGGAAAAAAAATATCCTCGGGTGAGGATCAACAATAGCAACAACAAAAAAGCAAAGAAAAGGCAAATAACGACCTCAGACCCTGTGTCAAAAGAAAGGTACTATATCACATATGCCTAATGGGATGGTGGAGAGTGTGAGAAATGCTTGCTGTGGGAAGAGTCAAATCCACATCCTGTGCATTGGACTAATAAAGTCACATCTACCTGAACTGGGGGAAACAGACACGCCTCTTGCTCTCCCAAAGCAATGAATGCAACAGACACTTGCAATGAGAGAAGCTAACACAGGGTGGCGCTGTGGGAGGTGAAAGGTGTTCCAGGGGCCCATAGCACAGCAGTGATAAGAGGACAGAAGACACAGGCATCATACACCTGTGCCGGGAGAGAGAGGAGCCATATGCACCTGTGTGGCACGTTGGGGACAAATACAACAGACTTGGACACAGAGGCAGAGAGATGACTCACAGGGGATGGCTCAGAGAGATCCCACAGCTCCTTGCAAGGAAATACAAGGCATCTGGGTCACATTGGGAATAGAGGAAACGTATGGGAGAGGGGGTGCATCTGGAGTCCACAGGGGTGTTTGTGGTGGGAGGAGTGAAGGATGAGTCGGAGGAAATGATGCAGCTGATGTGCCAGGAGCAAGAATGATGCTCATGGGAACATGGGAGGGAAGGTGTACATTCCCGAGCTCCCCCGGGGGGTGGGGGGGGGGGGTGCGTGGTGCTCACCGGCAGAGGTAAACACTGTTAGGGAGGCATGGTTACAGATGAAGCCTTGAGGAATACGTCAGGACTGGAAATCATAATTAGAAAGCAAAGGGAAGCTGGCACGCACTGCGCACTGGTGGCGAGTGTGTGATAGGGACTCCATCCAGCTGAGTGTTTCGAGGACATGGAAGGAAAGATGAAAGTGATAACCGCGGGGAACATAGTTTTAAAACAAAAATCTACCCAGAAGAAGCTCTGAAAATAAAAACTGTGGAATGCACAAGAAGAATGTTTAAAATACCTGCACAACTGTGGCACAAAAGTAAAAGTATTTTCAGGGTTTAGGTAGACAAAACAATACCCACTGGTTGGTTTAAGCATTAGCCTTCCCTCTTTTAAAATAAACAAACATATTTTTATTGATTTCAGAGAGGAAGAGAGAGGGAGAGAGAGAGAAACATCAATGATGAGAGAGAATCATGGATGGGCTGCCTCCTGCATGCCCCCTATTGCAGATTGAGCCAGCAACCCAGGCATGTGCCCTGACCAGGAATTGAACCCTGGCCTCCTGGGTCATAGGTCAATGCCCAACCACTGAGCCATGCCAACCGGGCAGCATAAGCCTTCCCTTCTGGATTGTGAATATTTTTATGTGAATCTTTCCAATGTCAACTTTTTGTAAAATGCTATGTATTGTCAGCTTATAGCATGTGTTGTTGCATCGATACAGCACAGATTAATTGAATGAAATTAATCTGGAGTAATGGGCATGCACTAAAAATACAAAGGAATAAAAATACAGAGAACAGATATTAAAAGAAAAATTAAATGATAGAAGCTAATGTATCCTGAGATTTTTTTTAAAAATAGCAAAATGCAATAATTATCTAGTAAATCTATAGTGCCAAAATAGCAATCCATTTATATTTTGATGATGACTCAAAAAAGTATCTAAAAATTATGCCCCAAAAGCAGGAACACTGTGTGTGAGAAAATGATAGCTAAATACATTTAGGTTCAGTGCAATATAATATCTCTGTGTTATGGAAGAAAAAACAGTGATATACTGCCAAGATAATAGAGAATAGCAAAGTGATTACTGACGTCTTGAATGGGAGAATATAATGCATTCTGCCTACTGTTCCAAATGAAAAAGAATTTTTCTAAGGCAGCAGAAGAAATGAAATGCTTAGAAATTCTAAACCCACAAGGGCAAGCACAGATTCATATTTTATATTATGTCTACGGTTTGGGACTCTTACATATATTATTATTACTATACTGAAGGGATGATAAACTTTATTTAGCACAAAAAGAGAAATGGCAAGTCATCCGCTGTGCGAGGGGGAAAGACCATACGTCTTGGGACAAGAAGAAGCCAAAGTGATGGTTTCAAACACTGAGAACAGAAAAGAATTTTTCTGAACTTGAATGGGCTTACTGGAGAATCCTCTGCTGAGAGATAAAGGGGAGAATTTGCCTGTGGGGCCGTAATACTAACCAAGCATTGCTATGGCCTCATAGAGGGAAGGGTGAGCTACTGGGGAGTCAGAGTCCACGGAGGATGGTCAGGAAGAAAGAACGGTCAATCTCCCATGAAACAGACCTGAGAGAGAGAAACAGAGAGAGTAGAGAAGTTCTGCCCTCGTTCAAACATCAAGTTCCCGGGGTGTTGGTAAAAATGTCTGAAAGAAGGCAAGGCATACGGTACACAGAACAATGAAAACACTCGGTGGATAAAGGGAGACTCTTTGATCTTAAGACACTGCATGAGAAATCCAATGATAAGGGCATGAGAAGGGGGAGAAGAAAGGAAATATCCTTCTTCTGGGACCTCCATTGGGAAGGAGGAAAGATAACTTTGTAGGCGTGGGAAACTCAATGCGTCTTGTAGAAAAAGGAGTACAACTTTCAACAGTGAGTTCTGAGAGCACATTGGGGAGATGAAAATATAAGTCAATGAAGGAATAAAAGAGTATAAAGGAATATTTAGAATGAAATATAATAGAGTAAAATAGGAAAATAAGTAATGAGTATAGAAAGAGACCTATAGAGTCTTACCTAAATGCAAGAATTGTTAAGACCAGGTTTCCTTGGGAGGGATGGGAAATGAGAGAGAATGATGCTGGGTGAAGGCATGATAGGCAGGTAAATAGAGAGAAAGCCAGCCAGCCCCAGATTAATAGCCAGGCTACTGTAAGTGCTAACTGGGAGACCAGGAAAACCTATCATACTTAATGGAGATTGAGGAAGATTAATATATTGGGATAGGCAGACTGAAGGGTCCTAGGTTCGATTCCGGTCAAGGGCACATGCCCCAGTTGCGGGCTCAATCCCTAGTAGGGGGCATGCAGGAGGCAACCAATCAATGATTCTCTCTCATTATTGATATTTTTATCTCTCTCTCCCTCTCCCTTCCTCTCTGAAATCAATAAAAAAAATATTTTCAAATGGGTGCAATTATTATTTCACACCTATGTACGAAGTAATAGCAGCTAAAGATTCTACAACAAATGCCAGGTACCAGTGGACCAAAAATTAAAGCAAAACTATTCCATTTTGCTTTGTTTGAACTCCACAACCAACACCCTGTGCAACTGATGATGTTCACATCTTACAAATGAGAAAATTGGATTACAGAGAGGTGAAGAGAAGTCCTCAAGGTCATACAGCTGATGAATGGTGAAGTTGGGAAACTCATGCCCACAAATCAACTTCAGAGTCCTCATTTTTATCTTTAACACTACACTGAGGACCAATTATATGATCATTCACATACGAAAGCACATATTAGCATGTTTATCACAAAGGAGGCATTAAACAAATCTTTCCTTCTTCTTCTAATAGGCCTAAACAAATTTCTTCTAATAGGCCCTGAACAACTTACACACACAAACACACACACACACACACACACGCACACTTTTTATTTCCCCTTTCTATCACTGGATTATTTATAGTAAACAGTAGTTGTCCAGAGAACAATATTGAGGCAGAGATTGGAAAGACAATGAGGGAAAATGCTTTTGGCATGGGTAGGCACCTAAAATCTCTACCTAGCCCTAGCCGGCTTGGCTCAGTGGATAGAGCGCCGGCCTGCGGCCTGGCCAAGGGCACATGCCTGGGTTGCGGGCTCGATCCCCAGTGGGGCGTGTGCAGGAGGTGGCCCATCCATGATTCTCTCTCATCATTGATGTTTCTATCTCTCTCCCCTTCTCCCTTCCTCTCTGAAATCAATAAAGAAACATATTTTTAAAAAATAAAAATAAAATCTCTACCTAATGTGAAAAGATAATGTCCCAGTTTCCCCCACCAATCTCCATCAGCTCCCCAAAATACGAAGCTAAATTTGGATCCACCGTCACGATACAAAATTCAGCATGTAGACGTGAAATAAAATTTCACCGGTGATACTCAGAACAGCAAGAGAACACACAAACTTTTGTGTGGGTACACAAAAGTTAAAAACAATATTCACAACAAAAGTGCTCGGTCCTGGAAAAAGAATTTAAATGTGGATGCCCCGCAGGACCTGAAAATGTCACAAATGGAATGCATGCCGACAAGAGAGGTCCCTCCCTAAACACATTAAAGGGAAAGACTGTCACATACCAGACACCTAGGCAGGATAAGACATCCTGGCGGTGGAGAGAGGAGAGGACACCCCTGGAACATAGGCTAATAAGAGAGGAGAAGCTTGAACACAAAGGAGGGGTCTGACTGACCCACATGTCATAAGAGATGACACTCTAGAGAGAGGCCGTGGGAGGAAGAAGATGATTTCTCAGACAAGTTAGTAGGTAAAATATGGAATGTTTTACTATCAGACAGATGTTGCCTTGTGAAGAGCTCTTTGGAGTGTGTTTACGGTGCTTCTTTTGTGTCTCTCAGGTTGCGGGGTGGGGCAGAGGAACTATGAGGACGCCTCCCGAGACCTTCCCATCTTACCAGTGTTTCCCTTGTTCTTACGGAATGCATTCACTAACTCAAAGCAACGTGTTTTTCAAATCCGTTAAGAGCAGCAGTATCACTGTTATTCCAAGAAGCAATAAACAAAACCAGAAGTAGAAGAGTTTGCCAGTAGGTTCAGGAAACACAAAGGAATTTTCCAACAACTGGGACTGAGAAAGCCCGACCATTTTGGCTTTAAGATGTGGTTGAGCTGTCTCCTCCTTCATCCATGTATCCCATGTTCACTGCAAGCAAAATCATCTTTATAACTCTACGAGAAGCCCAGTGCATGAAAATTCATCACACCTCTGCTGCTGCCACTGCCAGCAGCGCAAACCTTGGCCGGTCCTGGTTACCTGCGTGTCGGGCTGACCCTAGGTGGCTGGGCAGCCACCATCCAAGGCTTGCTGCGCCTCGGGCTGGCCCTGGGCAGCTGGGGAGCTGAGGGGACTGTGGGACTCCGGAGGCAGGCACGCGGAGCAGCCGGACCCGCCTCGGGGCAGTATTGGCCATGTTGCACGCCTGCCACCGCGGTGGGGCTGAGGGGCCTGGGTGCCGCCATCTTGTGGCTGTGGACGCCGCCATCTTTGAGGGTGTTGCAGTCAATTAGCATATTCCCTCCTTATTGGCTGTGGGTGCCACCATCTTTGTGAGGGTGTGATGGTCAATTAGCATATTCCCTCTTTATTAGATAGGATCCCTAGAAGGTATTTGACTCAGATAGACTATGAAGTTAGGGCAAAACAAAAGTCCGTGAAAGACCACACTAATAATGGTTCCGAGGTAGCATGAACCCTTCAAAATTCCAAGCCCAGGTGACTTTCAAAATTGATGTTATAAATCTTCAAAGCAATAAAGTTCTGTCTGACAAAATGCTACCAAGGAAATTTTAAATAAACTCAACTTCTCTAGAAAGCTGGCGAGGAACTGCCACAGACCTGAGCTTTTTAAAGTCCTGCCTGTGCCCAAAATGTGACAAGAAATCATTGCTTGAAAAGATCGTATTCACAAGATAACACAGATTTTCAAAGTGTGTTCAAAGGTGCTCGTTAGCATTGAAAGAGGGGAGGGTTTTTGCACTCGCTTGCTTTTTTCTCGATTCCTTTATTCTAATGCTAACCGTGTCGAGTCACACTCGACATCCGAGTACAAAAGGTTAATTATCTGTGCCTCTTTGTAGTCTGTGATTGAGGGCAAGGTACCTAACAATTTGGCATCTCAGTTCCATCTTCTATAACATCAGGATCATAATAATACATACATCACAGGGTCTTTATAAGGATTAAGTGAATTGGCCCAGCTGTGGTGGCTCAGTGGTTGAATGTCGACCTATGAACCAGGAGGTCACGGTTTGATTCCCAGATTGTGGGCTTGATAGGGGGAGTGTAGGAGGCAGCTGGTTGATAATTCTCTCTCATCATTGATGTTTCTATCTCTCACTCCCTCTCCCTTGCTCTCTGAAATCAATAAAATTATATATGTATTTTTAAAACCTATAAAGTACTTAGGCTAACACTTGGTATGCACATATTTGATATTGCTATTATTATCATATGACCTATGACAACTATGCCCTTAGCCTATAGCTGGGAGGAGCCAAAACCTAACTAAATATGACATTTATTCTTTTTTTTTAATTCAAAATCTAAAGATACCATATCTTTCCTATCAAATGAGCTAGAAATAAACAACGATGAAAATACTTAATGATGTTAAAGGAATAGCTGAATCAACATTTGTCAGTCTGCAGGTGCACAGCTAAATTGATACAGCCACTTTAGATCCTACTAAATTATTTTGCCATATTTTCATGGGGAAGAATGGAAGAAAACACACCAAATGAAAGCAGTGTCTACTGCTATGTAGCTTGCATTCTGGATGCATCATTGTATTCGTACAACAAAGGTTAGATTATGATCCTAAAGCTTATATGCACAAGGTACACATTTAGAGGCAGAAGACAGACCAACGACATGCTCTAAGGATGTAGCGTTGGAAATGCTGCCTCTAACTGAACGTTTCAGGGGATGGTGGCAGCTGTGCAGGCTGGAGTGTAGCCGCCGGAGAATGAAAGCAGGAAAGCATGTGGTCATAGGAGAAAAGCAACAGATACAGGACTGGATTGTACGTGATTACGCTACAGCAAGGCCTACAGGTGCCCACCAAGTATGCAAATGGGCATTCTTAGTCATGTCCCAAGTCAAACAGGAAAATCACATGCACGAAGTCAGGTCTCCTGGGGGCCAGTTGTAGAAAAAAAAAAATTAACATTCAGGCCAAATGGTGTTTCATTTTTTTTTTCTTCCTGACAAAAACTTTAAAATCATAAAATTCCAAATAAAAATCCCACCTACTTACAGGCACCTCTGATTCCTGCTCTCTGGTCAACCAGGAAGACATGGGAAGCCTGGTGAGCGCAGGGCCGAGTCATATTCCAGTTATTTCTTGAACGACACGGGTTTGCATTGTGCAGGTCGAGTCTAAACTGATTTTCCCCCCAATAACTACAGTCTGCCCTTCCTATCCGTGGTTTCGCATCAGCAGATTCAACCAACTGCAGATTTAAAAACAAAACAAAACAAAAAAACCACAAAACACACACACAATATATTTGCATCACCAACTGCACATTCCCAGCCCCAAATTCCCAACAGCACATCCAAAGAATATTTTTGCCTTCCCAACCGCAGATTCCGCCTCAGAACAGGCACCGAAAATACGACTGCTCTCGGGTTGCAATTTGCTTGAATCTGCCGATGCGAACGGCCGACTAGTCTGAAGCGAGGGGCGGGTTGCAAGGTCGCGCCCTGACGCCTGGTCTGGGTCGGTCGAGGGCCAGCTGTGTCGTCGCTGTAAGTTGAAAAGAAATGTGATTTATTCGTTGGGCAGTTTCTAAGGGGGTGGCCGTGGTCGCCGTGGGGTGTGTGTGTGGCACGAGGGAGCCACGCGGCCGCTGGTTTTGTTTGCAGGATTTTCCTTTTCCAATTGGACCCCTTAAGACGCGCTCAGAGGTTTCGTTTGTCCCCTCTCTTGTCCAGACCTACACGTTTCCCTCCCTTTTCTGCTTCTAAACAACATGAAACCGCAACAGGGCCCTCGTTCCTTGTGGACACGGGCTGGGAGTTTCCTTAGTTTTCACGCCCTTCGCTGGGCCCTCTCCCTGGGCCGTGATTCTGATACCCTGGTGCATGCATGGGATTCGCATGTTTCTCTGTGTTCTGTCCTGTCTTTCATTCCTTTATGGTCTCCAGCTCTTTTGCAATCTCCCCCCCCCTCCCCAATTTCCCTTTGTAACCCCTATGCTCCCTGAGTCTTTCTGTCGAAGGAGCTGACCTAGGAGTTGGGCCCCCAAGACATTATAGTTTCCTTAAAGAATCCAGTTTTGTTTTGTTTTTTTTTTCTACGGAAAAGGGTTGTTCAGTGACTGGACGGTGAAAACATGAGACCTTGGAGGGAGGTCCCGCCTTGAGGACAGGGGTCTCTGTGCCATAGGAGGATGGTGTGACCGCCTACAGCGTGTTCCTTGTGAGCCGGGCCTTCCCTTGGTATGAAATGTGTATGAACACGTCCACCCTCCACTACAGTGGACGCTTCCCAGTTTAAAAGGTAGCGACTGTGGCCCGGCCGGCTTGGCTCAGTGGCTGAGCATTGACCTATGAACCAGGAGGTCACGCTTTGATTCCCGGTCAGGGCCCATGCCCGGGTTGCGGGCTCCATCCCCAGTGCGGGGCGTGCAGGAGGCAGCCAGTCAATGATTCTCTCTCATCATTGATGTTTCTATCTCTCTCTCTCCCTCTGAAATGAATAAAAATATAAAATATCTATAATAATAAAAGCATAATACGCTAATTAGACCGGATGTCCTTCCAGACATCCTTCCGGACGACCTTCCCGATGCAGCCGGGCTGTGAGCGAACCCCTGGTCCTGGGTGCCTGCTGGTGGCCAGAGGGAAGCCTGGGTCCCGGGTGCCAGAGGGAAGCTAGTGCTGGCAGCTGGGGGAAGGAAGGCCTACTCTTGCAAGAATTTTGTGCATCGGGCCTCTAGTGTGTGTGTGTGTGTGTGTGTGTGTGTGTGTGTGTGTGTATGTATTTTTAAAAAAGAAAAGGTAGCTACTCTCTTTCCCTCCACATTGTACAGGTGAGGAGCACGAGGTCACGTTGCATCACACACAGCTTCGTGGGAGCAGAGCCCGGCTTCCCAGGCAGGCAGGTGGGCTCCACCTGAACCCACCAGGCCATGGGCTCCCACCTGTCCCAGCCCCAGTGACCCAGGCACGGCCCAGCCTCCAGGGCAACATGCCCGTGAGCACTCACTGGCTTCAATTCCATTCCATTTTAAAGTGCTGAGATAAGGTAAAGGTCACACGGGGAAAATGGAAGCTGTGAATGTTTAGCTATCGTTAACATGGCCAAATTCATGATAAAATGTTCTATTATGCCCTCCTCTATGGCTTTTTTTTTTTTTTTGCACAGCCTGTCATTTTTTACATTCCCACGTGACCCTTCAAAGTGTAGGTGTACAATGTGGGATTCTTCTATCACAAGTCTCTTTTAATCAACTACACGTTCTGTTTTTTAAAAGTTGTAAAGAGAGAAACGTACAGAATGTAATATCACAAATGTCCATTTTTCCATCATGCCAGATTGGCTATGATTCACAGGTTTTTCTTTCATGGTAGAATTAATAAAACAATGAAGATAAAGTTGCAGTGCCCTTTAGGGAACACAATTCTTTTTTTTTTTTTTTTTTCTTGGCAAGATCTAGTTTTCATTGATCTAAGAGCTGGTGCATTGCCAAGAGAGCATCCCTCTCCAGCCAAGATGAATCTTCCCTCGTAACTCACCGCCCACCCTAAGTCACGCATAGAAAGAGGCATGGTGTCTCTAAACCTGTTTTCCCACTGACCTTGCTAAGGTCAGCTCAAAAGGCTGAGTCGCCTTTCAACATACTCGTTCATAACGGTTTCAGTTTTTCCCATTATCCATTAGGATAACTCAATAGTAATCTCTTTTCAACCTGGCAAATACTCCATCTGAAATATTATTTATAAACCAGTATCTCCAAAGCCACATTGCCGAAGCCCTTGAAATTTCCCCTTGTTTTTGTTACAGAAATGTGTTTAGATTTCAAGATAGTTTCCAAAGAAATTCTCCACACAACACCCAAGAGCCAATGAGTGTGCTTTAAGCCTCAGACCAGTCAACAAAATCCTTCACTCCTATCCGCTGAATGAGCACATCTGTGAGGAGGCGAGCTTAATCTTTTCATCCCCCTTGATATTGTCTGCTTCTGCGAAAAGATGTTTAAAGTGTATAACCCTCATGCTTCCATCCGCTCCCTTTTTTTTTGTTTCCAAAAGAATGCACCAAATATCCCATTCCCTGCATTTTCTCCTGCTATTTAGCCTCTGATAACTTTCTCCTGAGTGTGTAACTATTTCTTCACTCACAAAAGTAATAGCAGGTCCTCAAATAGTGTAGTTTTGTTCAACCTCATTTTATTATAAGGTTGATGAGAAGAAAAAAAATCTATTTGTGGGCAACCACTGTTAGTGTGGAGTTTGCACAGAGAAGCTCTTTGTTGTTTTTTTGTTTGTTTAATTTTTATTGATTTTAGAGAGGAGAGGAGAGGGAGAGAGGGAGAAACATCAATGACGAGAGAGAATCATGGATCGGCTGCCTCCTGCACACCCCACACTGGGGATCAAGCCCACAGCCCAGGCACGTGCCCTGACCAGGAATCAAACCTTGACCTCCTGGCTCACAGGTCAGTGCTCAACCACTGAGCCAAGCTGGCTGGGCCAAAGAAGGTCTTCGAATCAGAGGAGCCAACGATCCTTGGGTTCAAGTGCCAGGTGCTTCTGTAACGTTGGAAGCCACAGCAAGAAAAAGGGAAGGTGTTTTTACTGTCCTTCCACTTCTAGGTTCTGGTTTCCTCCCCGCTGGTCGGCACTCATGTGCCCACCAGGTGTGTCGCTGTTCCTGCTGCCGTGCCTGCCCTCTGCTCTACTCCCTGGAAAGTCTCTTCTACCCTCGGCATGCTCCCCGGTGGGAATTACTGTTTGGCTGAAGGGCGAGATTTTGCTTCTGAGTCAGTGATTTGCAGGACATGGTTAAAAAGCAGCTCTCTGGTCTCCACCATGTCACCTCCTCAGGTTTGCAAATTCCCACGATGGGGAGCAGGAGAGTCCCGGGAAGCAGGACACTCTTGGGGAGATTCCTTTGCTGCCCCACATCCAGGTCAATAACCTCATGCAGTCTGACCTTTGCCAGGGGTCCCCTCCAACTACGTGCCTGGATTCTTCCAGAAAGTGTCTCTTCTCCAGGAATCTAACCTTCAAGTCTCCGGTCACCTTCACAGAAGCCCAAGGGCACGGAGCTGTCTCCTTGGGACTTCTCTGTCCGTGAGCTGGGAAAACCGTTCACCCCACAGTGCTTCTCACACACTCCCATTAAGCTCCGTGGTCCTGGGTTACTCACACACATCACATTCTTAAAGGCTAACTCCTACATTAGTGGTGAGTCAAACCCCATTTTTCACTCGATTATGCTTCCTAATGGGTAAACTCCACGGGCCCTTATCTGACTCTGCTCACGAGCCCTTTCTAATTTATCTCCATTTTTCTGGTACTGAAAACTCGGCCCTAAGTTTCATGCCAAATATCTTTGCAGCCCTGTAAAAGGAAACTCACTACGTGCAACTATAAAATACCTTTGCAGGTTGGGTTTGTTTTCTGTAATTCTGACACACATTTAGTTTTGTGCATCCCTTAGGATTTTCTGCTTCAGGACCCACTTCCCCCTGTAAGACAGCTTTCTGGTTTTTCACTTTATTTTACAGTCTGCTGTGTTGTCCCATTATATGTTTGACAGGGCAGTCCCCCTTCTTGCCATCGCCAAGGTATGCTAATTACAAGTCTATTGCTTTCTACTTTATGATGTCTGGGGAATCTCACTTTCACTGGTGGAAGCTCACATCCCTCCAGGAACCTCCGCTGTCCGCAGAACAAAGTCCCAACCTTAGAAATCTCTTCAGTACCTGACCTCATCTCATCGTAACCTCAGAGCCGTCCACTTAGCTGCGATGAACTACACCTGTGTCTCTGCCCACCACTCGCTTGGCCCGGCTGTCCCTTTACGTGGCCGTCACAGTGAGGAGGGCCTGTGCCCTTTGCCTGGAAGTCCCCTGACTTATGTGTCCTTGTAAAGTACTTCCGTGTTCACACTTCATTTCACTTTCATTTCTTTGAATGTCCAGTTTCCTCCTCTGAAAAGATCACTATTTACTTTTTCCCCTTTGTGCTCCTAGAACATGTAGTCTATATGGTTTTATTTTGTGTTTTCTTTAGAGTTGTGTGGGTTTGTTTTTTGTTTGTTTTTTTTTTTAAATATATTTTATTGATTTTTTACAGAGAGGAAGGGAGAGGGATAGAGAGTTAGAAACATCGATGAGGGAGAAACATCGATCAGCTGCCTCCTGCACACTCCCCACTGGGGATGTGCCCGCAACCAAGGTACATGCCCTTGACCGGAATCGAACCTGGGACCCTTGAGTCCACAGGCCGACGCTCTATCCACTGAGCCAAACCGGTTTCGGCTTGTTTGTTTTTTGTACTGAGTAGAGAATATGCATGTTGAGGTCCGTGATGAAAAGGTCTGGCATGTATGTATGTATCTATGTATGTGAGTAATGAATGACTCCTGTATGAAGAAATCATCTTTATAAATCTCAATTACTCAAAATTAAAGGAAGTTATCCATTATGGCTAATAAAAATACATTGAATATTTATTGTATTCACAATCCTAGGCTGGGCAAATTGTAAAGAAGATAAATTTACAGCATTGATTCTCTTTAAGTTAAAATCTCTCCAGCTTTTTCCTAAGTAGACTCTGTGCTCCCCCAGCTGCCAAGAATTCTCTAAATTTATCCAGCCTCCCAGAAGAGTCTCATTTTCTAGACTCAGCTCTTCCCTGAAACTCAGCAAACCAAAACAATTACCTCAGACCTCACGCCTACGAGAGTGGGTGTCAGAAAGCCTGTTTCCTGGGGCTGTGGAGGACAGTGGGAGACCTGGCTCGGGGGTGACTCTGGCCAAAGGTACTTGGGGGTCTTTTATAATGAGAAGAAAACCACCACCCATCGCCTGCCTCCTACAGAGACCAGGAGCAAAGCAAAAAAGACAAATATCCCCTATATTTTCAACATGTCTTTTTATGTTAGTTATTTTGTCCATTTAAAATATACTAGAGTTGTGTTTTATTTTGATGACATTCGAATAAAAATGTTCCAATTATAGGAATATACAAACTGATGTTCTGGCCACTACAACTTCCTAGCAATGAATATACAGGAAGACATTTCCTTCCCTTCGAGATGAACAGGTTAGAGGCCCATATTTCATTTTGAGCAAAACTCAATTTATCTTAGAGGACATGACAGCTTTTCTCCACACTTCTATTCTGTAGAAAGTAAGTGGGGACTCTTCTGTAAATTCTCCTTCAAATTCTCAGTAGATCAATGAAGATCAAAGTAGAGAGAATTTAGAAAATCCTTGCCTGGCATTGAAGTCACATTTCAGAAAAGGGTAAAAATAGACAATGTGAAGTTTTACCAAAAAAAGGAACTCTTTTTTTTTTTTTAATGCAAAGTGGTGAATACAGACTCTGTGTCATCTGTTAAGAACATGGAACCAACTCAATTGGCGAGGCTCACTGGTTGAGCCTAGACCTGTGAACCAGGAAGTCACAGTTTGATTCCTGGTCAGGGCACATGCCGAGGTTGTGGACTCAATCCCCGGTAGGGGGCGTGCAGGAGGCAGCTGATCAATTAATGATTCTCATCATTGATGCTTCTATCTCCCTCTCCCTTCCTCTCTGAAATCAATAAAAAATATATTGCAAGGAAGGCAGGAAAGAAGAGAGGGAGTAAGAGAGGGAGGGAGGAAGAAGAAGGAATCAGAAAAGAACTAAATTGCAGACACAGATTTGACAGTTGCACGCTGCAGGACCCTGGAGCTCCGTTTCTTCCTTTATATTACAGGGACAGCGGAAGCTCCGAACGCATTAGCCTTCTGGGTCAGAAAGGACAAGTCGGATGCACTAAAACATCACTCTTCTTAAACATCATTCAAGAGCTGAGGCTGCAAAGAATCCAAAGTCCACTACTGGTAAATTCTAGAAAGTGATGAGCCAGGCTCATCACTTCGTCAGACGTCTCACGGTGTTTAATAACTTCCTGCAGGCTACCTGGTCAGGTGACAATGACAAGGGTCCCCAGTCACAGAAGGCTCCGCCCACCTGCCGAGCCTTTCCTGCAGACACCAAGTGTACGGGGCAGTGTGCCAGAGGCTGAGCGAGGCCACCAGAGAGGTTTCCTGCTCAGGAATGGAGGCCTTCTCTGACTGCAGGGCAAACTCTGCTGGCCAACACTGACACCGATCATACAAAGAAATGAAGTCCTAGTTGAATAGCCCTTGTGAGCATGGACATAGAAACCTCTAAGGAAATTAGCAAATTAAATCCAGCAATTTGCAAACAGGATAAACTCCAAGTATTGTTTATCTCAGAAATGCAGGAGCTGTTTTAAGATATGGGAAGTCCGTGTATGTCATGTATGTTAATGCATGTCATGCCATATTAACATATAACAATAATATGTCAACAAAATAAAGGAGATAAATCATATGAATATTTTAAGATATGTATTAAAATTACTAACAGTATCCATTCCAGATTGTTTTTTAAATCAGATATACAAGAAGAGAATGGAAATTCAGTCTATTACGTAAAAGGCATCTATGAAAAACCTATAGGTAACATTACACTTAGCAGTCAATATAGATGCACGTAGTATTTAATATGTAATCTATGTTAGCAATATAGAAAATAATGTTTCAATATGCTAGCAACAAATAATAGGAAAATTAAATCTAATAATGTATATAATTCACCATAACATTAAAAAAAATCACTGAAATCTTGGAAAAACACTGAGAAATTGAATAAGACAAATAGACATATTCAATGCTTATGTATTGGAGAACATTATACATTAAGATATTCGTTCTTTGTCAAAGTTGTCTATAGAATTACTAGGAACACAATCAAAATATCATCATGATTTCTATAGAAAATGACAAGTTGTTTCTAAAATTTATATGAAAATCCAAAGGATCTAGAATCGCAGAAGCAATTTTGTAAAACAAGAACAGAGTCAAGTCCTACAGAAATGTTTGGAATTATTAAGATTCGCAACCCCAAATGGGACGTCCCTTGCAATTTGGTTTCTTCCTACACCAGCAGTAAGAGTCCTGACGAAGTAGAAGTTACAACAGTGCCTTCCAAAGAGACCGCTGAGCTTGCCATCAGGCCTGGCACCCTTTATCTGGGCCTGGACACCTTCAATTTGCTCCTGGGATCCGAACAAGACAAGCCGTGGAGAGACACAGGCTGGCAGCCAGCCTGGGAAATTGGGTCTGGACCAGAGAGAGGAGCTGGGGGAGTAAAAAGGCCCCATTTAAATTGCTAATGGCTCAGGGCGTGGCCTCTCCACTGAGCCCAGCTGGGGAAATTGTGGCTTTTGTTTGTTGGTTGTTTATTTTGTTTTGGAGAACTTGCCCTTTTCAGTTTGTATCAAATTCCTCATCCCCCATGAGCTATATTCAGCTTTTCTATTTGGGGCCTGGGTGACTTGTACAAATACATAGTGCAAATTCAATTCCCTCATTTATTTTCTTTAATAAATCAAGAAGAGTAAACATTTGTAGGTGTTCATCCTGAAAACACTTGATCCAAATCGACCTGGAGATTTTATTTAACTGTCATTTGATTGGCTGCTATTCTGAAATGCATCAAACTGAGATGACTTGTTAGAAAGAATGATGCTGAGAAAAAGTATTGGAGAAATCACAGCACTCCTTTCTCTCACATAGCGTTCCACGCGGAATGATATAGAAAAAACAACAACCCAGCTCTGAATGAAGTTCTCTGGGAAAACAAGTTACAGAAATAGAAATGATACACTCCTTAACCTCTGATCATAAGCGAGGAGTGTACAAACGTGAGATGCTAGTGCAGGTCCCTTCTCAAAGGCCTAAGGCTAAATGGAACATGGAGTTTTTAAAAAATAAAATACTCATTAATATCACACTTGGGGAAGTGCTTAATTATCACCTCACGCAGATTTGGGAGACTCTGTGTAGCTCCGTGAATAATGATCCTACGCTCCTATTTGAAGAAGGGACTTGCATGTCGGGCTCAAAGTCCCATCACGGATTGCAGTATTCATTTTGCAGAAACAACTAATTCATCATTTGATTCTAACTGCCCCTGGAGCTTGCTTCTCAGGGCAGAAGGAAGAAAAGACAGAGCAAGAATAGATACGGCAGGGAAAACAGTGACAGCTCTAACGTAGTCAACAAGGAAGCGAAGGTTATGCTGAGAGACACAGTAGCTGCCTGCATTTGAACACTCCTTAGCCTTGCTCAGAGGAAATGTGAGTTTTCTCCGAGTTCCCTGTGACCTTGAGCAACAAGTTTTACTTTTTATTTTTTAACCTGGATTCCCATGTGCAAAAATACAGTTGATAATAACTGCCCTCACCATCTAGGTCTGAGGTGGGGGAAACACCCAAGGGAAAGGATGCATTGAAAAGTGTTTTGAAAAACGAGAAGCGCTGTCACATGTGAAGTGTGATTAAGGTATACATTTCCAAGGCAGAGTTGCTGAGTATCTTGTAGAGAGGGTCAGAGGCCAGGGATGACTGGCCACGTTCCCGGTGAGGATGTAATTGCTGCTCAGTTTCTAGCAGGGGCTTTCTCTTAACCCTTTGGGAGGGGGGCGGAGATGTTCGGTTTGGAGGCTGCAACATGGCAACGAGCTGAGAAGTTCTCTGTTTTACTTCCTTTCAGGCTTAAAACAATCAGAGAAGTAAGTGCCCCTGACCTTCCTGGGTTGCCAAGAAATTCAATACAGAAAAAAGTAAGTGACTCACAAAAAAAGTTCAAAGAACGTGAATCTCCTAGAGAATGAAAGGCTTTGATTAGGAAACCTTACCATTTGTGAGCATGATCCTAAAGACACTCTGATATTTCTAATAAATGCATGTTATATTTCTGCATGGATGTAACTTAGATAGCAGCTCTCTGGGTATATCTCGAATCTTTCAGCATAATGAGGATAAGCTTTTCAGTAATATTTAACTTCAAATAGCTCATAAAACTACCTTAAATATAGTGAGATCTGGGAGCTTGTATTTTCCTCTTCCTTTCATACTCAGATTCCCTTTTTGTCTAAATTCTCTGCTCTGTGCCTTGCTCTGTCCCCTACTGGTTTGGTCCCTCCAACCCCAAAAACAGTACTACCTCCACACAATTTGGGTCTCAACTGAAAGTTTATGTGCAGAAGAAGGATAAAATTGAGTGACTTTACAGCAGATAGATTCAAATGCTATACAGTATCCCCCCTTATCTGCAGGGGATATGCCCCAAGACCCCCCGTGGATGCCTGAAACCACAGATAGTACTGAAACCGTATATGTTCTATGCTTTTGCTTATACATACATACCTATGATAAAGTTTCACTTATGATTTAGGTACATTAAGAGATTGGCAACAATAACTAACAATGAGCGAGAACAAGTATAACAATGCACTGTAATAAAAGTTATGTGAATGTGGTCTCTCCCTCCCAGTATCTTATTGTCCTGTACGCGCCCTTCTTGTTGGGATGATGTGAGATGACAAAGTGCCTTATTAAGTCGAGAACTTTCACCTTTTCATTAAAGGGAGCTCTTTATGGCTTCTCTTTGGCAATTTCTGAACTGTCAGCGTCACTACTCGTGAGCCCTGGGACCTTTATTAAGTAAACTAGAGGCCCGGTGCACGAATTCGTGTACCATTGGGGTTCCTCGGCCTGGCTTGTGGGATCGGGCCAAAACCGGTTCTCCGACATCCCCCGAGGGGTCTCGGATTGTGAGAGGACGCAGGCCAGGCCAAGGGACCCCATTAGTGCATGATCAGGGCCGGAGAGGGACGCAGGAGGGCTTCAGTGTGTCTGGCCTGTCATGCTCAGTCCCAATCGACCCAACCCCAGAAGCAAGCTAACCTACGGGTCAGAGTGTCTACCCCCTGGTAGTCAGTGCACATCATAGCAAGTGGTTGAGCAGACTTAGCATATCATTAGCATATTATGCTTTGATTGGTTGAATGGATGACCGGACACTTAGCATATTAGGTTTTATTATCCTCTCTAATAAAATGGTAATATGCAAATTAACCACTCCACTACATAAGTCACGCCCACCAGCCAAGCCACGCCCACCAGCCAATCAGGGCAATTATGCAAATTAACCCCAATCCAAGATGGCTACAGCCACAGTGAGCAAGGTTTCCCAGGTAACAGAGCAAGCCAAGCTTTCCATAGCCGTTGCAGGCCTAAGCCTCCACTCAAGCTACAAAGTTTCAATTATAGAAGGTAAACAAATTCAAACAAATGGCGGCAGAATGGAGCTTGAGAGAGCAGGCCAGGGTTGCCGGTGGCAACAGGGGAAGCAAAGCTTTCCTCACACCCTGGCCGGGCCCACCCGCTTAAGGCTACAAAGTTTCAATTGTAGAAGGTGAATTAACGGCCACAGAGATGGCTGCCGCCCCGGAGGGAGCAGCAGGCTTGGCTCCGCTCCAGGCTACAAAGTTTCAATTGTAGAAGGAAAATAAATTCCAGATACCAGGGCCTCCCCTTGGGTTGTCAGGGGGCGTGGCAGGCCTGCAAACCACCACAGGCCCCTCGCTCAGGCCGCTCCACGCCCCAAGGGAACCCCACCCTGATCCGGGACACCCTTCAGGGCAAACTAGCTGGCCCCCACCCGTGCACCAGGCCTCTATCCTATCTAATAAAAGAGTAATATACAGATTGGTCATCACTGCAACACACAATATAGCTGCCCCCATGTGGTCAAAGATCCTGCCCCCATTTGGACACAAGATGGCCACTACAAGATGGCCAGCAGGAGAAGGCAGTTGGGAGGCACCCGGCCTGCAAGGGAGGGCAGTTGTGAGGGACCAGGCTTGCACGGGAGGGCAGTTGGAGGTGATCAACCCTGCAGGAGAGGGCAGTTAGGGGTGACCAGGCTGGCAGAGGAGGGAAGTTGGGGGCAAACAGGCTGGCAGAGGGGCAGTTAGGCATCAATCAGGCTGGCAGCGGAATGGTTAGGGGGCGATCAGGCTGGCAGGCAGAAGCGGTTAGGGGCAATTAGGAAGGCAGGCAGTCAAGCAGTTGGGAGCCAGCAGTCCTGGATTGTGAGAGGGATGTCCGACTGCACGTTTAGGCCCGATCCGGCATAAACGGGCAGTCGGACATCCTTCCAGGAGTCCCAGATTGGAGAGGGTACAGGCTGGGCTGAGGGACAACCCCCCGCCGTGTACGAATTTCGTGCACCGGGCTTCTAGTATAGGATAAGGGTGGTAACCACAAGCACTGCACGGAGGCCACAGGTGATCTGACAACAGAGAGGAGGCAGCTGGTGAATGACTCATTGGGGGAGAGAATGTACAGTGTGGAGGTGCTGGGCCAAGGGATGGTCCACATTCTGGGAAGGACAGAGTGAGACAATGGGCAATGTCCTCACACTACCCAAAACGCTGTGGAATTTAAAACTTGTGAATTATTTCTGGAATTTTCCATTTAGTATCTTCAGACCTCAGTTGACTACAGGTGACTAAAACCGTGGAAAGTGAAACCGTGAATAAGGGCAGGATGACTGTATGGAGATATTCCAGCTTCAGGAATTTCCCTGAAAATATTCACCTTCTCAGAAAATTCCCACGGGCTCCTTCTCCTCTCTGGCCATTGTGAACCCAAGTTCTTCTCTTCTTGCTCTTCTCTCTTCCCCAAAGCTCCCCAAATATGAAGTAAATACTTTATGTTTTAGCATTAGTGAAAATTACAATCTACTGTAATTTAAAATAAATACAGACTACAGGCAGGAAGGAAGGACAGTTTAAATGTGAACTTGATTATTCTTTCTCAGAAGAGGGCCATGTTGAGATGGGAGCCTAAGGGGACATACTATTGTCTCTACCTCCCAAAGCTTACGGATGAGCCAAGAGTAAGAAGCTGCTGAAGGGTAAAATCCTGAAAGAAATGACTTTTTTTTTAATAAAACATATATATTTTTTAAATTAGGTCTTGATATAATTTTTATGTGTACCAAAAAGGACTAGATTTCTTTGTGTAAGAAAGTAGAAAAACATGTTCTGTTTTGTAAAGCTGGGTGGTAGGTAAATATGTGTTGATTTTATTACTCATTTATATGCATACATATTATGTTTCGATTTATAAAAAGTTCATTTTTAAAAAGCCAAGCCATTTCCCCAAACATTTAAAAAAGCTGAAAGCTAAAAGAAAAGGTATTTTAATAAATGTTATCTGGTTTCATTTTATTATTATTGTAAATGTTAAGAATATAGAATGCAGCCAGTGTTGCTCAGTGGTTAAGCATCGATCTATGAACCAGGAGGTCACGGTTTGATTCCCCAGGTTACAGTATGGGCTCAATCCCCAGTAGGGGGGCCTGCAGGAGGCAGCCGATCAATGATTCTCTCATTATTGATGCTTCTATCTCTCCCTCCCTTTCCTTTCCTCTCTCTGAAATCAGTAAAAAACATGTTAAAAAATAAAAATAAAAAAATGTAGAAAGAAAAATGGCTGCAGAAAGTAGTTAGCTCCGGGGGTCTTTCATTCATGCAGGAAGGAGCAGGTCAGGAAGGCTTCGGTCTTAGAGGAACCCGGGGCGAGCAAGGACCCGGCTTCTAGTACAGACTCCTGAGCCAAGAAGTTGTGACCTTGAGAAAGACATTCCTCTGAAATGTATTTGTGCAGCAGGAACTATATTTTCAAACTGGGAGGGATTACAAAATTCAAATTCTTATTTTCTATATAAAGAAGCAGAAGTATAGGTTGGTTAAGGAACTTGACCAGACGGTGTGGTTCTGATCACCAAGCCTCGGGGAGAATCCCAGTCCCAAGCTTCGGGGCTCTAGCCACTGAATAGACTTGACCAGGAGTACCTGCGCTGTCTCCCTACAGTGCTGTGGGGGTAAAATGTCAGTAAAATGTAAAAGTAACTGAAGAAGTATCATTCCTTGGCTTGGCAGGAAAAGTTATTACTTCCTGCCTAAATTGGGTCGCATTGTAGATTTTCTTTCTTTCTTTCTTTTGTTTCTGACATTTTCCCCCTTCTATTTTTGGAATTAAGTCAGTATTAACACTCTTTCAGGCCTGAAGCAAGTTACATTTCTCTGGTCAACAGTGCCATCTGGTGGGCACCTAAGAAAAATCTCTGCAGTTAATAATGCAAAGGTCTAGGATTACTAAAACCTCAGAAAACATCACACAGCAAGTGCAGGTAAAACATTATAGAGGGAACTCACCATGGTATGGGAGATTACGGAAACAGAAGGGATTATTAAGTAACTTTTGGCAGTGATCAAGACACCTTCCACGTAGCTAGGAACCAGCCAAGGAAGTAATTACTTAATACATCCTCACCACCTCTCTGGTAGCTCACTCATTCCTAAGACAATATGTGTAATTTATGCAATAAATTAATGAAAAGCACATCTTATCCCTTTCTTTCCCTTTACTCTTGCCACTATTGAAGGCAGACAGCCAAAGAAGGGGCGGCTCTGGGGGAAGAAAAAAACACATACCAAAACAACAACAATAATCACAAAAAGAAATCCCTGTGGGATCTAGTTTTGAGTTTCAAAAATTCTAAACTCTTGCCCTAACCGGTTTGGCTCAGTGGATAGAGCGTCAGCTTGTGGACTCAAGGGTCCCAGGTTTGATTCCGGTCAAGGGCATGTACCTTGGTTGCAGGCACATCCCCGGTAGGGAGTGTGCAGGAGGCAGCTGATCGATGCTTCTCTCTCATCGATGTTTCTAACTCTCTATCCCTCTCCCTTCCTCGCTGTATACAATCAATAAAATATATATATTTTTTTAATTCTAACTCTTGTGGCAATGGAGAGGATTTAAGCAAAAAGCTGAAAGAATGATACAGATTAAGACGGGAAGAGTTTCCCAGGTGGGCAGGCTGGTGTGTGTGTGTGTGGGGGGGGGGGGGCGGGGTGTTCCGGGGACTGTGGGGAGAGTAGAGGGATGGAGGGTGACCTCTTCAGGTTCGGGGTCTCCAGCTGTCACAGCTCCAGGGAGGCCGATCTGACCTGGGAATGACCCCTGTCCTGCCGCAGCAGTTGGAGTCACAGATTGCTTTGTACCAGGAGTTAAGGGACAGATTTCTCCTGTACTCACAGGAGCACACAAGACCACACACCTGAAGGGTCAGGGAGGCAGGACAAGGAGGACAGTGACTTCAGTTGTCACAGCAGATATCCACATGGACAGATGACATCAAAGATGAGATGGATCCACCCCCCCTTCCCACTTCCCCATCACAAAAAATAAACTGTGATGGTTCATTTTACATGTCACCCTGGTGAAGTCACAGTGCCCAGTTATTTGGTTCAAGATTATTCTAGGCATTTCTATAAAGGTACTTTTTTAGATAAAGGTAGCATTTAAATCAGTAAACTTTGAATAAGCCAGAGTTCCTTCTATCATGTGGGTGGGCCTCGTTTAATCAGTTGATGGCTTTAATAGAAAAGACTTAAGTTTGCAATTGAGAGGAAATTCCACCAGCAAACTACCTTCATACCTGAACTATAACTGTTCCCTGTGTCTTCAGCCCTTAGTACCTCTGCAGACTTTGAACTTGCACCTCCACAATCACGTGAGCCAATTCCTAAAATTAAATACCTCTCCATATAGAGATGAGTGAAGCATAGAGTGAAAGGTAGAGGTACACACACTCTCTCTCTCTCTCTCTCTCTCTCTCTCTCCCATTTCTCTGGGGAACCCTAATACATCAACCCCCCGAGATTAGACTCAATTCAGGATACCAGTAAGTATACATTTACATCAGGGGAAAGAGGTTCATTGATAGCAAGATCCTCTTATTCCTGGAGAAATGGAAGATATAATAGGAACTCAGTCGTCATGCAAAAATAATTGAATGTTTTTGGTCCATTTAGGTTTATGCTCTGAGGTGCAAATCTGCTGTGGGTGAGGAGAAGAGTCCCAGGGGTCACATGACCCTCTGCTGGGACACCTGGGTCCAGGCAGAATGTGCAGGTGCTCGGGACGTGCCCTTGCTCTTCTGATGTAGAAGCACTGACTTGTCAGATTCCTCCGCAGCGTGAGTATAGGAGAAATCTGTCCCTTAACTCCTGGTACAAAACAATCTGTGGCTCCAAAACCACGTTCAAGTGTCACTTCCCATTACAGGAGATACACAGTGCAACGCTGATCCATGCATTTATCATGCGTGAACTAGAAATTATCTTTAACTGCATGTCACAGTCACTACCTACATCCTAATTTGTCTCAAAATATGAACCTCTAGGTTGTGTTGTCACCAGACATAGGAGATCTGCATTTTTAATGAGGGGCTAAGCTAGTTATTACTTTGATGTGAAAATTCTCATTTGACAAGTTGCTTTATTTTTCTCACATAGCTGTTGACTAGTGAGAAAAAAAACAATATTTTGACTTTTTTTTGCTTATTTTTAGACTGTATGTTATAAAATCTTCTCGCTGGCTTTACTTTGATTTGTTACTGTGGGGTTTTTTCCCCCCTAATTAATTTTTGACACAACTGAGGATAATTTTTTCTAAGTAAAATGTTTTTAACTTATTTTTTAAAATATCTTTGGTAGGGGCTAGATGAAGGGGGGATGCGGGGAGGAGTGGAAATGGGAGACATCTGTAATACTGTCAACAATAAAAAATATATACTAAATATAAATCTCCTTTCACTAACTCAGAGACATTCGCCCTAAATGCATATTTCATTTATACATGGATGGGTCAGGCATTTATCAGAGAACAGCTTATACTAGCTTCTTTAAAAATATATTTTTATTGATTTCAGAGAGGAAGGGAAAGATAGAGAAACATCAATGATGAGAGAGAATCATTGTTTGGCTGACTCCTACATGCCCCCCACTGGGGATCGAGCCCACAACCTGGGCATGTGCCCTTGACCGGAATCAAACCTGGGACCCTTCAGTCCGCAGGCTGACGCTCTATCCACTGAGCCAAACCAGCTAGGGGTATATTAGCTTTTAAAAGAGGAAATATTAGTATCAGCAAGATATAGCCCATGAGAGATATACGGTCATTGTGATATACTGTGCCTGGTTACTGCATCTATCTGGGAATACACCGAGTAAAGAGATTTGGCCTGTGGAGCATTTGAGGAGTGAGTTACCTAAAGGAACAGGTCAGTAGCAATACTTGAGCTATTGGGACAAAACGAAAATTAGGGGCTGGCCTGAGAGACCTAGTAGATTGAGGGTCTCAGGTTGCTCTCTGCCCGGGGTAATGTAAGATATCTTATCACGGCAGAAATGTTGGATGAAATCCTTTTGAAATATTTTACTAGAGAAAACTTTTGGCATTTTTCTTTGTATCTACTGAGAAAGGTGACGAGATACTACATCGCCTTGCGTGATGAATAACAGTAAAGCCCTGGATGGTGTGGCTCAGTTGGTTGGGTGTTGTCCCATGCACCAAGGGGTTGCTGGTTCAATTTCTGGTGGGGCACATGCCCAAGTTGTGGGCTCCATTCCTGGAGGGGGAGGAAGGGGGAGAGGGGAGTGTGCAGGAGGCAACCAATTGATGTTCCACTCTCACATTGATGTTTCTGTCTCTAAAAATCAATTTTAAAAATATTTTTAAAATAAATAAAATCCTATATAATAAAAGGGTAATATGCAAATTGATCCTAATGGCAGAATGATGGGGTACGACTGGTCGCTATGACACACGCTCAACGCAGGAGCTGCCCCCTGGTGGTCTGTGTGCTCCCACAGGGAGAGCTCCGCTCAGCCACAAGCTGGGCTGACAGCTGCAAGTGCAGCAGCGGTGGCGGGAGCCTCCTTGGCAGCCCTAAGAATGTCTGGCCTAAGCCACAGATGGACATCCTCCAAGGGCTCCTGGGCTGCCTAGGGGAACGGGCCTAAGCCGGCAGGTGGACATCCCCCGAGGGGTCCCGGACTGCAAGAGGGCACAGGCCGGGCTAAGGGACACCCACCCCTAAAGTGCATGAATTTTCGTGCACCAGGCCTCTAGTATAAAAATAATAATAAATTTAAAAGAATAGCATGGCCCTAGCCAGTTTGGCTCAGTGGATAGAGCATCAGCCTGCAGACTCAAGGGTCCCAGGTTTGATTCCGGTCAAGGGCATGTACCTTGGTTGCGGGCACATACCCAGTAGGGAGTGTGCAGGAGGCAGCTGATCGATGTTTCTAACTCTCTATCCCTCTCCCTTCCTCTCTGTAAAAAATCAATAAAATATATTTAAAAAAAAAAAAAAAGAATAGCATGGTGCTCAGCTGAGTGAAGTTGGCCCTAGATTTACACTTCCTTTTCCTCATCAGCCATAGAAGTTGGGTTTGCAGATATATCCAAAGTTTAGTTTTTGTCAGATCCAGGGTTTTGTTTAATTTGGAAAAATAAGTAATCAGATGTTGACAGAAGTGAGCAATGCTGGATTCAAAAATTTAATCTCCTGGCCTTTGTTAAAGAAACATCAGGAGAAACTGATGACCATAAAGATTTATATTTATTAATTGAGGGCGGTTTCTTTCTAACTCCGAAATGATAATAGTTATTTGAGTTATGGCTGGATAATGGAGACTATTGAAGCAGGGAGTCCCCTATGGTTAACCCTCATTCATCATTTTTATAATTAAAAATATATTTCTCAACTCAGTCTATTTTTCATATTTAAAGAACTTCTATCAGAATAAAACTTTCCAGATACCCAATATGGGAAGTTCTTTGTAAAACGTGATGGAGATAAGAATAAGATCAGTCAACTGAGCATCCTCACGTACATCAGATATAGATAGAAATATTTACGCTTTATATGTATGGAATTCTTTATTTTAATAACACTAAACCTAATGATAAACTTCATTGTTAACTGCAATGGCTTTATTTCTATGTACACAAACTGCGTGTACTCATTGAAAAAATCCAAATGCAAAACGCTATAAAGTCAAAATAGCCCTAGGTCTCACTACCCAGAGATAAGCCAGCTTAACATCTCCGTGAGGAGCGCTCAGATATCTCTGCATTCAGAAACATCTTGCTCACAGGAACATCCACTACATTTAGGCTACAGTGGAAATAACCAAAGACTACCCACTGGGAGCTAATAGGGGTTAGGTATCCAGAGCTTGCGTTCGCAAGGAGGTCGGCCACCATCACTTTATTAGGTAGAGACTCAAAGACAGGCAGAGTGTGGAGTACCTTCTAGTGGGGAGAGAAAGTTTCAGGTGTGCTCTGATTGGGGGTGACTGGCACAGGAAGCCAGAGGTGGGCTCATTAGAAGTAGGGCGTCTTATGGTTAGGGGGACATATTTGGCTTTCTCTGGATGGTTCAGAGTGGGAAACAAAGGTAAAAAATAGGGAATCTGGCCGTCATTGACCAAGCCCTCACTATTGGCTGAGGAATATCTGGGTTGGCTTCTTCACCTGAGGTCAAAGGTCAGAGTTCTATTCTCACGTGGAGCCTGGCCATTGTATATTCAGGTTCTCACTACCCATGAGTTGGATATAACTTGGATTTTTTTATTAATAGATTCAGTTAATATTCACTGATTAATTAATTTTAATAGCCGAGTATTATTTCACTTTATAGATGTGCTATACTGTCATACCTCTCTTATATTGATATGCAATAATATAGTGCTAATCCTCTTTTTAATGCCATTTTAAGCATTTCAAATTGTGGTTTAACAATGATGAAATAAGCTTCCTTGGAGATATATTTAGATTTATCCATTTATATTTTAAATATAAATTTCCAGAGCAGAATTTCATGGTTAAATACATTGGTAAATATCGAATTTGAATACAAAAATGCTACACTTTTCTTCAATTGAAACACTTAACTCCCCAAGTGGATGGAAATGCCAGTTATTAATATAGTCATTTAAAAAACTTGTTAATTCTACAGTTGGCGAACTTTTATTTATTTATGAGATTGAACATCTTATGTATTTATTGTGTATTTTTATTTTCTCAATCGCCAGCTCATGTTATTTGCCCATATCTTTGGTGGTATAATCTACTTTCCTTTTGATTTATGAGCTCATTATGTTTATGCTGTGAAATTCTTCCAACTCATTAGTTGTTTTGCTTTTTCATTTTAAATGGTGTGGTGCTTTGTTTTGGAATTTGGAAAGTTGCTAAACGGTTTTGCCTACGTGTTAAGGATTCTGGCCAGATGGTGCTGCTGTCTTAAGATAGCGAGGACCATCAGATAGGAAAAAGCTGAGCCATACCTTTGTTGTTGCGATTAGAAAAAAAAACTCATTTAAACAAACAAGTAGAATATTTTCTAAATTACTCCCTAAGAGCAGAACAAATATTCTATTTTTATTTTAATAATAAATATCTCAATACACAGCAATGCTCTGTCACCTACTCACACAAGTTATATATCCTTTTATACATTGCACTTCTGGCATTTCCTCAGCTTAATTTATGATCCTTAACGTATGATTATGGAAGCCTGCTGAACACTAACCCCTCAGGCTTTCTTTCCCACTCTTGCTGAGAGGATCTTAATTAGGTATTGGACTTATCCAGGTACCTATCGGGAGTTGAACTGCCTTCTGTTAATGAGCTTGGAGTGACCGGGACAGTGGGGAGGTCCCAGCAGCTTCTGTGTGTCCTTATTCTCTATCCACAAAAGACACTCAGCCTCCCTTCAATCCGCTCACCACTCCCCACAAGCGTCTCAGCAGTTCTCAGTATTGGCTATAAATGATTCATGGAGTGTGTAAAGATCCTCCTGATCTCCATATTCCATTACCAGAAATTCTGATTTAATGGATCGAAAGTTGGACCCCAGCAGCAATGTGTTTAAAAAAGCTCTCCAGGATGGACATGCAAATGTTCAGAGTGAAGAACCATATTTTAATATTAACTCATTTTCCCCTGACCCCTGACCTGTTATCCAACAACCATATACAGGAGTGGGCAACAGTAGGTTTACAGTTACCTTGTAACATTCTTTTGAGTTAATAAAGTTAATGTAATAATCATAACCTGCATGTCTTTTTCCATACGAACAACTATAAGCCTGTTTTTGCTCACTCCTGTATATTATCTTCTACAACGGACCTGTCCATTAAAAATAGATTTTAGCCTGGCCAGTGTTGCTCAGTGGTTGAACGTCAGCCCAGGAACCAAAAGGTCACTGGATGGATTCCTGGTCAGGGCACACGACTGGGTTGTAGGCTTCATCCCCAGTAGTGGGTGTGTGGGAGGCAGCTGATCAATGTTTCTCTCTCATCCACGTTTCTCTCTATCCCTCTTCCTTTCTCTCTCTCTCTACAATCAATAAAAAAACATTTTAAAAAAATAAAATAATTTCAGCATGAGTTAGCTTGCTAAGTCTACTTTTAAAAATGTTCTATTATTTTTGCATTGGTTTAAACATAAAATGAAAAGAAAAAAGCTTATAATGACTACACAAACAGTTTCCCCTCATTATCCAAATCAGATCACTGGACTTGATTAACCCAGCATCTTTTATTCCCTATAGGAGAAGAGGACCAAGAAGGGAGAATGCATGGGAGACTGTCTTAGAGCCTGCAAACCACAGGTATTGTGGCCCAGCATCCTTCAATTTTTAGCTCCTAAGTAAATCCTAAATGTTAGCTCTTTGGCAGTCCCTTGCCATTCACTTAACATGACAGTTCATGTCTGATTATCACTGGCTATTTCATTATTTGACAATGTGTCATGTCGTAACGAGTTGAAAAAAATAGAGCTTAAAAATACAGTTTCCCTAGTTTGTGATGCTTAAATGAAATCTGCCTGAATCTCATTTGACATTTTTGGCACTTGGCTTAAATGATCATTTTTTTCAGTGACCTGAGAATTCTAAATTAAGAAATTATGGTTTTCTGTTTTAAAAGCATAAAAAGCGCTGAAACCGGTTTGGCTCAGTGGATAGAGCGTCGGCCTGCGGACTGAAGGGTCCCAGGTTCAATTCCGGTCAAGGGCATGTACATTGGTTGCGGGCACATCCCCGGTAGGGAGTGTGCAGGAGGCAGCTGGTCGATGTTTCTCTCTCATCGATGTTTCTAGCTCTCTATCCCTCTCCCTTCCTCTCTGTAAAAAGTCAATAAAAATATATTTAAAAAATAAATAAATAAATAAATAAATAATAAAATAAAAGCATAAAAAGCATTGCCTCCTCTGAAGAGATATGCAATCTTATCTATCTATAATAAGATTATTTTTCTCAATGATTACGATAGGTGACCTATATCAGCACATAACCGACATTTTAGAGATCAGTCGATTCTAACATTTGAGATTGTCATATCTTTCACAATGAAGCAAGATGTGAATTAACAGAGGTTTTCATTTATGTTTCAGCGAATGTTAGCATTTTAAAATTTTTTTTGTCTAGAAAAACAATATCACTGTTAAAAATTACTTTAAAAAAAAAGATGATAGTTAAAGTCAGCCCTTAAGTAATATATAACTTTAAGAAATGTGACATTTATAATTATTGATAAAATGATTCATTTCTCGTATCCCCATCACTAAAAATATTTGTTGTACCAAAGTGCTCAAAAATAAATTCATCGTGTGGACGTCTTATTGCTCATACAACCACTAATAGCCTATTGAAACAGGACCTTAATAACTACACTTGCAATTTTAGGTTGTATTAAACTACTTGAGTAATTGTGAGTTAATGGCAATAGACATTATGTTATTACTAAACATAAGCCAAAAGTAAGGGCTCTTCAGTTCTTGAGCCAAAATCTACCCTCCAATGAATTTAATGTAGTTTATTGGGCAGGTGCCAAGAGCCAATGTTTTCACATAATACTTTTAAAAAGCATAATTTTAAATGGATTTCAATGGTGGAAATTCTTTCTTATAAGGACAGGTTAGGTGTGTCCTTATAACAAAGAGTGGTGCAGGCGTGTTTGCCTGTCTATGAGATGTGTCTCCGTGAATTTTAATCCAAGTTTCTGAGTCCCTCTCAGCCTTGGCATGTCTCTCTTTATGGAATACTTATGTATTTATTAATGAATAACCCACTTCATCTCTAAAACTGCCTAAAGTGAGTCCTTTTGTATTCGTGCATATGGTTTGTATGGCTGCGTGTATGGGGATTTGGGGGCATCTATATGTTTACCTGTCTCAAATAGACATACCTCTGTTCATCTTAGTCCAAATTTCTCTAGGTCTCTGTGTCTTTCTAAGTTAAACAACTTATTTTTACTCATCATAAATGTATGCCTCATCCCATTCCAAAGAGGAGTTGAGGCAGCTAGCTGCATTACCCAGTATGCACAACTTCCTGTGTACCATGCATGCCTCTACCTCTGTTTCTCCTCCCTCATCTTCCCCCCCCGCCTTCCTGCCTCATTCCAGGACACCAATAACCCTCTATTTAACCATCTGTTCTTCTTTTTATAATCATCATTAAAAACCATCTAATTGCTCATCATGTGAACTTCCATGTCATCTTATCATGGGTTCTGCCATCTGTTTCCAAAAATTTGACTATCCTTTCAGGAACTGTGGGGTGTTTAGCTCCCCCACTGAGTCTCAAATACACACAACTAAGCTCTGCAGAAGAATGCTGCTGAAACTTCAGACCATGCCTCTGTCCAGCCAGGGCCCATACAGCCTTTTTAAAAATCAGTATTCGTAATGCTCAACCTTCCGTTTCTATTTGCACTATAACAATTTGTGCATATTTTTATTTGTTGAGTCTTTAAATCCAAAAAGGAAGTATCTGTTTACAACTCTGTTATTTACTTTTTGAAATATATTTTTATTGATTTCAGAGAGGAAGGGGGGGGGGGAGAGAGAGAGAGAGAGAGAGAGAGAGAGAGAGAGAGAGAGAGAGAGAGAAAGAGAAACATCAATGATGAGAGAGAATCATGGATCAGCTGTCTCCTGCATGCACCCTACTGGGGATGGAGCCCACAACCTGGGCATGTGCCCTGACCAGAATTGAACCATGACCTCCTGGTTCATAGGCTGACGCTCAACCCCTGAGCCACGTTAGGTGGGCTACACCTCCTTTAATATGGCAACTTATTGTTAGAAAACTTCAAATGCATGAGCTGCTGTTAGCAACTTCTTCTCATTAACCTCATCTCCCCCAGTCGTAGCCAGCCTGTGCTAAAACGAGCATGTAACTGTCAGGACCATGTCTGCTGGGACAGGGACACTGGATACCTATCCCTGGCACCATGAGTTGCTTTCCTTTTCCATTTTTAGCAGAACAAACGGTAAACTTTGGATAATCTTATATACCTGACCTCAGAAGTGGGCTTTAAATGGGGGCAGCAGTAATTTAGCCAAAAAAGTGTGATGTTGTTGCTGACATGACTATGTAGTTAGGCCTACAATGGTTGTGTCTGTACCGAACACATACAGACTTTTTTCCTTGTCCTCATTCCCTAAACCAGGGGTCCTCAAACTTTTTAAACAGGGGGCCAGTTCACTGTCCCTCAGACCGTTGGAGGGCCGGACTATAGTTTAAAAAAATACTATGAACAAATTCCTATGCACACTGCACATATCTTATTTTGAAGTAAAAAAACCAAAACGGTAAAAACACCCGCATGTGGCCCGCGGGCCGTAGTTTGAGGATGCCTTCCCTAAACAATATAGTATATCAACTATTTACATAGCATTTGCACTGCATCAGGTATTATAAATAAGCTAGAGATGACTGAAAGTACCCGGGAGGATATGCATAGTTTATATGCAAATAGTAGGCCATTTTATAGAAGAGACTTGAGCATCCACAAAGTTTAGTATCCTCGGGGAGGTCCTGAAACCAATCCCCTGTGGATACTGAGGGAAGACAGCATCTATCCTATCTAATAATTGACAAATATGCAAATTGACCATACCTCCGACACACCGCAAGCCACGCTCACAAGCCACGCCCACCATCCAATCAGAGCGAGTATGCAAATTAACCCAAACCAAGATGGCTACAGCTACAGAGAGCAAGGTTTCCTAGGTAACAGAGGAAGCCAAGCTTTCCACCTGCCCTTGCCAGGCCTAAGCCTCCACTCAAGCTACAAAGTTTCAATTATAGAAGGTAAACAAATTCAAACAAATGGCGGCAGAACGGAGCTTGAGAGAGCAGGCCAGAGTTGCCGGTGGCAACAGGGGAAGCAAAGCTTTCCGCACACCCTGGCCGGGCCCACCCGCTTAAGGCAACAAAGTTTCAATTATAACCCCAACACAAATGGCTACGGGCCTCAGAGGGAGCCCCAGGCTTGGCTCCGCTCCAGGCTACAAAGTTTCAATTGTAGAAGGAAAATAAATTCCAGATACCAGGGCCTCTGCTTGGGTTACCAGGGGGCATGGCCGGCCTGCAAACCACCACAGGCCCCTCGCTCAGGCCGCCCCACACCCCAAGGGAACGCCCACCTGATCCGGGACGCCCTTCAGGGCAAACCAGCTGGCCCCCACCCCTGTACCAGGCCTCTATCCTATCTAATAAAAGAGTAATATGCAGATTGATCATCACTGCAACACACGATATAGCTGCCCCCATGTGGTCAAAGATCCTGCCCCCATGTGGACACAAGATGGCCACCACAAGATGGCCAGCAGGAGAGGGCAGTTGGGAGGCACCCGGCCTGCAAGGGAGGGCAGTTGAGAAGGACCAGGCCTGCAAGGGAGGGCAGTTGGAGGTGATCAACCCTGCAGAAGAGGGCAGTTAGGGGTAACCAGGCCGGCAGAGGAGGGAAGTTGGGGGCAAACAGGCTGGCAGCAGAGTGGTTAGGGGGTGATCAGGCTGGCAGGCAGAAGCGGTTAGGGGCAATCAGGAAGGCAGGCAGGCAAGCAGTTGGGAGCCAGCAGTCCTGGATTGTGAGAGGGATGTCCGACTGCCCGTTTAGGCCTGATCCCGGGGGATTGGGCCTAAACGGGCAGTCGGACATCCCTCGAGGGGTCCCAGATTGGAGAGGGTACAGGCTGGGCTGAGGGACAACCCCCCTCCGTGCACGAATTTCATGCACCGGGCTTCTAGTATATATATAAAAGCCAAGTGACCAGAACGACTGGAACAACCAGAATGACCAGTCCCTATGACGCGCACTGCGGCTGGCCAACTGGCCCGATGGGGGCAGGGCCAGCTGGCTAACCTCCCACGGCCCCTTTCTCCAGCTGGCCCCAAACCCGATCAGCCCCTCCACCCCGATCGGAGGTGGGGCCGGCTGACCAACCTCCCACAGCCCCTTTCTCCAGCTGGCCCCAACCCCGATCAGCCCCTCCACCCCGATCGGAGGTGGGGCCAGCTGACCAACCTCCCACAGCCCCTCCCCAGCCTACAGGCTGGCCCCATTGGCCCCAATCAGGCGGGTTAGCCGGCCCCAACCCGTGCATGGAATCGTGCACCAGGCCTCTAGTATTATTATAATTGTTCCATTTTATGATTAGTCATTGTTAATCTCTTACAGTGCCCAATGAACAAATTAAGCTTTATCATAGGCATGTACGTATATGAAAAAACATAGCACGTATAAGGTTCAGCACTACCTTTGGTTTCAGGCACACATCGGGCGTCTTGGAACGTATCCTTCGTGGGTAAGGGGGGGACTTCTCTATCCCATTTTTTAGGAGCTTTAAATGTATGTAGTTATCCCTGATGTAGTTGCCAGAGTCTAAGAATTATTTCATGCCTCATTATTGTACTCTTTTAAATGCCCTGTTCAACACCGCCTCTCCTGCCTTAGTCTTCCTAGCTTCCAAATAATTATAGATCATTGTGCTCTCCGAACTCACCGAGAGGAACTGCTTAGCTCTGAGCTAATATCCTCCAGTGGTTATAGGTAAATCACCTTCTTTGTTCATTCACTTTGAGTGAATTTAGAAAACGATGAATTCACCTAAGACCTGAAAACGAAGGAAAGAATCTGACATACCTGATGGGCCAAACATCTGTCTTTCCATCTTCGTCACTTTGCTTCTGGTAAAGCTGAGGAGGGATTCACACCACCGGTGATCCTGGGCCTCCCACACAATGAAGGAGGACTTCGGTTTCATCAGTCAACTCTCGAAAGACGTGTACGTACCGACACGGGAGTGACGTGGTCCCTCTTTGACATGTTATCTCTTTGGTCTCCTAAGGATCACGCAGAACTCTCCTTGCCAACAGGACAGCTGCAGGTTCAAAGTGACACCGTCCCGCTTCCCGCGGTCACAGCGGGGACTCTCGCAGAAGCTGTCAGAGTGGCCAGATGTCAGGGTAGTTGTAGAAGTTCCCCGCTGCTGCCCCGCGCTCTTCTGCTCTAGTTTCCAAGCACAAGGGACGCGTCAGCAACTCCCATCACTCCTGAGATAATCAGCTTGAGGTTCTTCTTTGCTCTTTTTGATTTCCTACCCATCAGTATAACGAAGACCCGCCCTAGCAGGTTTGGCTCAGTGGATAGAGCGTCGGCCTGCGGACTGAAGGGTCCCAGGTTTGATTCCGGTCAAGGGCACATATCCGGGTTGCAGGCTCAATCCTCAGTGGGGGGTGTGCAGGAGGCAGCCGACCAATGACTCGCTCTCATCATTGACGTTTCTATCTCTCCCTCCCTTCCTCTCTGAAATCAATAAAAAATATATATTAAAAAATAATCAAAAGTAAAAATAAAAAAACTGTCCCTCATAAAATGTATCAACAAAACACTGTATGATAAAATCGTAGGGAACTGGATCACTACTCTGATATTTTGATAGCATGGACCTAAACATCATTGAGTATTTTTAATGTCTCACATGGATATAGTTTCCCTAAAAAAAATGAACTTTTGAGTTTAAAAGTATGGGAAATAATTGTTTGATTAGGACCTCACTTCAATATCTGTAAAACTTATCTCCTTGTAAACACTTGCATTGCTAATAAATTCCCTACTTAAAACGCGAATTAAATATGTAAAGGTAATATGTTCCCGCTGAAAAATAATTTCCTAATGAGCGACGAAGTCATACAAGCAATTTAGCAGAGCCATTATGGTTATTACTAATAAAATTGGCCTCTCATTTAAATATGGAGACGCCGCAATGCTTCCAATACCAATTATCCATTATCCCCAAATTACATATTGAAACTTGGGGGAATTATGCCAGGATGTAATCAGGAGGAATCAGGAGGTGAGCAATTTTCAGAGCTCCATTTAATTCAACATCTTTTTAACTGTATCTTCCAAGATTATAATTACATTCAGCCATTGGTTTGATTGAAGGGGAGAAAAATCCTGTTGCTCCATTGGCCACCATTTCCCGTACTTGTTGAATGGTGCTGCGAATGACCCGTTTGTAGCAAGTCCAGTTCGGTGGGGAGGAGCCACCCAGATATTTCTCCAGTTCTCCTGGAAGGAATATAAAGAGTCAAAGAACCCTCTTTCCTGAGCTCGGGGTCATGGGGTGCATATAGTTTCCCCCTCTATTTCATAGCATATTGGTTGATCAGAAAGATTATGGAAAAAAAGAATGGAATTTCTAAAATGGTCCCTTACAATCTAAGTGACATTGGGCAACATTCTTAGCTGATGTTGCTTCATTACATCTCCAACAAGAATGATGAACTGTCTTTATGGAACTGCTGGGAGAACTAAGTAGGTATTCCCACAGAGGGAGGGAAGGTAGGTTTACAGTGGTTCATAGGGAAAATAATGCAATCAGTAATACAAAAATGAACTCTGTGTTTCACCTACTCACAACTGTAAACCTACATTTGCCACAACCTGTATGTGTGTGTGTGTGTGTGTGCTATATATATAATATATATATATATATATATATAATACACAGATATATACACACGCCCCATATAAAAAATATACGTGTGTGATACATAGTGCTGGGAGATAGCCCTCCATGGGCCTGTCACATTTTTATGCACCTTGTGACAAATTTGATCCCAGACTATCTTTTCAAGAGTGTCTGGAGAGCAAACAGCCTTGAACAGAGAGAGTTTCCCTTGGGGCGGAGGGCACATTTGTCTTCTGATGAGCATCATAAAGATGCAGCCTCCCTTTGGGGGAGGGACAGATGGCTTGCTAGCATCCCCCTTTCAATACGGGGAGTCTCCCAGGCTCAGTGTTCTTCAGTGTGACACGCGGTGTGTACAGCATCCACCGGGTCCGTTCAATGTCACCCCTTCCATGGACCTGGGGGCGGGGCGGGGGGGGCGTGGGCTCAGGGAGCCCAGGGGAGCATGCCACTCAGCTCGCTGGCCGTGCCATGAGGAATGACGACCTTGGGCTCTCCCCCAGCGGTCTTGTGTGTTCTGTCCGCATCTGTGCAACACTGACAAGCTCACTGGTTTGCCTTTAAGAAGGGTAACATGTAGCCCCTTTACAGTTCTTGGCACCTAACATGAACTTGGGAGTTCACACAGGAAGGTCTTATTTCATGACCATCTGAAACGTAATTTAAAAAATATATATTTTTATTGATTTCAGAGAGGAAAAGAGAGAGGGAGAGGGAGAGAGATCGGGATCGAGCCCACAACCCAGCACGAGGCCTGACAGGGAATCGATCCGGGACCTCCTGGTTCATAGGTTGAGTCTCAACCACCGAGCTACACCAGCCGGCCTGAAAGGTGATTTTTAAAATACTGGCTTGGGTTTGGAGCAATAGTAACATTGCATGGCAGATTCTAGACAAATTACAAGAATTCAAACTTAGAAAGTTACATTATTTCTCCTTAATATTGGTGCATTAGGCTAGGGTGTGGGCATCTGATGTAATGTTTTTTATTCTGACCTGGAATATCCCTTGTCTCAACACACAACCCATTGGTTTTTCCACTAGTTTTCCATCCTGGGACTGGAGCGGAGGAGCTAGCAAACATGTACTGATGTCTGCTGTTAAGTCACGAGGGAAGAAACGTATCCTCCCCCCAACAATCATTACTGCACAGTGTTACTGCCGTTTCTGGGGGTGAAGGGATAGCAGCCAGGTTCCCCCCCACCCCCTTAGTCAAGGCCACAAAATGGATAAGTAAAACTTCCAATACGAAGTAAAACCAGGGTAGGGAGTTAGAGCATGAGAGAAAAAAAGTTAGAGCCAATCAAATATGGCCTTCGGTGCTGACTTTTATGATTACTCTCACCAGCCTACTGGGGAGGATGAAATCTAAATATCAGTAAGTTCAATGAGGATTTCTGTCAAATGGAGTTTCCATATATTATACGATGTGGTGACTTCTCCATGGAGCTACAAAAATAAAAGGACAGTGCTAGTCACTCAGAGTTATAAGGGGAAAAGACATAGGTATTAAAAACTGCAGTTAGCACTTGTGTTACAAGCTTTCCCATGTGCTCAGGTGCCTCTTTATAGGTTATGATTATTTTATTTGTAAAAAGCATTTCAAAGGAAGTGCTTATATAAAGGGACATATAACTCAAGTGTGTTAAGCTGCTATAAGGCTCTGTTTCCATTTTTAAGGGATATTAAATACAGTACAAGGTCCCCTTTTACCTAATAAACTCAAATATTAACTATTAACAACCCCAAACAAAAGATTCATTTGGTCTCGATAAATTTTGGAAACTCTAAGATCCAATTCCATGTACTTTTATGAAAGGCTGCCACCTGGTGGACACTTTTGCAAAGGCAGCTTCTAGCTCAATCCCTGATGGATGAGATGTTTAAAATAGTTGTTTCTAACCCACCTTAACAATTATATTTTAAACTAGTGTCCCGGTGCACGAAATTCATGCACTTAGCGGGGGGGGGGGGCGGGGGGGCAGCCTGGCCTGTGCCCTGTCACAGTGCAGGAGCCCCACGATCCATCGCCCCAAAGACCTTGCCCACCCATCCGGGGCTCCTCGATGGATTACCCCAAAGAGGTAGGCCGGAGCCAGGGGTCCCACCTCCATGCCGTACGGAGCTGCAGGACCCCCAGGCCTTGCCACGTGGAGGCCTCTGCCGGGCCCCAGGCCTCCTGGTGATATATTGTGATGGCGTGACACAAGTCCCCAATGCTGCAAGTCCCACGCACCCACACCTGCTGTGCACGCAGCCTGCTGATAGGTCGTTATACGTGAGGGCAGCCTGACCAATATTATCCTTTTATTAATATAGATGGCAACCTAGTAACACAATAGCCAGTGAAAGACAAAGTGGTAGAAATTTTAGTCTTAAAATTCGAATGTAAAAGAACTCTGTGATCCTAAATGTTTATGTAGTTTACAATTTGCTAACCTGTTCAGTCTTAACAATTCTATTATAAGCAAAATTTCTAATTAAGTACAATCTATGTGTCAGTTTCCTTATTCATAAAATCCAAATGTTATCAATAGTATCATGTGAGCCAATATAAACAGCTCTTAGAACAGCAGTCAGCCCAGAATTCACTTGTCACTAGGCCTGTTATTAGTTCGATGATTTTCAGCTGGCTGATATAGTCCCTCCTAGGTCTTTAACAGAATTGCATGCTACCCAGTTATAAAATAAGTCACGGGATGCCACATACAGCCTGGAGAGTATAGTCACTAATGTCGTAGTAACTATGTCTGGCGAGAGGTGGTTAGGAGGCTTATTCTGGTGACCCCATCGTCAGTAGATAAATGCTGAGTCACTGTGCTGTACACCTGACACTCATATCATATTGTATGTCCACTCTAATTAATGTGTATATAAATAAGAATTGCATCTTGGCAGGACCCTTCTCTTACTAAGACTATAGATTCATTGGTAGGGTACACAGAACTGATTTCCAAGGGAAAAGTTAGCGTGAAATGGAAGGTAATACAACCTCAAAGTGTCTGAAATCGCTTTGTCTATCATGAGCAGCCGAGAGAGTGTGTGTCTCATAAATCCACTGCCTGCCTAATCCACTTTCCAGTAGAATTTATTTTTTCAAACCATTTAAATTTTTTGCAGGCAGAAGCCCCAAAGGCAGGACATATGTCCCTCCAAATACCTCCCCACCCACTTGCTGAAATCTGAAATCCCTTTAGCAGAAAAAAAAAAAAAAACCCACAAAACCTTTGTTCCTATAAATTGTAAGTATCCTGAAAGAGGCAAACTATGAACTGACAAGGATACTAAGTTATAAGCCACTAACACTAGCTTCTTTGGGGGTTCACATATTTTGAGGGGGGAAGAACAGCAGTAAAAGGGCCTTAGCGGTTACTGGAGGGAGATGCCAGTGGGCAAGAGGGTAAAGACGAAAAAAAAAGCCAAAATGGAGAAAATGGCGATAGGTGAATGTCACTTACTGCTCATTTTCCCCCAAGCCCGATTCCCTCCGAGATAAACACTGGCTCCCATTCATCAGGTGGAAAACATATATATGCAAGGTACGCTATGTGGTCAAGAACTTGAATTATGATTCGGAACACCTGGACTGAAAGGTTCTGCTATCAGCCAGGTGTGTGAGCTAGAGGGCAGGTTCCTCCCCCCCCCCCCCCCACTCCCTCATCTGTAAAGTAGGTTAATAATAGCACTTCATAGGGTTGTTTAAAAGAATTCAAATAAATAAATACATAAAGCACCTAGAAAAGTGTCTGATTTACAGTAACCATTTGATAAGGGTTAGCTAGTTACTATTGTCATCATTAGCTAACACCACAGTAAGTATTTAGAGATTATTATCTCTACTTTGTAAGCATAACTGATGAATTACAGGAACAGCTTCTCATAGGTAACATTTCTCTAGGTATTTCTTTTAGTCTCATTAAATAAAATAGTACTAGTAAAAATAGTCACTAAATAGAAAATGTATTATGATGTGTGTGTTTTTTTAAATATTTTTTCTACTGCCTGTCAAGGTTACGTCAACTATACTTAAAGGCTGTTACTGATCAGAAAGATGCTAATTTAATCACAGATTGCTCTGAAGCTAGAAAATAAACAATGACACTATGTCACTAGGCATTTGAAAAAATATTTAATGGGATTTACACGTATTGACACAGGAGGCATTGAAGAAGAAAACTTTTATCTTTTCTAAGTAAGGTTATTTATAATGTCCCTCTATAATTTGGCTAATGTGAATGGTGAGCCTGCAATTCAATTTTGTCCTGCTTGCATCATTCATTCTGACATTATTGAATGTTAAAGGAAAATATGAAAATGAATTACCTGCAGAATGAATTCAGAGTCACCCAATTTAGAACTGAAAGGGACCTTGGAAACCATGTACAGTATATTCAACCCAGAGAAGTCTGGGTGCTCCATACATGTCCAGGAAGAGGAAATAGTACTTACAGAAGACACTCTTTATCCACCCAACCCTACGCCTGGGAGGTCCTTGGGAAGTGTATTCCTGAGAGCCCAGGAGGCGAAAGTCCCCCGTGGGATTTTCTTCTACAGTGAAAAGAACCTCACAACACCCTGCATGGAACCTTGCTCTGCTGCTACTCAGATGTTACATCTTTTTAAAAAATATGTTTTTTTTTAATTAATTTCAGAGAGGAAAAGAGAGAAACATCAATGATGAGAGAGGATCATTGATTGGCTGCCTCCTGCACGCCCCCCTCGGGGAATTGAGCACAATCGAGGGCACATGCTCTGACCGGGAATCAACCAGGAATCAACCACTGAACTACACCAGCTGGACAGATGTTACTTTTTACAGACCTCTTTCTTGACCCCCCACTCTCTAAAATCAGCCACTGACACCACCATTGCAACCCCACATTATCTTCCACCCTTGTACCCTGCTTTTTATTTGTGATATAAAATGATGGTTGTTGTTATTGGAGATTGGTTGACTCGACAGTCAGTTTATTTCCTGTCACCACCAGCAGTAAACCTCAGGAAGGTGGGGGCTTCATTTCTCTTGTTCACATCACACACACAGACACACACACACACACACACACACACACACACAACCATTCCGGGGACAATGCCTGGCATACTTTAGATCAGGGATGGGGAACCTTTTTCTTTGGATATTTATCACATCATTCAAGGGTCATACAAAATTATCAACTTAAACATTAGGCTGCTGTATTTGGTCACACATTTCATTAACTCACCCCCAGTGCCTTGGCAGGGCCAGGCCAAACGATTTCATGGGCTTCATATGGCCCAAGGGCCAGACATTCCCCATCCCTGCTTGAGATGATCAGATACTAACGCCGCCTTGGCCTGCATCCTACAGGGCAGTATACCACCTACGTAGACCTCAGAGCCCAGCCCTGAAAGTTCACATGTGGAATACAGGAGAGGGAGGGAATCTCTGGGTCCACAGTTACAGGAGATGATGTGGTCCAGGGCTGTCTGAGGCCAGCTCTTCACCAGCTGGAGAGAGAACATGAGGAAGATTCCAAGGAAAGACAAACATGGGGAGATGAAGGGGGAGAAAGATGTGGATATCCTGTTTCATGGGTAGGGGAGGCACATCTCTACCTCCACCCTCTTAGGTTTTCAGCTGGCACTCTTTAACAAAAGGACAGATTGTAACAAGAGCAAAGCAGGCAGTTGACTAACCTGTTCAGTGCACATCACTTGGGAGAGCTGTTAAACAAAAAGTACCTCAAAATAGCAGCTTAGATTTCAGCTTAGGCAGCATCTTCAACACAGAACAACGTGTACGTTTTAGAGAAACAACGGGACAAAGCACAGAGGTTTTGGGCTCCCAAGGGTGGCCTAACAACGAATGGAGTAAGGTTTGTTTGTAGATTCTTCTGGAAGGGTCTCTGGGCTGGTCGGAGTGCCTCCAGAAAAAGGAGAATTTATTTTCTGCCTTTTTGCAGAAAAGGGGGGCTTTTTCTGAGTTTGCAGCTTAATTGCCTTCAGCTCAAAACAATTTGTATGTCAAAGAGGCATCTTTTGGGGTGACATATTTTGGGTTCCTTCACATATCTCTGAGCCCACCAAACCTGAAACTAAATTCATTCCCAGGGGTACAAGCCCTAACATTTATTTTTTTTATCTCAATTCTGTCATTTGCAACAGAAAGAGTTTTAATTTTGGAGATCACAGTGCTAACCATTGTGATGCCTCAACCCTGGTTTGTGTTCTTCCTGTGATATTTTGGTTGATGTAGTTTTTTGGATTTCTCTCGATTGTCTTCAGGTCTTTTTTTTTTTTTTAATTACAAGGGAACAAAATCAAGAGAAGGAGCACTTATTAATCACCAGAACGACTTATTTATTATTACTGAGGCAATGTCTGGAAGAATCAATTTATTGTAAATGTTTCCCGCAAGTTTGCAGGTTTTAAGGCAATTAACAAAAGCCGCTCTAGTTCAGACAAAAAGAGCATGCATTGCCTTGCCAATAACTCATTTTGATAAATTTGGCCCAAGTTGCTTGAATTGTGTGAGAAGTGTGAGCTTAAAACTGCAGAGTAGCACAGGAACTATTTCCCATGACCCGTTGATACGGAAGCTGACAAACTATAGCTTCTCGGAGGCTGCGTGGGCCACTTGGAGAGAGACAGATGTTTGGGGCTTGGGTTCTTCCTATTTAAACATGATCCTATAAATGTTGGAAAACAAACAGTACATCTTGCAGGAACTAGAACACATAAATAAACTCACCACTCCTGAAGCGAGTCCTGGCCTGTTCCCCGTACATGGAGGGCTGCACTGGCCCGCACGCACCAACCCCAGGCAGCCTAGGCTTTTCCGGAAAGCTGGGCTCCCAGCTGTCTCTCATAGAAGGCTGGCTCTCCAGCCCAGCCAGGAACCTGCCCCTTCACCCTGCAGTGTCTCTCCAGGGCCCTCTGTTGATAAAATAAAACAGCTTTATGTCAGTTGACAAAGAAAAAAAATAAATTAAGGACTCAGATATCTATAAGCTTAATATGCAAATTGTCCCTTTGGGAGTTTGACCGGAAGTTTGATGCTCGCTCTGATGTGCGCTGACCACCAGGGGGTGGCTTGGAACAAAGGAAGGCCCCATTCGGCCCTGATCACTGGCCAGGCCTAGGGACCCTACCCGTGCAAGAATTTCATGCACCGGGCCTATAGTATTTTCATAAATGAGCCAATGAAGTATACATGTGGAGCTGAGATGCTACAAATTAATAACTGGCACACATGGAATGTCTTTTTCCACCTTTTATTTTAATCTTATCTATATATTTTTATTTAAGTGGGTTTCTTATAGATAGCATATTCTTAGCTCTTGATTTTTTTCTAATACAATCTGTCAATCTCTGCCTTTTAATTGAGATATTTAGACCATTTGTAGTTAATGTAATTATTGATATGGTTATTTAGTACCCTGCTATTTTGCTAGTTATTTTCTTGCCAATTGATTTTTGTAGGGAGCGCCTCTAGGGTCAAGCCTCCAGCTGACCAGGGGCAGGGCCACAAACAAGTCCCAGCCTGGAGGGCAGAGCTCTCCTATCATAATTAAGCCTGACCTTGTAGCCCACCCTCATTCCTTCCTAAGTAGCTAATGGGCTGTGGGAGGTGCAGCAAGTGTTGCCAAAACAAGAACATTTGTATTCATGTTAATCTACCCTTGTTTAAATCAGGCTATAAAATAACGCTTTGGCTTGCAGGCTGGGTCTTTTGTGTCCTTGTCCAGGCACTGGAGATCCACCAAGCCCCAGCTGTATTCTCTTGTCTGTCTTTTCTTTAATCCTTCACCGCCCCTCCTCAGCTTCACCCTTGGCTGTGCTGGCGTGGCACAGTTTTTTATTGGTTGTTTTATTTTTTTTGTTTGTTTCCTCTTCCCCCTTTTTTTCTGCCTTCTTTTTTTTTTTAGATTAAACTTTTTATGTGATTCAGTTTGTGTCAATTTAAAGATTTAACTGGGTGACTACTGCTGAAGTCTTTTATAACAATTCAATGAAAATGATTGCGATGTTCTCAACACTTTACCCTCCTAAGAATGATGAAAAAATATTACTCAGATAAAAGTCTACCACTGTCTAACAAGCATAAAATTTTGTGAATTTTTTTTTTTATGTATTACCTGAAAAATGACTTTTTAGTGGTTTTCAGAAATCTCAAAAAGGGAGCTTTACTCTCACATTCTGGTAAGTTGTTATAAAGTGATATTCAGCCTGTGCAGTTTGGTCAACCAAAAAATAATCATGAGGATTTACCGGTGGAGAAAGGATTGAAGTAACACTCTTCTGTATACCTAATGATTCTCAAAAATGGCTATAAAATAGGATGAGATTTTTCCTAAACCATCCTTTCAGATTCTGTGAAACTGTTGATGTTCAAATTTTACTTAACACTGAGAGACTTACTCATTTAAGTAGTCTAATACTTTGGTTGAAATATTGACAAAAATCTTACTTGTTTTACTCACTTTTTCTGTTCATCATGTGAGCCCAGTCTGGGACTTGAAGAAATATTACAAAAAAAGATCACAGTTTCAAACTACCATGATATTATTTCTTATTTAAATCATAGAGTTAGGAAGTACTTTCTCAAGATTCCATGTATAATACAATTGTACAGATTTCTTGGTCCACAGACTTTCTACTAAATTAAGTATAATAAAGGTGGTACTTTTTTTTTTTTTAAGTGGTCCTCATTGCAGAAACCAATTTTGGTTTAAAATCTTAGTGAAATGATGTTCCCCAAGTTACTCTGCCTTCTTTTTAGTAAGACGACTACTACACTAAGACTCTCAGATGTCTAGGCAAACATATTAGGAAAATGTGGCACCCCCGAAATAATTAAATTTGTTAATATATCTTCTAAGAGTGTGAGAGAACCAAGGTCCTCTTAAACGATAAACAGGGAAGAATATCAATTATAGGGGAATGTTTGTATGTTTTGTTCTTTTGCAGGGACCTACTGGATCATGGGGCAGAATGTTACAATTTGAACACTTGAGGGATGATGCTGAATCCTTCCCTTTTCTTTCCCAACCCTGTGGTGATAGGAGGGGACTTGGCTTTATTGTTTTCAAAGCACTTTTATATAAGAATGTATTAGCCTTTAATGAAAATCCAATACATATTGACTAATGGTCATGAGAGGCTTTTACTCATTAATAATAGAAGGTATTTCAAAGTACTCTACCGCATAAATTAATCAATATCATCCTCAGAGAAACCCTTCCAAAACAGAAATGGTATTGCTGTCAGCCAAAGTAGTCTTAAGTTTTTGTTTTTCCTGTACTTTACAGCACTGTTGGTACTCAGTTCTGTATAAATAGGAACCACATGTTTGTATCTGGTGGTACTGAAGGTTTCAAACTTTGTGCGATGCCCCAGTCTACCCTATTTCAATAACTAGCCCCTGTTCCTCCTTTCTCATTTAAGGTGGCACCACATCGAAGGCCAGTAGGAAGACAGATAGCCCCGCCCTGGGAGCTGCCCCTGGACCAGGTGAGAGAAAGACGTTGCTTGTTACTTCCCTTCTGCCTGTGGTGGAGGAAAGGTTAAGTCAGTGGTGCGCGGTAGCTAAATAGCCATCTCAGATGGTGATGAAAGAACATTGAGTTTATTTAAGGACGAGGGGATGGGAGATGGGGCTATCCAAAGGGAAGGGCTACCGAGAAGAAAGGGGGCCTTGGGGTCAGGTTCAGGGGTAAACCTGGGATGAGCTGCCGCTGCCCACTGCTCCCCTGGTTGTAAGTCTCCTGGGGTCCCTTAGAGGTTAGGGGATATGATAGGTGCGTGTTGGGGAAGGGAAGGAGAAAGGGATGGCGTGGGCGTGCTCCTTGGAGGGAGGCAGGCATAATTAAAACACGCTCCTTGTCCTGAGTGTAGTTCTCTCTTTCGTGCAGGTGGAACTCTTAGTGTCTCAGTAGATTACTCATCAGCTTTCCAGGCGTGCTCGTTCAGGGTCGTGGTCTCCACTGATTGGCCGGCTTCAGGGCAGGGGTCATCAGTCAATGCAGCTGGTCCCAAGGCAGCCCCAGCGCCCCCCACTTGTTGTTTTTGCTGCTTTTCTGGGTCTGGAGCGGAAATACAGCTGAGGCCCGGATGTTATCCTTAGGGAGGAAAAGGTCAGGGGTCCAAACTGCTTGGCCAGCGATATGCCAGGGGAGGATAGGTTGCCCTGGGGCGAGGTTCCCGTTTTGCCCTTGCTAGGCACGCGGAGCTTTCTGCCCTGGTGAGCCTCCGTACCTGGCCCATGGTCCTTGCTCTGGGGGGGCCTATCAGTGACAACGTGGAGAGAAAGTCCTGCCTAAGAATGTGATTGAAGGTGTTAAGTACTTTTAATTTCAAAGCTTCTGCCAGTTATTTTTGTCTAAAGGCCATAATAGCTCTGTTCTTCAGAAACTTATCATAATGGGTCTGCAATATTCAGCATCGGTAGGCACTGGCCATGGCCTAGCTGACAAACGTTCTAAAACAGTCCAGGTAAGCAGATATTTTAGGCTCAGCAGGTCTCCATCCTGACCGCTCACCTCTGTCACTGTCATGCGAAAAGCAGCCCTAACACCTGCGTGTGGCTGTCCCAATACAAGTTTATGTTCCCATAAAACTTTACAAAGGCGGTGGGCCAGATTTGGCCTGGGGGCCATATTTTACCAGTGACTGGTCTAGAAATAAGAAGAGAAAGAAGGGAGAATTGATAAAGCTCTGCTTAATAATGCAAAGTGGATCTCCCTTGTGCACCTGGGGCATCTTAGCAGGTTACAGTATCATTATGATGAGTCTCTCTGCTGAGAGTTGCTTGCTTTACTTTAGGAGGCATGGGGGTGAGGAAGGAGAGAGATTAGCAGAAGGAAGTCCAGTGAAGCATTGTTGGAGAAGTGAGGGAAGACTTCAGGGGTCTAGCAAGGGATGGTAAACTGCAGGAGGGCTGGGAACTCCAGAAAGCAGTTATCCCTTCATTAGGGGAAGAGGGTCTGCAGGAGCTGATCAGCACTAGACGCTGGAAGAGGGGACACATGGGGTGGCCACTGAAGAACACAGGCACTTGGGGAGCAATGGAGAAACAGGGTCAATAAATGCCCCGTCTCCCTGTCCCCACTCTCTTGCTGGTGCCTCCCCCCGGCTGACACCAATTGGAAGACAGGGGACAGGACGCCCAGGTGCTGCAGTCCCTAGCGATCAGTTTCCCAGGCACAGAGGAGGAGAGAGAAAGGCAGGATGTAAGTGAGGCGAGGGAGAAAGCTGTGTTATGCTCAGGACCCGCCACAGGTGACTACGGCATTGCAGGATGCATTGCTTTCGAGTTTATTAAGGCATAATTAAAACACAAGGCACCGCTCTTGCTTCAAGTGTGCAACTTGGTAAGTCTGGGCATACATATCAACCTGAAAACCATCGCCACAGTCAAGATAACATATCCCTCACCTGAAAAGTTTCCTGCTGCCCCATCGTAACTCCCTTCCACACTCTGCCATCTCTCACCTACAGAAAACCACCCACCTATCTGCTTTCTGTGACTAAGGCCTGGGCTACATTTGCTAGAATTTTATATAAAGAGAATTGCACGCTATATACGTTTTTTAAAAATACATTTTTATTGATTTCAGAGCGGAAGGGAGAGGGAGAGATAGAAACATCAATGATGAGAGAGAATCATTGATTGGTTGCCTTAGCACACCCCTCACTGGGGATCGAGCCGAAACCGGGGCAGGTGCCTGACCAGGAATCGAACTGTGACCTCCTGGTTCGTAGTTCGATGCTCAACCACTGAGCCAGGCCGGCTGGGCCACACTATATGCTTTTTTTGTGGTTGGTTGTTTGTCTGGTTGCTTATACTTAGTATAATTACTTTAATACTCATCCAGATTCTTGTGTATAGACGTAATTCATTCCTTTTTATGGCTGAGAAGGGTTCCACTGTAAGGAACACATTTGTTTATTCATTCACCTGATGGTGAACACTTGGGTTGTGTCTGCTTCTCCACCATTACAAAGAAAGCTGCTATGAATATGTGTGCGAACGTTTTTATAGGGACCTATAGTGGGTTGAATGGCAGTCCCCAAAGATCTGTCCAAGCCCTCGTCCCTGCAACCTGTGAACGCGGCCTTATTTGGAAATAGACGTTTGGCAGGTGTAGTTAAGTTCTGGATCTTGATACGAGATCATCATGGACGTAGGGTGGACCCTACTATCCAGGGCCTGGTGTCCTTATGAGGAAAGGACGATTTGATACACAGAGAAGGGCAAGGCCACCTGAAGACTGAGTCGGAGAGTCCAGTGATGAGCCTCCAAGCTGAGGGCGAAGGTCATCTCATGGTGATGAAGGAGCCACAGTCATTAAGACAGCGTCACCATCCAACACATGTGTGCCACGGAGAGCTGAGCTTAAAACGCCAGTTTTTAGAAGAGAAAACAACTGCAAGACGACGACAAATCCATGATTACAGACAGATGTTTAATACCCCGCTTACGGCAACTGCTGAACAAGTAGATGGAAAAACCCCTCAAGATAGAGAAGATTTGAACCACACCGTCAGCCAGCATAGCTGGCCCATCTCAACATTCCACCCAACGACATGCACGTTCTTTCCAAGTGCTGCCAGGGCGTCTGCCGAGATGCAAGGCATTCTGGGCCTTCCAACGGGCCTCAGTGCATTTTTAAAAACCAGGTTATATGCATTATGCTCTCTGTCCACCATGCCTAGGGGCTTGGGGTTTGGTTCTGTCTTTCTAATTCCCTGCTTAACATAAAAACCCTGCCTGGGAGAGTAGGGACAAGGCTGTAAGCACCGCACCTGGTCCCATCCTTTCTAACAAGCCCCACCCCCCTTCCAGCCAGTTTAAACCCTGACGGTACACTCATTAGGACTCACACTTGTGGGCCCTTAAATGCTGCCCCTTAAAACCCGCCCCAGATCACGCACCAGGAGGCGGCCCCGGGGCCTTGCCTCGCTCCCCATGGCACGTAGAGCTCCTCTTTCCCCAAAGCCACGCCGGCGCCCTAGACCTGGCTTCCGTGCGGTGGGGACCGGGAATCTTGTTCGGGAACCAGACCGAAGGGGGTCAGGTGACGTGAGCCCAGGTGAGGCTGCCCAGGGTGAAAAGCCCCACGTTCCCAGCGCAGGGGCGCCGTTCGCTTTCCGGCGCAGACTGTGCAGCCGGACGTTTCTCGCCTCTCCTCCTAAGTGCGCGTCGGCGAGTTTTCCTTCACCCCCAGAGCAGGTGCGCAGGCCCGCGGCCCAGCCCTGCCCGCCCTGGGGCCCGGCTCCCGGCGCTGCAGAGCTCCCCGCGGCGGGGAAGGGGCGGGGGCGGAGGCCCGGGGAGGGCGGGCAGCCTGGAGTCCGCCCGGGAGGAGGACTTAGCCCGCGCGGCCCGCGGCCCGCCAAGCTCCGCCCCGGCGTTTTCTTCCCACCCTCGTGGCGGCGGCGGCGGCGGTGCTGCGCGCGGAGGAATTTTGTCCCCAGCGGCGCCCCTCCTCCCGCGGCGGCGGCGTCCGCGTCCGTGGCGGCGGCAGCCCAGCGCCCCGACGAGGCCCCGGCCGGCCCGGCGGCCTAGTGGCCGCGAGGCGTGGAGGCCGGGCCGCCGGCGCCGAGGGAAGGTGGGCGAGGCCGGGGCCCTGCAGCCGCCGCCGCGGCCCCGCGCGGGGAGGGAGCGGCCCGAGATGGCGGGCGGGCCCTGCGGCGGCGTCCCCGCGGCGGCCGGCGGCGGGGAGATCGTGCAGCTCAACGTCGGCGGCACCAGGTGGGTGGGGGCCCCGGGGGGTGAGCGGGCCCGGCGGGGAGGCTTCCTCGGGGGCGGGGAGCCCCGGGCGCCGGCGAGTGTGGGGCGCGGGGCCTCCTGGCGGGAGCGCCGGGCGGGTCTGGACCCGGTGACACCGGGCACTGGACGGGCTGTGGGGCCGCTCGGAGTTCCCGACCCAGGACCGGCCTGGCAGAGCTGCTGCCACCCCGGAACGCCCCCCTCCGGCCCCCTTCTGCCCCTCCGGCCCCCTTCTGCCCCTCCGGCCCCCTTCTGCCCCTCCTGTCCCCCTTCTACCCCGCCTGCCCCCCTCTGTCCCTATCCTTCCTCTACCCCTCGCCCCTCCTGCTCCCTGCTGCCCTCCCTCCTGCCCCTCCTGTCCCCCTTCTGCCCCTCTGTCCCCACCTCTCCTGCTCCCCTCCCCTCCGCTCCCCACTCACCCCCTTCTGCCCCTCTTGCCCCCCGCCCCCCTTCTGCCCCTCCTGCCCCCTTCTGCCCCTCCTGTTCCCCTTTGCCTCTCCTGCCCCCCTCCCCTCCGCCTCCCCTCACGCAGTCTGCCCCTCTTGTCCCCCTGCCCCCCTGCCCTGTCTAAGGCACCCGGCCTCAGCCCTGCTCTGGAGCCGGGCCTGTGGCTTGGCCGCTGCAGGTGCGCCAGCCTCCCTCCCTCGGTCCGGTCCCCGCCTGGGAGAGGGCCTCCCGGGCCGTGTGCTCCTTGTCCCGCCAGGTGACAGGCTGTTGGGCGCGGGCCTGGGTGCGGGCCATGCGGATCTGCAGGACGTTGTTGTCCTTTTTCTCGGTGCTGGCTCTGCGGGGTTGGGTGGCTTGTAGGGCGGTGTGTCCAGAAACCTCACTTTGCAGAGTTGGCGTGGGGAGCCGGTGCCTGTTGGCACCCGGTGTGGGGTGTGGGGTGTGGGGTGTGGGGCGCCCTCATGGAAAACAGACGCACAGCTGCCCTCTCTCTGGCCAGCCGCTCCCCTCCTCTGCCTTTTACTGAGCTGGTTGGGGAAAAACATCCCGTTTTTTGGTGTGAATTGATCATGGCTTATGACTCAGTCCTCAGAAATGGGCATTTGCCAACTCTGTTGAAGGCGCCAGGAGTGGAGTGGAGGTTTAGGGCTGGTGGCGTGTTTGGGAATGTGGTTGTATTTTGCTGTGCTGGAATATCTAAGACTTTTAAATAATATTTTTTAAAATGCAAAATGTAAACTGTAAGCCATAGTGATCAAAATGTACAGTGTTTTAAAGCTTAATATTCGATTGTTTTTTTCTAAGTGCGCTAGAGAATTTAGCACAAGAAACGGTAGTTCTTCATTCGTTCCCTGCTCTCCCCTCCCCCCCCTCCAAAAAATAACTGTTTAGTAGTTAAGAAATTATAACATTATTGTCAGGCTATGTAGATCCCAGTCCTAAGGAAAAGGTTTGCCCCCTAGTGTAAGAAATGGATACTTGGCTGAAATCGGTGAACGTTGTGCAGGTTTGGGAACAGCCCTGGAAGAACAGGAAGCCTGCAAGGCTGCTACCAACACAGCACACCCAGCAGCAGGTGGCGGGACTGTGTTCCTGAGTGACTTGGAGTCATAGGCTCGTGCAGCCTTTTAGAGCGAGGAGGGATCTGGAAGTCACCAGTATCTTGTGCGAAACAGATTAGCACACTCACTTAAGCCATGCACGGTAAAAGAAAACCCCGCTGAGATGGTCACCCGCTGTGATTGTACCAAAGTGGAGGCTGAGGCCTGGGACAGAATTGGCGCTGGAGGTGAGCGCTGGAGTAGAACTCAGAAGCACGCGCCACAGGGAAGGCCTGATTTACTTGTTAATTTCAAGAGCCGTGAGATCCAAAATAAACATACTCAATGAAATGATAGAAATGACTGGTTTTTAAATGATTAATTTAACTTTGGGGGTGATTTGGAAAGAGAAGATGAGATTTCATTTAGCATGGTTATCATTATTTAAAAAAAAAAACAACACAAAAAAACTAATAAACTGAAAGAAACCCAGTATGACTCAATTTGTGATTAATTCCATTAGAATGAGTAGGACTGGAGGCCTCCTGGGGGCGGGCTGGGATGGCCACTGGGCGGATGGATGGTCAGAGAGCTTTGGAGTGACAGAGGGGTTCCAGTTCCCGGGCCTTACCTCTTAACTCGCTCAGCACCCCTGGGCAGATTACCTTTTAGTGCTTGGATCCCTAAAATGTAAAGTGACTATACCAGTGCGCACCTCACAGGATCGCCAAAGGAATTTGAAGTAATAAACGGGAAATGAAGGGTTATTGGCATTGCCAATAGTAACGTTGCAGATGAAATCATTTTTAGGTTGTGTCCAAGCTAATTTAGTGGGAGGCAAGTGGCACTCATATAAATGTGGACATGCTAATATCTTTAGTAATACTTTCCTTGGGACCGGATTGCACGCGACCCCCTGCTTGGAAAGCACTTCCACATGTGTTGCAGAGAAGTGAGCTTGTTGTGTAATTTAAGTGTCGTAGTTTTCATGCAGTCATATTTGGAACCAGCTTTAGAGCTATGTGGGTTTCTCTCCCTCCTAACTCTTGTTTGGGGGAAAAAAAACCCAAAACATTTGGTGGGGGTGAGGGTCCCATCTCTTTGTCCAGAAATTCCGGCTTACTAAACCCACCCCAGACTGCTGATTTTAAGTGAAATTGGTAATATGACTTTAAGCAGACCCGTGTAATTTTCTAAGTAACACAGAATTTGAGTTAGTTGGCAGGCATTTTGTTGAGTAAGCAGCAGTGAATGCGAAAGGTCACGGACCCTTATGTGGAATTAATTTGATGGCCTCCAAAACAGTGACTTGTTCGTGCTGAGGACCCGTGGACCCTTCAGTTTACTGTTGACTGGATTTGCTTTTATTTATTTGACCAAGTCAGTTTCCTGTGACTAGCTGGAGTATGCTTCTCATTGTTTCCTAAGACTCTGCTAAGAAAATGTGGGAAAATTTGCCCTGTTTTCTTGACTAAACCGATTGGTTCCTTTCTTAAATCTGAGGAGTGGGCACAGGAGCAGAGCGGCTGTAAAAGTTTGTAAGGCTGGCAGGTGCTGTAGAATGACAGTGGAGGTCCCGGGGGCTCCTCTGTGAGGACACGGGATGATGTGGGCAGAGAGTGAAAAAGTGCATATGTCGTTCATTGTGATGAGTTTTAAAATGAAAATACTCAGGTAATAGGGGCTGGGCTGGATGAGCCCTAGATTCGTTCTTGGTTATGAGACTTGACATCAGTTCCTGATCTTCCAGGCTGTTACACCTGTGCTGGGGTAAAGTCCCCTCTCTCGGTGGTAACAAACACGCTTGGTCAAAAGTCAGTTAACCTCAAAACAATGATATATTTACTGAGTGATTTTGTTAAATGAATGAATATGACAATTGCAAATAGCCTAAGACTGCAAATAAAGAAAGTGTTAAATGCATAATTTACAATGGAGTTACTGTGAGCTCAAAATGATAATGTAGAATAGACTATTTGGAAAATCCATTAAAGAGAAGGTAAAACCTTAAGGGTATTAAGAAAGATGGATGTACCATGAGCTAATAAAGCCAAACAAAATGTTTTTATTAGAAAAAAAGAAAGAAAAAATGATGGATGGGACTTGGGTTATCGGACATGACAAGGGCTATCGAGCTGGGATAAATTTATTTATTTATTTTTTTAATTTTTTATTGAGGTATTATATGTGTACATATCTTACCATTACCCCCGAGCTGGGATAAATTTAAAAAAACAACACTGAAATGGTAGTGGGCATGAATTTTAATGGTATTAAGTACTCTCTATTAGAAGGGAACATGTTTGTGTTGGAGAGAGCTGAAGATAATTTTGAGTGCTATGTTGAAGATAGACTGTTGATTCTTCAGCAGTTGGGCATGCTGGGAAGTCTTGTTTAGGGAAGCATTATGTCAGTTATTAGATTTTTATGAAGAGCTTTTTGAATGATCTTAACTCTGAATTGAAAGAAATTTTAAAATATTAAGAGTGATGAGTGTAATTGTTTTGGCTATAGCTTTGCAACAACGTGTAAACCATTGGCCAGCATATTAGAGCAAGTTAACTAATATTGAATTTCAAATTGTGTGCTCATTTGTAATACCAGATAACTTTCAATTGCAGATTTAGTACCTCAAAACAGACTCTTATGTGGATTCCAGATTCCTTTTTTTCCAGGTATTTTATATAATTCTTCATTACTGTTCTTAATATACTTAGTATTTATCAAAATAGAATTTTTCTTTTGTTTTTGAAAGTAGAGATTACTCTCTTATTATTTTTAAATTTTTTATTTTTTTATTTATTTTTACTAATAAATCTTTATTGTTTGGATTATTACGTTGTTCCTCTTTTTTCCCTCCATAGCTCCCCTCCACCTGGTTCCCACCCCACCCTCTGCCCTTACCCCCGCCCCCCACTGTCCTCATCCATAGGTGTACGATTTTTGTCCAGTCTCTTCCCGCACCCCCCACACCCCTTTCCCCCGAGAATTGTCAGTCCATTCCCTTTTTATGCCCCTGATCTTATTATATTCACCACTTTATTCTGTTCATCAGACTTTTTATTCACTTGATTTTTAGATTCACTTGTTGATATGTATTTGTTGTCACTTTGTTGTTCATAGTTTTTGTCTTTACCTTTTTCTTCTTCCTCTTCTTAAAGAATACCCTTCAGCATTTCGTATAATACTGGTTTGGCTGTGATGAACTCCTTTAGCTTTTTCTTATCTGTGCAGCTCTTTATCTGATCTTCAATTCTGAATGATAGCTTTGCTGGGTAGAGTAATCTTGGTTGTAGGTTCTTGCTATTCATCACTTTGAATATTTCTTGCCACTCCCTTCTGGCCTGCATAGTTTCTGTTATTCTCTCTTTGTCTTTTGCCCTTGGCATTTTAATTATGATGTGTCTTGGTGTGGTCCTCTTTGGATTCCTTTTGTTTGGGGTTCTGTGCGCTTCCTGGACTTTTAAGTCTATTTCTTTCACCAGGTGGGGGAAGTTTTCAGTCATTATTTCTTCAAATAGGTTTTCAGTATCTTGCTCTCTCTCTTCTTCTGGCATCCCTATAATTCGGATGTTGGTACACTTGAAGTTGTCCCAGAGGCTCCTTACACTGTCTTCATATTTTTGGATTCTTTTTGCTTTTCTGGTTGGGTGTTTTTTGCTTCTTCGTATTTCAAATCTTTGACTTGATTCTTGGGATCCTCTAGTCTCCTGTTGGATCTCTGTATATTATTCTTTATTTCAGTCAGTGTATGCTTAATTTCGAGTTGGTCCTTTTTCATATCCTCGAGGATCTCACTAAATTTATCGGCGGTTTCTAGAAGATTCTTGAGTAACCTTATAACTGTGCTTTTGAACTCTATATCCAGTAATTTGCTTTCCTCCATTTCTTTGATTTGTGACTGGTTTCTTTGTCTCCACATTTTGGCTGCTTCCCTGTGTTGATAGAGTGGCTTTGTATGCTAGGTGTCCTATAGGGCCCAGTGGCTCAGCCTAATTACGTGATGTGGACACTCTTGGTGCACCCCTTTGTGGGCTGTGTGCACAGTCTTGTTGTAGTTAAACCTTGATTGTTGTTGGTGTCACTGGGAGGAATTGACCTCCAGGCCAATTGGCTGTGAGGATCAGTTGTGTCTATGATGGGAGAACTTCTGTGCTGGAGACACCCTTATGAGGCAAGACTTGCTTCATTGGGGCTTTGGTGCTCACTGAGTCTGCTCCCTCAGTGTGTCCTTTATGGATCTAAAGAGTTGTAGTCTGGATGGTCTCTCTCTGACCACTGCGTACATTGGCTCTTGGATCCCCAAAGAGAGAGGCCACCCAGCAGGAGCTACGGAGAGATCTGCAGATTCCTTCTCTTTATTTGGGGTTTGGAGGTGCCCAGATGAGGCCCAGCTGTGAAGCAATGCAAGCTGCTGTCGAGCCTTGGGTCTTCTTTTGGAGGCTCTGGGGCTCTTTGACCCAGCTGCAGTACGTTCGGTTTCAGATTGCAAAGGGCCAGGCCATTCATATGCAAAAGCCTCTGTGCACAAATTGGGTGGGGAAGGGTCTCAGGGAATCACCAGGGTGGAGCAAACAGCAATGGCTGACCTTCACACCTGCCTGGAAGAGGTCCTGTGTCTCTGTGTCCCACGGCACTGTGCAGGAACAATGATCATTATAAGCACCTCTGAGAGAAAGCTGCCCACAAGTTCCGCCCAATGCCAGACAGTCCAGTTTCTCCCCGTATGAGTCTGGGTCCCCAGAGTCTCGCCTGGAACTGGAGTTCAGAGCAGTCAGGAGCTTGTATCTCCCTCCTAATTGAAAAAGACAACAGCATACTCAGTTGCCAGCCCTCTCCGCACACCTCTGTACCTCTGCACTTCACTTTTGCACCTCAGCTCCTCCTCCGAGTCTCAGTGTGCCTTTCTCTTTCCTTCTAGTTGTAGAATTTCCACTCAGCCAGCCTTCCTGTGGTTCTGGATGATACCCGTTTTGTCTTTTAGTTGTAGTTTTGAAGTGGTTGTGCGAGGCAGCAAGTTCAGGTGTTTACCTATGCTGCCATCTTGGTTTCTCCTCGTAAGAATTTTCTTAATATTTCTTTCTCAAATAAAAATTCTTAACTTTTAAAATAGAATTTTTTCGTTTTTTGTTTGAATAGTTTCCTTAACTGCAAAAAAAAAAAAAAAAAGACAAAATAATTTTTGTTTTTATTTTGCTTTGAAGATAAGATGGCTCATTTGTATTGATCATTAACATTTGATAAAGAATTAGGACATTCATACTCAGACTTTAAAAACTAACTAGCCTATTGTTGTGACTTCTAGCTTGCTGAGTGGGAGAATTTCAACACTTCGAGATGAAACTGGTGCTGTAAGTATACTGTGCAGTGTATCCAAAATAGATTAATCCTTATGTTTGATCCTTATTGTATAGTGGCTCTTAGAAAGCTAATATTTTAATGAGCACTAAATGAAAGTGACATATATCTACTTAAAGTTTCTTATTTTTTTGTGATGCGTAGAGTGTTTCTATGTGTATAGAACTCTAAATAGTAAATACTACATACATATAGCAATTCAATGTTCATGATTAGAGAGATTGTAGGATATGGGTTTGCATTGTCAATAGAGTACTTTTAATCAGTAATTAAAACTTTAACAGTAAATAGAGTAATGTAAATAATAAAATATTTTGATACTGAATTAGAATGGTGTAAATTGTAAATAGTAAAGTTCTACAATTTTTTATTTTGGAACATAACCTTATGAATGTGTGCAGCAATTGTGGAATGAGGGAAGTAAAGAACTATTGTTTCAGCACAAAAGAAGTGGGTTTATGCATTAAAGAAGCAGTCAGACTGGACAACAGCATGTACAGTAAATGCTCCTCCCATGGGCAGAAGGGCTTTCCATTTGGGGGCAGCCGCGTGGCCACAGGTGTCTGTCTGCTTTGGTGATATTTGCAGGTGAAATAATGCAGCAGAAGCAGGCTTGCCTATTTGAGGTTATAAGAAAGACATCAGTAATAAGATCTCCACAAATCTGTTGTGTTTCTTCAACTTCTCATGGGTTCTAATAAGAAGAAAAGCAAAAATTTGTGAAGGTAGAAGAACTTCATTCATTGATATGCATAATTGACCACGGGAAAAAGAGTTTTGTTACCATTCCCCTAATTAACTTACATAAGCTTTAAAAAATGTTTAGTTTTATGGTTAGAGCTTTTGTTATGATTCAAAATAGTGTTGGTACATATTCCTGTGAGGAGGAGAGACACTGCCGTATCAGATGTATTCCAGGGGAATGCAGTACTTCAGAAATTCGGTCTTTGTTCCCAAAGTTAGACCTACAGACATTGAAGTTAGAAGTTGCAGTTATACTTGGAGCATCATTTCAGATGTTTATTAAAACAGTTCATCATTTGCAGATATTTATTGATAGAGATCCGACAGCATTCGCACCCATTTTAAATTTTCTTCGGACAAAAGAATTAGACTTAAGGTAAGAAGTGCATCCTTTTAAATTCTTACTGATGGGTATTTTTTTTGGTATATTTTATGAAGGCAAAGTTTCGTTCTTACAGTACTATTTCGTTTGAAAGTTTTCTCAGAACTAAACTCGTAGGTAGAGGCCTCCGCCATCCTGCCTCCAGCCTGTGCTAGCATCCTCCTGGCCAGTTCCCTCCACTTCATTCTTGCGTCCCTACCATTTATTTTCCACACTGTCTTCTAAAAATACAAATCTGAACTGGTTACCATACTCCTGAAATGTCTGTTGTATGTTACTGGCTTCGTGGTTAAGGATTTTGGTATTTTATACTATTTCTTAAGGCTCTCTCTCATCTGACCCCTGCTTAATTTCTCTTGCTTTAACACTTGCAACCTTTTCATCCTGACTTCTTCCCTGGTCTCTGCCGTATCCACCTAATACAGGTAGTCATAGCAATCATTACACTTTCTCTGGAGTCTGTCTTCCATTAGACTTAAATTCCAAAAAGGCAAGCACTGCTCACTATATATCCCAGGATCTAGTTGTATTTGTTGTGTAGTTAGAAGTTCAGAGGTTCAGTACGTGGGGGAGAGGGAGATTGGATAAATGAATAATCATTTAAACTATTTTAACTTTGCCAGGGTCAGGATTCTTACCAGGGAGCTACAATTACATTTGTATTTACTGTTGTTTTATTTCCTAAACTAGAGGCCCGGTGCACGAAATTCATGCACCAAGGGGGGGGTGTCCCTCAGCCCAGCCTGCACCCTCTCCAGTCTGGGACCCCTTGAAGGATGTCCGACCGCCCGTTTAGGCCCGATCCCAGTGGGATCGGGCCTAAACGGGCGGTCGGACATCCCTCTCACAATCCAGGACTGCTGGCTCCCAGCCGCTTGCCTGCCTCTGCCTGATTGTCCCTAACCGCTTCTGCCTGCCAGCCTGATCAACCACTAACCACTCCCCTGCCAGCCTGATCGACGCCTAACTGCTCCCCGGCCGGCCCGATTGCCCCTAACTGCCCTCCCCTGCAGGACTGGTCGTTCCCAACTGCCCTCCCCTGCTGGCCCGGTCACACCTAACTGCCCTCCCCTGCTGGCCTGGTCACCCCTAACTGCCCTCCCTGCAGGCCTGGCCCCCCAGCTGCCCTCCCCTGCAGGCCTGGTACCCCGCAACTGCCCTCCCCTGCAGTCCTGCCCCCACCCCCCAACTGTCCTACCCTGCAGGCCTGGTCCCCCCAAACTGTCCTCCCCTGCAGGCCTGGGTCCCCCTCAACTGCCCTCCCCTGCTGACCTGGTCACCCCTAACTGCCCTCCTCTGCCAACCCGGTCACCCCTAACTGCCCTCCTTGCTTGCCTGGTCCCCCCCAACTGCCCTCCCCTGCAGGCCTGGTCCCCCCCAACTGCCCTCCCCTGCAGGCCTGGTCCCCCCCACTGCCCTTCCCTGCAGGCCTGGTTCCCCCCTTCAACTACCCTCCCTTGCTGGCCTGGTTTCCCCCAACTGCCCTCCCCTTCCAGCCTGGTCACCCCCAACTGCCCTTCTCTGCTGGCCTGGTCACTCCTAACTGCCCACAACTGCCCTCCCCTGCAGGCTATCTTGTGGTAACCATTTTGTGGTGGCCATCTTGTGTCTTGGAGTGACAGTCAATTTGCATATTACTCTTTTATTAGATAGAATTCTTAGTGAACATTCAGTAAGAATGTATTAATATTTTATAGTTACAGCTTTTAAAATCTCAGCTGTTTCCTTGCGCTGCTTCTTTATAATATTATCAATTTTGCTTACATTCGCTAGAATATGAGCTTCTTGAAGGCAAGGACTCCTCTCTGTCTGGTTGGCTCCTGCTGTGTTCCCAGTGTTAAAGCGGTGCATACAGTAGCTGCTCAGTAAATATTTATGGAAGGAATAAAAGAGATTGTTGGGTCTGTTTGTTTTGGTGCTTGGCCTGGCATTGGGTGGAAGTGGGAAGTATATTACTAAGTATTACTAAGTACTTATTTCTTTATAAAAGTAAAATTGGTTTGACCCATAGCACTTTATTGATTAAAGAAGCCTAACCTTACTGCTGGTCAGTGTCCTTGAGACTACTCCACAACCAGATAACCCATGAGAGACGGAATTGGTTTAAACATCTGTATTACCAACTGCTTTCCTGTAAATTACTGGCTTTTTTTATTTTCATACTACTGTACTGTAACATCATCATCAGGCTGGCCTTTTCCCCCCTACTTTCTATTTTGCTTGCTTGTTTTTTTTTGTTTCTGATGAGGCCATTTATCTGAATTTATTCATTCAATGGATAGTTATTGCATAATAGTTATGTACAAGTGCTGTGCTAGGCGTTGTGCAATGTACACAAAAATAGATTCAAAATAGATCCTGCCTCGGGAGCTTACAGTATAATCGGGGAGGTTAAATATGTATAGAAATGATTGTCATAAAAAGTTACAGTCCATTAATGCTATACAAGAATGATGCAGTACTTGATGATTTACTGGTACTGACCCTGTAAAGCCCTGGTTTCTCAGTTGCCCATTTCATCTGTATGTGAATGGTTTTAAAGTAAGAGAATGTTTTTGTCGGTGTGCAGTTTTTTTATTGAGACTTTTTCAAATGGTGAAGGATATTAGAAGAAAGGAAGCTGTAAAGCCTTGTGGGTCTGTTCACACTAAGCATCTACAACTTTTCCTTTTGCTTCAGATGCTAATCCGAGTTGCCCTGTTGCAGGACTCACGTCCTTTGTTTCTTTGTAGGGGAGTGAGTATTAACGTCCTCAGGCACGAAGCCGAGTTTTACGGAATCACCCCGTTAGGTATGTGTTCCAATATTCCTACTGTGGTTGACCCTTCGTGCACAACACTGCCCAGTACAGTGTGTCTTAGGCCTCGTTTGGAATGGGCTCGTTCAGTGTGGGTTTTCATGGCAAGAAAATGTTACCAGCGGGTTAACTTAAACATGCTCCTGTTCCCTTTATCCTCTTAACTGGAGAAAGTGACAGCGGAGAGCTGCTCTGTCTGCGTGCTTCTGACAGGTGTGCTCTGACTTTCAGTGAGGAGGCTCCTGCTGTGTGAAGAGCTGGAGCGCTCGTCCTGCGGCAGTGTCCTCTTCCACGGGTACCTGCCCCCGCCAGGTACTGCGCTCTGGGCTCAGGCCTTTAAAGTGCTGTTCGCATGAAGCAGGTGTATGTACACAAGTGTATAAACGGGGAGGAAGAAGACCTATTCTTTGATTCTTCCTGTTCTATGAATCTACTAGAAATGGTGAGAACTTTAATTGTGATAGAAGTTAAGTCCGCACACATTCAGGCAGGTACGTGCCAGAGTGTGTTGGTTCCGGCCCGACAGGCTTGTGAGCCAGAACGTCTTGATGGCCACCACTCAGCTCTATGGACGTGACCACTGCGTACAACCTCATTTGCATAAACAGCCATCGGCGGCCTGGGCCGGGCCCCTCCTCTGCCCTCCCCGATGCTAGATCACTGGCAGTCAGTCTCCTTTTAGAGCCCGGGAGGTCTGCACGGGTGTGTCGGGTGCAAGACGGGCAGGTGTGCTGCACGTCACCTCGGCCCACTTCCGGTAGGAGAGTTGTGCCTTACCGTGGGCCTCTGAGCGGGTTCATTCCAGTAGGCCCTCCTGCCCAATAGAGACGGTGAACGACGGGCAGTTCAGCTCCAGAGCAGCTTGAAGTGGCGCGTGGACCTAATGCCTAGTGACTGTACCGCGGAAACACTGGCGTAGGCTGAGTTAGTGATTGACTTCACTCCCCTGGAGCTAGGAAGAGTGCAGTGTAATATGTAAAACTTAATCCATTTCTGTACACCATCTGTTGAAAGTTTTATTTTTTTAATTTTTTTTATCGTGATTAGATTTTAATACATTGCTGTATTGGAAGATACATGTTGACTATAATGAACTGCATGTTTTTATGTCTGGTATAATACGAAATTTTAAATTATTTCAGGTGCACTTAGAAATAAATGATCTTACTTCCTTTCGTAGGTATTCCTAGTCGTAAAATAAACAACACGACCAGGTCCTCGGCCGATTCTAGGAGTGGACTGAACTCTGCGGAAGGTGAGGCTCGGGGAGGTGGCGCCCAGCCTGTCCTCTCCGCCTCTGGCGAGGAGCCTGCCAGGCTAGGTAAGCATGGTGACGCAGGTAGAAAGAGACCATGCATTTCTTAGTTCTAGCTGACACTGAGGATTTATAAAAACTTATAAAGATGTACTTTTTGCCTCACCTCACTTTTAAACTCAGATTTATCATTTATATCTTAAACTAATTTAGCATGTAGTTGTTGTATAAAAAGTAGCTAAGTCCTGTTTGCTCTAAGTCTGTAGTGCAGAGGTTGACAGACTTTTTATGTGAAGGGCCAGATAGTAAATATCTCGGGCTTCGTGGGCTACTGGGCTCTGTTGGAGCCGCAGCTCTGCCGGGGTGGCGTGGAGCAGCCACAGATGATGCGTAAACACGCGTGTACGGCTATGCTGCAGCAAAAAACTGTTAGGACAGGCAGAGGACGGGGGGAAGAGGGGTAACGGGGGGAGGGGGAGGCCTGTGCTGTAGCTAAAATATTTCCCTTTCTAAATCAGCAGGATTTCCTGTGGACCCACGCAAGGTGCTGATCGTGGCTGGCCACCACAACTGGATCGTGGCTGCCTATGCCCACTTCGCTGTCTGCTACAGGTACTGCGCAGGTCCTCACGGCTGACGGTGCTTTTAATCCGGGGGGTAGTTTCAGTGATTGTGACTTTATATGTATAGATAGAAGAGCTCTTTCTTCCAGCCGTCAAGTTTTCCCTATTCTCCTCACTTCTGTATCTGTTAGATTTAGTTTGCTTTTATTTTCATAGCTAAGTTGGTCAGTACTGCTGGTGGCCTTATATGTCTTAGACTAGAAGCCCAGTGCATGATTGAATCATGCATGTGTAGGGTCCCCTACACGCTTTCGCTTTTGATCACGGGGAGCTGGGTGCCTGTCCGCTGTTGCACCAGGCGCCGGAGGCTTCTGAAAGGCCTGGTGCCTGAGTGGACAGGCACCCAGCTCCCACGCTTTCCTTTCGATCGCTGGTGCACCAGGCCTTTCAGAAGCCTCTGGCGTGGCAGAGGCTTCTGAAAGGCCTGCTGCCTGAGTGGACAGGCACCCAGCTCCCACGCTTTTGCTTTTGATCGCAGGGAGCTGGGTCCCTGTCCGCTGGTGCACCAGGCCTTTCAGAAGCCTCCGGCGCCGCACCCAGCTCCCACGCTTTCGCTTTCGATCGCTGGTGCACCAGGCCTTTCAGAAGCCTCTGGTGCGGTGGAGGCTTCTGAAAGGCCTGCTGCCTGAGCGGACAGGCACCCAGCTCCCACACTTTTGCTTTCGATTGTGGGGGAGCTGAGTGCCTGTCTGCTCAGGCACTCAGCTCCCCCACTTTTGATGGTCCGTGCGGTGGGACATCAGCTCGCTGCCCCAGAGGCCCCTTCTGTGCCGCAGCACAGCCATGGCACAGACGCTGAGCTCGGTCCGCTGCTGGCGACGCAGCTCAGCGTCCCGCCGGCCCAATCAGCTACCCCGGCCACCCCGAGTCGCCCCCCCCCCCCCCCGCGCCTCCTGGCCAATCACGGGCATAGCGAAGGTACGGTCAATTTGCAAATTTGTCTATTATTAGGTAGGCTATTTCCCAGACAGTACGAAGTTACTCCTTCTTGCTTATTAGAAATCTAGCTTCTGAGCCACTTAACTATTGGGGTAAACGACCCGGAGAGATTATGACGGAGCCTCGTGGTTTTCTGTCTGCAGTATTTCAGTCTCTTGTGCTTCGAGTATCGAGGGGTAAGGCTCCACATTGGTCATGACAAGCACATGGTTGGGAGTGCGATGGTCACACAGGACAGTCGTGGGCAGAAGTGATGTCTTTTAATGTGTGCGGTGCGTGAGACTTTCAGAGGGCGTTTGGCTTTTACTAATTTCTGCTTTCTCAGAAACTAAAAGGAGTGAGGAAGAATGTAGACCAGTGGATTTTAATTTTAATTGGATAAAGGATAGGTTTTTAGTTCAAAAATCACAATTGCAATGAGAAATATTGATGACAGAGAATGGTATAGAAGCACAAAATGGTTGTGAAATAGTAGCTTAGACCAGTGGTCACCAACCGGTGGTCCGCGGACCACTGGTGGTCCATGAGGTCCGAAAGGTTGGCAACTGCTGGCTTAGACTATGATACCATTTAATCTAATTGCTGAAAAGTCAAAGAATATGTATTTTGTTACTATTATGTTTAAGAGGAAATAGCCACAATGGGTTAAAAATATTTAGAATGTCTTCTACAGATTACACATGTATTTTAAAGAATCCTTGATGAGTGTTTTTTTTTAATCTCAGTTTATGATAGGTTTGCCATATGTGGTTAAAAAAAAAAAAGCCTTTTATATCCGTAACCTCCGCCTTTTATTTTCATTGCAATAGAGGTTCGGTAGAAACTCCCCATTTTGAGAGCATTTTGTTATTTTTCACTTTAATTGAATAATATGGAAGTGATTTTGTAGATGATTTCCTTTGGGGATGACTTTTATGGGAAGCAAGAATGATCAGAAAGAGAAATTAAATTTGGGGGAGTGTTATTTGAACATGTTGGCATCCAGATCTGACTTGAGCAGACCATTTCATTGGTGAGTGGCGTGTGCATATCTGTGTTGATGCGGGGTTCCAGGAGAGCTGTGAAGCGGGCGTGCCCAGTGCCCGCTGTATTGCACAACAGCGCTCCAGGCGCCTGCCTGCCAGATGGACACCGGTGCTGCGCAGTCACCCCCTCCCCGAGTGACAGGTGGACGGAGGGTGCAGTCTTTGATTTTGACCGCAGCCTTTCTGTGCCTTCACGAGTGTCAGTGATGGCAGAGCCCAGGCAGAGTGACAGAGGGCCCAGTGGTGCTCCTTAACTTACTCAGCTCAGTGGCAATAAGTTTCCAAAAGAAGATACTCAGATTAAGAGGGTAATTTTTCCACTGCTCTACCAATAAATTCACACCTTAAAAGAAAGGACAGCGCACAGTGCACCCTGGCTAGTCTCCACCTGGCTCACGCTTTTCTGCATTGCTCGGCTTTACTCCTGTCTCCTTTTCTTGCTGGGTTAGAGCAGATACTTGTACGAATGCAGAGTTGTTGTCTGACTCGCCTCCTTGGAGCTTCACATCGCACTAGAGAACTTTATCTTTGTGGGATTTACTGCTTGTACGTGGTGTGAGATTTAGGAATCTGTTTTCTTCCAAGTGGGCAGACACTTACGTTTTGATGGTAACAGAAATCATCCTTTTCACACTTAAACATGAAAGCTTTTATTTTGCTACACACACACACACACACACACACACACACAGACACAGAGGTCTAATTTTAGACTCTTAAGATCTTCTTACATGCTGTCTCTTCCCATACAATGTAGGTCAGTGTGTTATAAGCTCCAAAACTCATGGGCCTGGTTCCCTCACGTGTTTCTGTGAGACCTCCGTGGAAGGTGGCCACACTCCTTGCAGAGAGTCCTGGCTGCCAGGGGTCGGCTCACCGGAGCAGGAAGCAGGTGGGCGTTGGGACACCAGCGCTCACTCTGTAGTATTTTATATTTTAAATTCTGCATTACTTCTGCGGAAAGTTACAGAGCAAATATGTCTTTCTTCTTGGTATTTAATTTTTTAACTTCCAAACTAAAGTAAATTTACACATAGGATTAAGTTCTGTGGTTGTTATAATCGTTTTCAAATATGCTATCTTGATCCTTTTTTTTTTTTTTGCCATCTCCTTATTTTGTAATACCCTAATTTCTATAGTGAAAAAGAACTTAGAGGTATGAACCCTGAAGAAGACTAGATTGCATATACAGGTGTCCCCCAAAAATGTATACACACTTTAACAGCTGATAGCTCAGTTGATGTTTCTTTCTTTTCAGATTTAACCCATTGGAATTAATAGTGGTATTCAAAGTGGGTATAAGTTTTTGGGGACATCCTGTTGTTATTTCTGTTCCTAATGATCACAACATCCCATCACTCACCTCGTTGCATCACTTCTGCCTCTCCTCACTGAACAGTTAGTCCCTAAGAACATCAACATTTGATTTCTCAATGTGTGTCAGTTTTCCAAGTTTATTAGGTAATTGCTTCCATTTGTTTATCTTCATACATGAATCCCATCTGGTGGCTGAATAGGGTAATTACAGATCATTCAATGCTTAGGAAAACTTGATACATTTCTCTCTTGCTTTGAAGTTAATTAAGGCAGTCTTAATTCTTAATGAATAAGAAGGGTCATTTTTTTGTGTGAGTTATAGTTGTGTTATTTTAGCATACATTTAAAAAAAAATGTTTTTATTGATTTTAGAAAGAGGAAGGGAGAGGGGTAGAGAGGAACATCAATCATAAGAGAGCATCATTGATCAGCTGCCTCCTGCGCACCCCCTACTGGGGATCTAGCCTGCAACCCGGGCATGTGTCCTGACCAGGAATAAAACAGGTGACCTCTTGGTTCATGGGTCATGGCTCAACCACTGAGCCACACCAGCCGGGCTAGCATACATTTTAAAACAAAAATGAAGTGGAGTGATTTCATTTGGGTTCTTCAGATCATGATATCTAAGTGCCTGAGTTTGACCTTTGGACAAATGTGTTAGGTTGTACATAAAGGAACATTTTTTTCTTGATGTTCTGTTTATTCTCTTTAGGTAAGGCAGAGAAGCTTTATAATTTAGTTTCATCTATTTGTGTAACTTTAAAGATAGGTAGGTATTCTGTAGTTAAAGTCGGGTCACCCGTTGCCACGATTGCACAACTGCAGGGTCTAGATGTGGGAAGGCTTGCTGTACAACCACACGGAGTATGTGTCTGAAAGACTTAAGATGGGGAAATTACTAACAGCTTACAGGTGTGTTATCAGAAATTAAATATTAAGGCATTAAGTATATATTTGGTCAACTACAAATCTGAATCCTGGTAAGCCTTTATGTAGGGGGAATATATAGGCCTGTAAGATTTTTCACTTAGGATGAAACCTTAAAATCCAGTCCTCAGAAGGGTTTCCAAGCCTCGCGTTTTCTGCAATTGATGGTGCCGAGGTATTGGAGTGCTGTTATACCACATCACTCCTTATCTTAATGGCCTGGGGAGACTGTCCTCTCAGGTAAGAAAAGGAATGGATTGAGTGTGTGGTCTCAGTTAATAATAACTGAGTGATTAATAACTGAAAGGGGTAATACTTATCCTAAATTCTGACTTTTGTTGACCATACCTACCCATAAGTAACGATAGTAGCACTTTTTTTGTGGAGAAAAGTGAAAGGTTCAGCCTAGTTGCTATTGACTTTTTTTTTTTTTTGAGGGCTTTCCTAAATTATTCTTGGCAGAAATATAGAACTCTAATCTCTTTTTAGTGGTTTAGATTTTGTATGTATGTAAGCATAAGGTATTTCAGGAATACTTTCCTGGATTTGTAGATGGTATCCCGACATTTCATATTTAACATGAAGGTAGGTGGTGAGCTGTGAATAGTCCACTTTGTGGCCCTGTGTCTGCCGAGTTGCTGCTGAGTCACCTGTGCCCATTCTCCCTTGACAGAATCAAAGAGTCCTCGGGGTGGCAGCAGGTGTTCACAAGCCCGTATTTGGATTGGACAGTTGAACGAGTAGCTCTAAATGCGAAGGTGGTCGGAGGTCCCCATGGAGACAAAGACAAAATGGTTGCCGTGGCCTCGGAGAGTAGCATCATCCTATGGAGCGTCCAGGATGGAGGAAGCGGAACGGAAATCGGTGGGCAAAGCTTTGTGTCTGCTGCATTTTGCTGGTATATGTGATATTCTGCAGCTTAGCAGGATTGCCGTAAATAGCAAACCTAATGGTGGTCACAGGACCGCTCAGTGGGAGAGATGATCTTTAAAGAGGGGAAAAGTGACGTTTTAGTAGGAAGAAAGAGTCTTTGCACCACTTTACTGCACTGAAACCTAGCGCAGAAGAGTAGAAGGGCCAGTCCAAGTCAGTGCCGCGGCTCTGACGGTGCCGGCGCCTGCTCCCCAGCATGCCCTGCACCCCAGTATGCCCTGCACCCGCAGTGCAAATGTCAGCAGGTGCTCTAGGCCAGAGCATGTCAACACCACATGCTTGTGGCCAAACTTTCACATAACAGACCTTCAGTGACGGGTCGGTGCTGGTGCCGAGAAGAGAAGCAGAGCACCGGGCCAGCCCAGCCTGTGCTCAGCTGAGGCAGGAAAACGAGGCAGGCCCGCAGGCGCCAGGTGGTCTCCGCGGAGTCTCTGACTCGGGCTCACTGTGTCTCTGCGGCCGAGCTGGGCTCCTGGCGGCCTCTTCGTCCGCTGAGCCGCCTGTCCACGTCCTTTCCCAGCACGCGTGGGCATTCTGTAGCCACTAGATGCCGTCACGTGACCTGCGAGATGCTTCCTGCCTGTTTCACTTCCGGTATAAAAGTCCCGCAGACGTTTCTGGCTTTTAAAGAGTTTTTCACGTTTGTTTAAAATATTTTTTACTTTAAACTCTGCACATTTGTTCTCAGTGGACCCACACCTGGCAAAACATTTTGTTGCATAAGACACAATAAGGCAAGTTACTAACACCTATAAAGTTGAAGGAAAGGTAAAGTTTATTTTTAAACTTTTTCCACAGGTTGCCCAGTTTCTGTAAAGCCCCCCCCCCCCCCCCTTCCGTGAGTCGGAACGGACGGGTCGTGTTTGTGAGCATCTTCTAGCTTAGATGGTGCAGGTGCAGGCTGAGCAGGCGGCTGCTGATTGCCCTTGTTGAAGCCAGGGATCCATCTCTAATAGAAGGAAAACACAACATTTTATTTTAGATTATAAACAGTTTTAGGTAAACTCATAGTAATTGTGAAAGGTCTTCAGAACAGGCTTAAAAGGAATATTGCAAAACAGCAACGTGTCATCTGTTCGTGTGTTTCTCTGTAGGTGGGAGGGAAACCCGGATTTCAACACAGTAATGTATTGGACAGTGATGAGGTTACAGCGATGGAAAGACAGAACTGAAGCTGCTAGTAAGAGTAGTGGAAATAGTTAAAGTAAACTGAGTTAGTCTTGGGGAACTTAGGGTTGGTTACCCCATAACCCTACCACCAGAGAGTTCTAGAAAACGTAAGACCTTATCACACGTCACGTAGTCTGGACTCAGTACTCTCCTAAGATAATGAGAGTGAAAAAGGAATAATGATACAGAAATGGAGTCCGGTGTGGTGTGTTTTTTCCCCCTCAAATTGCCCCTTGTAATATACCAGTAAGGGAAGGAGATGTTTGCTTTGTTGTGCGTGCACAGGCTAGTGGGGTAGGTAGCTGTGTTGTGAGACGCTACATGTAATGGTTCATGCTCTGTAAGAGACCACTGGTTATCACAGACGTTCTCTAGACCTGACAGCAGCACCCAGGAGATGGCTAGGCTGGTGTGTCCATGAAGGGCTGCCCTCCCTTCATGGAACTTACGTGAGCATGGCGTGCTGCTGGGCGGCGGCTGAGGCACTCTCTCACCCAGAGGCCGCTCAGGACGGACCTTGTCGTTGCTGCTCCTGCTGCCGTCCCTGTGGAGGGCGGTCAGGGTGCGGGACCTAAGCAGCAGTGACACGTTCAATTTCTCCATCATTCAGAACGTCCTCCTTGATTTCCCAGGCCCGCGTCTCTCTCTAGAGTAATCCACGTTCGTTGGTTTTCCTGGTTTTGTTTCTGCCTTTTGCTGAGCCATGGTCTGCAGGTAGTTAGCTCCGCATGCTCTCCACAATGGTTTGACATCAAAATGAAAGTCCTATTCCGTAAGAATTCTTGAAGTTGCACGTGAAATAGCAGTGCTTTTTTCTTTCTTTTCGTCCAGTGTCAATCCTTTTTATTCCTGAGAGATGCCTGGCTTTTTTAAGATTCGTGAAGCTTTTTCACAGTTATTGATTGCTGCTGGTCTTGTTTGTGTGCAGTGCAGGTTTGCACAGAACGAGGAATACCCGCTACAGGTGTCAAGTTCAAAAGAAATCAGTTCTCTCTTCTGGCTTACGGTTTTAATACATGCTGCAATCGCATTTAATTTTTTTGTTTCTCTTCAATGCCTTGTTTTTTCTAAGCTAGATGCTGAGAAAATTGTTCATGTAGTCACATGATAGGTACTTTTTTAAAAAGTAAAAAACTGATACCGGAAACAGGATTTTAATCCACATTACACAAATAGGTGAGGTATTTTCCCATCATTTTTAGATAAAAAGACAGTTTTTTTTTTTTTCCAATTTTTTTATTAAGGTATTATATGTGTACATATCTTACCATTGCCCTCCCCACACCCCACTCCCATATATGCCCCCACCCCCCAGAGTTTTGCATCCATTGGTTATGCTTATATGCATGCATACAAGTCCTTTGATTGATCTCTTATCTCCCCCACCTCTCCCTAACCTTCCCCTTGTAATTTGACAGTCTGTTTGATGCTTTACTGTCTCTGTATCTATCTTTTTGTTCAAGTTTATAATGTTCTTTATTATCCATAAATGAGTGAGATCATGTGGTATTTTTCTTTCATTGACTGACTTATTTCACTTAACATAATGTTCTCCAATTCCTCCCAGGTTGCTGCAAATGATGAGAATTCCTTCTTTTTTATGGCAGCATAGTATTCCATTGTGTAGATGTACCACAGTTTTCTGATCCAGTCATCTGCTGACGGGCACCTAGGCTGTTTCCAAATCTTAGCTATGGTGAATTGCGCTGCTATGAACATAGGGGTGCATATATCCTTTCTAATTGGTGTTTCTAGTTTCTTCGGATATATTCCCAGGAGTGGGATTACTGGGTCAAATGGGAGTTCCATTTTCAGTTTTTTGAGGAAACTCCATACTGTTCTCCACAGTGGCTGCACCAGTCTGCAATCCCACCAGCAGTGCACGAGGGTTCCTTTTTCTCCGCATCCTCGCCAACACTTGTCGTTTGTTGATTTGTTGATGATAGCCATTCTGACAGGTGTGAGATGGTACCGCATTGTTGTTTTGATTTGCATCTCTCGGATAATTAGTGACGTTGAGCATGTTTTCATGTGTCTCTTGGCCTTCCTTCTGTCTTCTTTTGAAAAGATTCTATTTAGGTCTGTTGCCCATTTTTTTATTGGATCATTTATCTTCCTTTTATTAAGTTGTATAAGCTGCCTGTAGATGTTGGAGATTAAACCTTTATCAGTGATGCCATTTGCAAATATGTTCTCCCATGCAGTGGGCCTTCTTGTTGTTTTGTTGATGGTTTCTTTTGCTGTGAAAAAGCTTTTTATTTTGATGTAGTCCCATTTGTTAATTTTCTCTTTAGCTTCCATTGCCCTAGGGGCAGTGTCAGTGAAGAATTTCTTTTGGCATATGTCTGACATTTTGCTGCCTGTGGATTGCTCTAGTATTTTTATGGTTTCCCGTCTTATGTTTAAGTCCTGTATCCATTTTGAGTTTATTTTTGTGTATGGCGTAAGTTGGTGATCAAGCTTCATTTTTTTGCATGTATCTGTCCAATTTTCCCAACACCATTTATTGAAGAGACTGTCTTTATTCCATTGTATGTTCATGCCTCCTTTGTCAAATATTAATTGAGCATAGTGGTTTGGGTCAATATCTGGATTCTCTATTCTGTTCCATTGATCTATATGTCTGTTCTTGTGCCAGTACCAGGCTGTTTTGAGAACAGTGGCTTTGTAATATAGCTTGAAATCTGGTATTGAGATCCCTCCTACTTTATTCTTCTTTCTCAGGATTGCTGTGGCTATTCGGGGTCTTTTTTTATTCCAGATGAATTTTTGGAGAGTTCTTTCAAGGTCTGTGAAATATGCCGTTGGTATTTTAATGGGGAGTGCATTGAATCTATAGATTGCTTTGGGTAGTATGGACATTTTAATGATGTTGATTCTACCAATCCATGAACATGGTATGTTCTTCCATCTGTTTACGTCTTCCTCTATCTCTTTTTTCAGTGTCCTGTAGTTTTCCGTGTATAGGTCTTTTACCTCCTTAGTTAAGTTTATTCCTAGGTATCTTAATTTTTTTGGTGCGATGGTAAATGGGATTGCCTTTTTAGTCTCTCTGTCTGTAAGTTCACTATTGGTGTATAGAAAGGCCATAGATTTCTTGGCGTTAATTTTGTATCCTGCTACATTGCCGAATTCATTTATTAAGTCTATGAGTTTTTTGACGGAGTCTTTCGGATTTTTTATGTACAATATCATGTCGTCTGCAAATAAAGACAGCTTTACTTGTTCTTTTCCAATCTGGATGCCTTTTATTTCTTCTTCTTGTCTAATTGCAATGGCTAATACTTCCAGTACTATGTCAAACAGGAGTGGTGAGAGTGGGCATCCCTGTCTTGTTCCTGTTCTTAGGGGAAATGTCTTTAGTTTTTGTCCATTGAGTATGATGTTTGCTGTGGGTTTATCATATATAGCTTTTATTATGTTGAGGTATGAGCCATCTATTCCCACCTTGTTGAGAGCTTTTATCAAGAAAGGGTGTTGGATTTTGTCAAATGCTTTTTCTGCATCAATTGATATGACTATGTGATTTTTATCTTTCAATTTGTTTATGTGATGTATCACGTTTATTGATTTGCGGATATTGTACCATCCTTGCATTCCTGGGATAAATCCTACTTGGTCATGGTGTATGATCTTTCTGATGTACTGCTGGAGCCGATTTGCTAGAATTTTGTTGAGGATTTTGGCATCTATGTTCATGAGGGATATTGGTCTGTAATTCTCTTTCATTGTGTTGTCTTTATCTGGTTTTGGTATTAGGGTGATGCTGGCTTCATAGAAGGAGCTTGGAAGTGTTCCTTCCACTTGAATTTTTTGGAATAGTCTGAGGAGGATAGGTTTTAGTTCTTCCTTGAATGTTTGGTAAAACTCTCCTGTGAAGCCATCTGGCCCCGGGCTTTTGTTTGCTGGAAGCTTTTTGATGACTGCTTCAATTTCGTCCATAGTTATTGGCCTATTGAGCTGTTTAGATTCTTCTTGATTGATTTTTGGAAGGTTATATTTTTCTAGGAATATGTCCATTTCCTCCAGATTGTCCAGTTTGTTGGAATAGAGTTGTTCGTAGTATTTTGTAACAATCCTTTGTATCTCAGCGGGGTCTGTTGTTATTTCACCTCTTTCATTTCTGATTTTGTTTATTTGGGTCCTCTCTCTTTGCTTCTTGGTGAGCCTGGCTAGAGGTCCATCAATCTTGTTTATCCTTTCAAAGAACCAGCTCTTGGTTTTGTTGATCTTATGTATTGTTTCTTTGGTCTCTATGTCATTTATCTCCGCTCTGATCTTTGTTATTTCCTTCCTTCTGGTTACACTGGGCTTTTCTTGCTGCTCTTTTTCTAGCTCTTTGAGTTGTAGGGTTAAGTAATTTATTACCATTGTTTCTTGTTTTTTGCAATAGGCCTGTAGAGCTATGAACTTCCCTCTCAAGACTGCTTTCGCTGTGTCCCATAGATTTTGGATTGTTGTGTTTTCATTGTCATTTGTTGCCATGATGTTTTTTATTTCTTCCTTGATCTCTCTGGTGACCCAGTCCTTGTTTAATAGCATGCTGTTTAGTCTCCATGTGTTTGATATCTTTGGATTGTTTTTATTGTAGTTGATTTCCAGTTTTATGCCACTGTGATCTGAGAAGATGCTTGATATAATTTCTATCTTCTTGAATTTGAAGAGACTTTGCCTGTGACCCAGCATATGGTCTATCTTTGAAAATGACCCATGTGCACTTGAGAAGAATGTATATTCTGTGGCTTTGGGGTGAAATGTTCTGAAGATGTCAATTAATTCCATCTGGTCTAGTGAGTCATTTAGGATTGCTGTTTCTTTGCTGATTTTTTGTTTAGAGGATTTGTCCAGTGGTGATAGTGGGGTATTAAAGTCTCCTACTATGATTGTGTTGCTATTAATCTCTCCCTTGATATCCTCCAGGAGTTTTTTTATGTATTTGGGTGCTCCTATATTGGGAGCGTATATGTTTACCAGAATTATTTCTTCTTGTTGGATTTCTCCCTTTAGTATTATGAAGTGGCCTTCCTTATCTCTTGTTATGGCATTTACTTTGAGGTCTATTTTGTCAGATATAAGTATTGCTACCCCAGCTTTTTTTTCATTTCCATTTGCCTGAAAGATATTTTTCCATCCCTTCACTTTCAATCTGTGTGAGTCTCTTGTTCTGAGGTGGGTCTCTTGTAGACAGCATATATATGGGTCGTGTTTTTTTATCCATTCAGCTACTCGATGTCTTTTGATTGGAGCATTTAGTCCGTTTACATTTAAAGTTATTACTGAAAGGTATTTGTTTGCAGTCATATCTATTTTTGTGTCTGTATTCCTTCTTACCTGTTTATTTCTTCTTTTTACAGTATTCCCTTTAGCAATTCTTGCATTGCTGGTTTGGTGGTGATAAACTCCCTGAGGCTTTTTTTGTCTGCAAAGCTCCTGATTTCCCCTTCAATTTTGATTGATAGTCTTGCTGGATATAGTATTCTTGGATTCAGTCCTTTGCTTTGCAACACTTTGTATACCTCCTTCCATTCACTTCTAGCTTGTTGTGTTTCTGATGAGTAATCATTTGACAATCTGATGGGTGTTCCTTTGTAGGTAACTCTCTGTCTCTCTCTTGCCGCCTTTAGGATTCTCTCTTTATCATTTATATTTGCCATTGAAATTATGACATGTCTTGGTGTGGGTCTTTTGGGGTTGATCCTGCTTGGGACTCTCTTAACTTGCGTAACTTTTATCTTTCCCATATCCGGGAAGTTTTCTGTCATTATTTCTTCAAATAGATTTTCTAATCCCTGCTGCTCTTCTTGTCCTTCTGGCAGCCCTGTTATACGCATGTTACTTCGTTTCATGTTGTCCCGAAGCTCCCTTAGGCTTTCCTCCTGCTTTTTAATTTTTTTCTCCAATTGCTGTTCAGCTTGAGCTTGTTTCTGTACCTGATCTTCTAACTCACTAATTCGGTCCTCTGCTTCTTGTAATCTACTGTTGAAACTTTCCATGGTGTTTTTGATTGTAGCTATATCACTTTTCATTTCTTCCTGATTCTTGCATAAGTTGTTGATTTTCTCATCCATCCGATGTATAAATTCCATGACCATTACTCTGAACTCCTTTTCGGTCATGTTGCAAGCTTCATTTTCACTAATTTCCTTTCTTGGCGACTCCACATTTTCTTTCCTCTGTGAGTTATTTCGTTTCCCCATTCTGGCTATTACCAGAAAGCTCAAGCTTCTGTTTGCGTGGACCTGGGCCGTGTGCTGTGGGGACTTCGCTCCACCCTAGTTTCACTGAAGTGCTCTGACACTAGGACGTGTGACTGTCTTTGGTTGGTGGGAACCAAACTTGCCCAGGATCAGTGTCCCCAGTGTTCTGTGTGGCCTCGTGTGCACATTTAGAATCAGGGGCCCTGTCTGCACCACACTGTTGGTATGTGCCGAGAATGAGATCCTTAGCATGTGCCAGGAGTCAGAGTTTCCCTGTGTCTGCACCAAGACTCGAGTGTCAAAGTCTCTGTTGCCTTGTGCGGTTTCTCGTTGAGAATCAGGGTCCCTGTGTGTGCACGCACCAACAATTGGGGTCGCTGGCTCTTAGTGTGAATGCGCTGTGAGTCAGGGATCCCAGGCAGCTGTGTCCGGCGTGCCAAATTCCCTGAAGTGGGGCTGCGTCCTGTGTGTGCTCTCTCTACTGAGCCAAACCGGCTAGAGCGCACATTCTTAAAAACCTGAAGGTGAGCCGGCTCAGTGCACTCTCCCAAAGTCCCAGAAGGGGGGCGGAGTCCGTCCTGCGCGCCAAATTCCCCAAAGGGAAGCCCCTCTGTGCACGCTTTTAAGAATCTTCGAAGGGGGAGCTGTGCCCCGCGAGCCAAATTCCCCCAAATTCCCCGAAGCGGAGCCCTCTGTGCGCACTGACAGATTTCCCCGACGGGGAGCTGCTTCTGTCCCGTGCGCGAGCGCGCGCCAAATTCCCTAAGAGGGAGCGGGTCCCTGCGCAAAGCTTGGCAGCTTGGGCCAGGGGCGGATCTATCAGTTACTATGGCGCTGTCTGTGCGCGCGCCTGTGAGCAGCTTGGGCGAGGGGCGCGTCTATCAGTTACTATGGCGCTTTCCGCACGCCTGTGGGCGCTCAGCAGCTTGGGGGAGGGGCGGGTCTATCAGTTACTATGGCGCTATCAGCGCCTGCGAGGAGGGGGATAGGCTCTTTGACTCACGGAAATCTGCCGGGAAGTCTGGATTCTTGTTTGTTTGTCTGAAGCTGTGATAGCAGTTCTCTGTCCCCAGTGGCTGCAGGGTCCTGGTTTGTGTCGGAAGCCAGGATCCGAGTCTCGGGCAGCTCTGTTTCCCAAGATGGCGTGGTCTCTGCGTCCGCACCAGCCGCCGAGAAGTGTCCGCTTTGTGCGCGGGGCTCCGCCGTCTAGGGCTGCCCTGTTCGGGAGCCCCTTGGAAGACCTGCAGAATCTAACTGACCCTATCTCATACACACACACACACCACACACATCTACACTCTCCTCTATGGGTTCCTCACTCACACTCTCTCTCTCCCTACCTTCCTGCCGGTCGCCATCTTTTTAAAAAAAAAAAGACAGTTTTTATAAAATGTTTTTCAAATAATTAAGGTGATACTATTTGTGTCAAAATTGGATTGTAACATTTTGAAGGTGAACTAGACACCGAGACCTTTAGCTGCAGCTGCTTTATAGATGAGACAGCAAGATCCAGAAAGGCGGCTGGAGCAGGCTCCCGAGAGCCAGGGCCTCCCTCCCCAGCGCTCCCGCCTGCTGGAGAGACCTGTGTGGCCGCGAGCGCCACACCCAGGGGAGCCGGGCTTCTCTGCGTCAGACGTCACGCTCCTGCTCTTAATGTGGAATGTTGGCCCCTTCCAACCTCCCTCACTACCCGCCCCCCTTTCCTCAGATTCCCTGGGCTTCCCATGCTGCCCCCCAGTTGATGAACTCCTGTTCACCTTTTTAAAAACCCACTCTCACGGCTTCTTTCCTAAGAAACATTCTCAAACCCTTCCTACCCCTTTGACCTCTGGGTAGTTTATTCCTGTGTATCTGCTGTTACTGTTACCTAGTGCTGTAATTGGCTGTTGGCATTTTTCCTCTATTGCACTGTAAGCTCCGAGTGATATTCTGGCTTGTGTTTTCAATCCACGGCCTAAAATCGTGCCTTTTGAATAAATTCCACTGAGATCTACATGCTGGGAAACGAGGGGTTTAGACAAGCGGAGTAAAGGCCTGGGTGTCTGAGTGTGGAATGACTCCTTGCTCCTTTGCTTGTTTTCCCCTCCCCGCCCCTATTTTTTGCTTATTTCCAGGTTTCTAGATCATTGAGGGTTCCCAAGTCTATATTCCTCAGACCAGTGGTTCCCAGACATCTGGTCCATGAGTTGTAGCTAAATCTCCATGGGTTTTATAGCAACGCAGTGGCTTTCTGATTGAGGGAGCAGGAGCCAGTTATCTTATTTTGTTCGCTTTAAACCTACCTGGCAAATCGGAAAGATCAACTAGGTGCGGGCACCACAGCTGCCGATGACAGGACGTCCTATCCGTGTGCGAGGACTTGGGCAGGCGTCTGTGTGCTTTAGGAGTGTGTAAGCTGCTTAAGAGTTGCTTATTTCTGGTCCCCTAAGTGTTTAGTACCTAGTTTGTAGAAATGAGACTAGGTTAAAAGTAGTGACCTTCAACATGTTTTTAAGGTTTGGGTTCAATTGATGACTGATCAGCCTCTTTATTTCTTATCTCTTAGGCGTGTTCAGCCTGGGTGTCCCCGTAGATGCTCTCTTCTTCATTGGTAACCAGTTGGTGGCCACGAGCCACACCGGGAAGGTGGGCGTGTGGAACGCCGTCACTCAGCACTGGCAGGTGAGTTCCACCCGGAGCAGGCAGCCGCCGTGAGAGCCGCTGAAACCCTGCTGACGGGGCACCTGCTGCTTACTGTGGAGTTCCTTTTGTTTGATTTTACAGAATGAGTGAATATGTTTAGTGGCAAATTGGCTTCTGGATGAGATTTGACTATTTCTATTTAGAATTTTAAGTCACTTTGCAATAAGTTTTTAAACTGTGATCTGCCCTTTCTTATTTCCTTGACGTGGTTTGAGTTGCAACTTTCAGCTCTTTGCATTTTCCTTTCCATAGGAGTGGCCTGGGTTCTGTGCTTTTACTTGCTGCTCTGTCAGCTTGTCCTTTCCCTCCTCTTCCTCGGTGACTTGCTAGTTCCCGAGCTTCACTTTTCTGCATGTTTCCTTGGCCTTTGCCCTCTCCCACGCTGGGCCCAGATGAGCCCCCTCCCCGTCTCTGGTGGTGGTGCAGCCGATCGCACTGCATTGTCTCTGTTTTCCCTCTTGCCCACAAGTGCACAGCCCCTGCGTTCCCCTCCCGTGCTGGTGCTCTGGGAGCGCCTGGTACGGGGGAAGCTCTGCGTTGGAGTGGCATCTGTGAGGCGTCACACCTCCTCGCTGTGCCCAGGTCTTCCTATTGTCACTTCTCTCCTCAAGCAAATACTTCGGTTTGGTTGTGTTTTGTGGTAAAAATCATGCCCTTTGCTTTTCTTTTAGCACAAATATAGGCAGCTATTGATTTGCAACTATGTTGATTTGCTTGGAAACTGAATTTTTTATTTTAGTGCTTGAAAAAACAAAACATCTGAGAGCTTATTTGCCTTAATGCATTTCCTAGGAAACAGGTGAAGTCTGCAGGGGGCAGAGTGAAAGCAGAGGCGCCGTCTTTTCACAGGAGGACGGGTTATCGAGGGAAGAAGTAGTCCGGAAGTGGGTTGATCTAGGCCCGGGCCTAAGCCTGTCCCTCAGTAGGTAACTGAGCAGGCCATTGATCGCTGTGTGCCCTGCTCAGACCTGGCCTTCCAGTCCTCACGAGTGCTGTGGCCTCAGAACCATGTGCAGAAAGAGAGAATTCTTCCAGACTCTGAAAGGAAAGTGCCCCTGTGGAAAATCACATTTTTTAAAAGCTTTAAAGGGAATCACACACGTGGTTCTTTACCATTCCCTGTGCAGGGTGTGTGTGCGCATGTGTGTACGTATGAAATGTCCATTTCTAAGCCCCATTTACAGTGAAGATTGGTGTTTTATTACAAGAATTTTGAGAAGATGGAGCAGAAAATAAATTGTAATTAATATCTGACATCTGATGACAATCTCGCCACTTCAGGTTCAAGATGTCGTCCCTATAACTAGTTACGACACCGCTGGGTCGTTCCTTCTGCTCGGGTGTAACAATGGGTCCATCTATTACATAGGTGAGTGAGCCGTCCTGCTTCCGATAACACGTCACCTTCTTTAGCTTTAAATAAGTGCGCTCTTGGTTTGTTTTGCAGACATGCAGAAGTTCCCTTTGCGGATGAAGGACAATGATCTCCTCGTAACTGAACTCTACCACGACCCTTCCAATGACGCCATCACTGCGCTGAGCGTTTACCTCACACCCAAAACAAGTCAGTGCCCGGCAGCTCCTGTGCTTGCTTCCTGATTGCAGAGCTGAGGGTTTCACCCATGTCTGTATGAAGAGTACACGTGTTTCATGTCCAAGTCAGACAGGGCCCAGACAGGCGACATTGCACCTGCCGCCTCCGAATCATTACAGCATCAACCAACATGACCAACACACGTCACGTTGACCTTCCTATTGCAGTAGCTGGTTTTGTTTTGAAATTAGGAGCCTGTATATTTTTTAACCAAAACAGAAGCTCTTAGACTGCTCATCTTTATTGGATAGAGATGAGCTCATTTCCTTTGCAAATTTCAAATTTAAGTTGTGGGAAGACATTTTACTTGGAAGGTCAGGGTCTGTAACTTTCATTGCCTTTCAAAGGCCTTTGCAATGAAATTAACAAGCTCTGTAAATTAGGAAGTTTTTATATTCCGGAGTGAACAGTAAACATACATGGGAACTTTAAATGTTATCAGTAATGAAAGGAATTTTAGGAAAGTTAATGTGCACAGTGATATCGATAGGTTTGAGTGTTACTGATAAAATGTCATTTTATGGAATTCTCTGAAGGAAATCCTTTGGTCTGAAAAAGATGTTCTAGTGCCCGCAGGGGCTTTGGATTGAGACTGAGGTGAGAGTTTAACTGTGTTGGGCTCGGAGCCAGCAGGCTCTCTTCATGAATGGTTTCGGGCTGCCTCTGGCTCCTCTGGTTGTAGTGGACAGTGTGGGTGCACAGGGTAGAATGTTTGCTGCCCGGCCTCACAGCAAGCTGCCCCTCTGCAGAGTGAGCTGCAGGTTCTTTGTCTAAATTGGAGGCCGCGCTGCTGCTGCAGAGGCAGGAGCCGCCGACCGGCCAGAAGTGCTTTCCCGGCACGGGCTTCAGGAATGAGGTGAACCAGGTGAGGCGCTGGTGGAGCTCGGAGGCTCCCTATCTGAGGCTCTTGAAGAGGACAGGCCACTGGACCCCGTCCCCCTTTAACTCTGGGTGGGCTGGGCACTCGTTAGAAACAGCCACAGGTGGCCCGACGGGAGGAGCTGGACAAGGTTAGAGACGGCGCGGTATGTGAGATGTGGGGTGTGTTTGTCCAGGGAGAAGGGTTTTCAAACTGTCAAGTAGGATAGACTAGTACCCCACTGACTCCTCCAGGAAGATTCTGTAGTGTAGCCAAGTAAAAGTGAGAGAGATGGTCATGCTGGGCTAGAAGGAACACGGACGATGGCGTTGGAAATACTGTGGGTTATGGTGATGTTCGCACTTGCATCCGATGTGTTGCTCAGTAAATGTGTAAAGACCTATGATGTCTCGGGCACTCTACAGGGTCACCTAGACAAAAAGACGATTAGGCTTCTGTCCGTCGAGGAGTAGAGGAGGGTAGACGGGAGTAGATGATCAGGGTGTGACAGCTGCTGTGAGAACCCGACACAGTGCAGGGGCGAGGGGGGCAGGCAGTTACCTCTGGGGTGAGGCGCAGAGAATCCCCGGTTCCCGAGCCGGGCTGGTGGGACGCTGGGTCAGCTCTGCCCCCCCCCCCCCTCCACCTCGCAGGGGAGCTTTGCGAGGGCAACTTTCTTCCTGGTTTATTGTGGCCTAATGTCCCCCTCACCTGTGCCCAGGTGTCAGTGGGAACTGGATTGAGATCGCCTACGGTACCAGCTCTGGGGCAGTGCGGGTGATCGTGCAGCACCCCGAGACGGTGGGGTCGGGCCCGCAGCTCTTCCAGACCTTCACCGTGCACCGCAGCCCCGTGACCAAGATCATGCTGTCCGAGAAGCACCTCGTGTCGGGTAAGGGGCGGGTCTGTGCTGGAGAGGAGGCCTGCTCACGGAACGCGTGCCTGTGGGATTTCCTAGATTTCACAACCCGAAGACCATCAAAGCAGCCTTTTGTACGTTCCTAGGCATATTTTTGCCTTCAGTACAAAATTTTTTTGAAATACGTATTTCTTTAAAAATTTTTTTAAAAATATATTTTATTGATTTTTTTTTTTACAGAGAGGAAGGGAGAGGGGTAGAGAGTTAGAAACATCAATGAGAGAGAAACATCGATCAGCTGCCTTCTGCACACCCCCTACTGGGGATGTGCCCACAACCAAGGTACATGCCCTTGACCAGAATCGAACCTGGGACCTTTCAGTCCGCAGGCTGACGCTCTATCCACTGAGCCAAACCGGGTTAGGGCTCTTTAAAATTTTTTAATGCCAGTTGAAGTACTTGCATCACTGCACCCAGTGAGAAGTCTGCAGGGCCGGAGCCAGTCCGAAACCAAGCCCACAGGTCTCCTCCTCGAGTTGGCACCTCGTGTGCGCAGAACTCGGCTTCTGCGGCAGAACTGACTGCCACCCTCTCCAAGAGGGAGGCAGGGGTCAGGCCGTTTGCTCCTGTGGGAAATCCTGTTCAGCTGGCTTATTTTTACATGGCAGTGCTTAGAAATCTCAGTAGTAATTGCTGTCATTTTGATGGAGATGATATTATAGCATGTGCCACACTACATAGTAAAACTTGCATTTTAATACCCACTATTTCACGTCGGTTTGAAATGTAAGTAAATTTGTCAAGAAAAATGTCCAGCTTCGCCACAAATCTGGAGTATATGTATGCAGTGCTCAGTTACGTTACTCTGCCACCTGGTGGACATCAGTATAAGTGTAAAAATACGTGTACATAAATGGAATGACTTTTTCCCATAGTGTTTGTTTTCATGTCTTAATAGTATGAAGTTTTTTAATTAAAATTTCCATAGTTGCTCATTTGAACCAAATAACAAAATTTGCCATAATTTTAAAGATATTTAAATTTTTCTGAATCCTTGGGTTAACATTGAAATCAGGATATTATTTCCCTTGAAGCTAAATAAACAGCCTAGAACTAAACGTCTTTTTTTTTTTTAACAGAAAGCTGGTATTCTGAGAATTTTGTTACCTAAGTAACATTTGTACATTTTTTATTCCTATCGCAATAAGCCAAAATTAAATTTCTTTCTAAAGTTTTGTTTTAAAATGTGCAACTATGGCATTTCACCAGTAAGAAACGTTGTATATCTAAGTTAATTTCAGATGTTTTGCTAGTATTTACTGATGAGTTCATAGCTTATTGGTAACAAGAAGTTTCTGGAATCATGTCCAATTAGTACATGTTTTTATTAAGGTATGCCACAAAGTTTACATTTATGATACTTTTTGGCTTGTATTTTTAAATTACGTGTTCAGACCAAAGTGGGGGAGAGGGGGAATGGAGGCTACTTGTTAGGATTATCTCAGTATGTGCCCACTTAATACTTATATGACAAAGTAGATGAAGTTAGAGTATATTTTTTAAATACATACTCTTATTTGATATAAAAATAACTCAGCTTTATAGAGAATCTTAATTTTCCTCATGTGACTATCAGTGGGCAAACAGTCGCTGGTTCCTAATAGCTTTTGACAAATGTCCTTTGTGACGATACATTTTCAGTCGCTCCTGGTCTAGGTTAATATTTGAGTAACAGAAGGAGAAAGTTCCTGGTTTAAAAAAATAAACTAGGCAACTTGTTTACTATCTTTTCTCTTAAAATACTTTTCTTTAACCCTTTCTACTCTATAGGCTACTTTCATAAGGTTCCATAGACTTACTTATATACCTTACATGTGCAGAAAGGTAAACCATAGTCAGCTCTCTCATTTTTGCTGGTTAGGTACAAATTAAGTATAATTTTAAGATAAAGATGCCATTTGATCTATTTAAAGTGATCACAGTGAAAAAGTTAGTGTGTTTATGAAAGCGTTTTGTGGTGCTCTTACAGATCCCTATGTAATAGCTCCTGGGTGTTCGCTTCCCTCCTAGTCTGTGCAGATAACAATCACGTGCGGACATGGACGGTGACACGGTTCAGAGGCATGATCTCTACTCAGCCCGGGTCCACTCCTCTGGCCTCGTTCAAGATCCTGTCTCTGGAGGAGACGGAGAGTCCCGGCAGCTACTCCTCTGGGAACGACATCGGTGAGCTTGTGTGGGGTTTCACGTAGCGTGTGGACGGGGCAGAGTGTGAACAATAGTAGAAACCTGGAAGTGAGTTTTAAAAGCTTTTCATTTTAATTATGAAATTCATTTAAAACAAATTCAGTACATATCTCCAAACGCTAACCATTTTTGTTTATAATTAAAAGCCATGATGGTTATGCGAATTGGAACATTTTATTTCTTTAATAAAGAAGTAACTATTCATCTCATTAGGTATGATTCACATAAGGTAGTATGTGAATTATATCATATTGTGGTGCACATCATATACTTTTGTGAATAATTATTTAAGCTATTGAGTATGACGGGGTAAGAATTATTAAAATGTTAATTTAAGTTTTTTATGAAAACACTTCTTTATGTTAAGAATCTTTCCAAAATGGATGAGTCAGTGATTTGCCTTGCCAAGTGTAACCAAGTGAAAATAATTGAATCTTTCCTTTAATTAGATAAGAAAACTTGGCAGGGTGCAACAGGCTTCTGATTCATTAAATCCTATTTAATGAGGTTGCACTTTATTTTTAAGACTTTGCATGTTGGCTTTCCAAAAGTACAGTCAGTGCATAAAAGGGACTGAGCACATTCTCAAAGGGAGTGAGTAAAGGTGGGGCTCTGCGTTCCCAGGTTTCCCACGGGCACTGAGCATGGACACTCCGGAGCTTATTCCGGCCGTCAGCTTTAACAGCCTCACTAAATATGCATTTCTTAAAAGTTTTTTCATGCAAGTTGAAGTCCTCGCACCATTGCATTTTGTCTGTTTGACGTGGAATGCAAGGCCACATTGACAGGCATGAAAAATCCTTTTTCCCCCAGTATTTATGTTAAATGAAACCATTTAAACTTGAACTTCTTTTGGCATCGTCTGATCAAGGGCCCTTTGGAGAGCGAGATGATCAGCAGGTGTTCATCCAGAAAGTGGTCCCCATCACCAACAAGCTGTTCGTCAGGCTCTCCTCCACGGGCAAGAGGTGAGGCTTGCTGGGCCGGGTCCTGCGCCGTAGACCACACACAGCGATGCACCGTGGATCAGAGTGCGGGCAGAGACACACTGCCGCGAGGAGTCTGCCCACTGCCTTGTCTTGCTTTAACTGGAATCGGGACAGGATACTGAGTGCTGGGTCTCTAGGGAACGTTTAAGATTTCCTCATGCTGGACAGTTAGGACGGACTAGTGACAGAGCAGAGCAAACACAGGAGTGGGGTGGGGGGAGCTGACCTGAAGGCTAGTTCTGGCTCTTCCTCTCACCAGCTGCCGACACTCACCCTCAGTTACGTGGTTTCTCTGAGCCCCCGTTTCTCTATAAAAGAAGGTTCCTACCTTGTAGGATGGCGTAGGATCAAATGAGTATAAACATGACCTATCGGTGTAGCCCTGACTAGTACAGATGCCGAGTGGAAGTTAGTTCCCTCTGCTTGTCCACTTGACTGTTTTAAGAATGTTACCGCCTCAGACACATTGAGTATAACATTTCTCAAAAGTTTTTTGCATGTCAAAATTCCTATTAGTACTTATTAAGGAAGTTGTGGATACTCATATTAATGTTACTGTTTTTAATAATTTCTCAGTTATCCTTCAGCATATTTCTAATTACTATTTTAATAAACTCTTTGATAATTTTTTTATCGAAGTTCATTGCATGAATTGATTCTGGAAAGTTTTATGTACTAAACTTTTTTTTTAAAGAAAATATATTAGGAGCCTATAAGGTAAAGACGAAATTATTACCTTGAGAAATGTTATAAATCACTCAGTGTTCTGTGCAGATTGGAAGAAGCTGCCAAACGTTTATTAAAACTGCAATGTAGTATTTCATCTTGTTCAGTTCTAACCTCCTCCCTCTCTTTAGCTCACACAGTAGCAATGAGTTGTACCAACTACAGTTAGTTTATACCTGTTAACTTTAGGTTCCAGAGGAAAAGCTAGATTTATAAAAGTAAGCAGACATAGAACAGCAGCCCCTTATGCGGCTAATGGGAAGCCTTTTGCTTACAGACAGCTCAGGCTCTGAGAGGTCAGAGTGTAATCCTGATGGAGGATGCTCGCCAGGCCTCCACACAGCTGTAGATTTCTGGTCTCAGATTTTAATTTACACATAAATTTAAGTGACTTCTCAACATCTTTCTAGTGAATGTCTGTAACTTCCTTTGAAAGAACTGCTCATTTCTTATTATTTGCCTGGTTTCAATTACTCAATACATTATTTTATAAGAGCCTTTTCATTAGACTCAAAGAAACAAAGTGTAACTTTGATTCCTGTTACTTGCCTTGACCCCTTTACATCTGTTTATGCATGTGGGGCATTCAGCTCTGACTGTAATTCAGATTTTGGAATTACTTTATGTGCAATGCCGTCTGTCCGTGGTTTACAGCTGTGCCCTGTCCCTTCCAGAATATGTGAGATCCAAGCTGTGGACTGCACGACCATCTCCGCCTTCACCGTGCGGGAGTGCGAGGGCTCCAGCAGGATGGGCTCCCGGCCCCGGCGCTACCTGTTCACCGGCCACACGAACGGCAGCATTCAGATGTGGGACCTGACCACCGCCATGGACATGGTCAGCAAGAGCGAGGACAAGGGTAGGTTTCGTGGAGACAGGGGTCCAGGGCGAGCGCAGGCACCGCCGTGTAACACGTGTGTGCTTCCGCAGACGCAGGCGGCCCCACGGAGGAGGAGCTGCTGAAGCTGCTGGACCAGTGCGACCTGAGCGCGTCCCGCTGCGCCACGCCCAGCATCAGCCCGGCCGCGTCCGTGGTGCAGCACAGCCGGCTCCGCGAGGCCGGCTCCAGGTGGGCGGCGCTGCTTCGGGGAAACGTGTCCACACGAGCCTGGTTTCCGGCTGCTTTCAGTTCACAAAAAACTGTTCTCACTAAATGTCTCCACTGCACACATCTGGTCCTTTCATAGGAGAACATTTTTATCCTTTACCTTATTTTGTGATTGAGAATCGTTCAAAGGAAATCAGAAAAGGCATCGTCTGTGACCTTGGATAGTATGTGGCATTTTTGTTCCTGAGGACACAGTGACCGCATTGTCTTGTCTGACCTTCAGACATCATGTAATTTATTCTACTGAGGCGTAACTGACACACAGCACCACAGCAGTTACTGGTGTACAACATAACGATTCGAATTTGCATGCATTATGTACTTTTAAGACAATGGCATAGTATATCTTTTAAGTTTTCAAAAAATCCAAGTCTAAACTTAAGGCTTGATACTGAATTATATTGGTGGTTTTACAGCCTTTTCCCAGCTTTTCAGCGTCCACAAATGGAGCTGGAGCTAAAAAACAGTCCTGAGGCTGTGACTGCAGCCTGGGGAAGGCAGGGGAGCCTCGCTTCTCGAGCTGGGTTTGTGCCGGGAGGCTGCTGGAAAGCGAATCGTGTCTTCCTGTTAGAAATAATGTAAATGGAAATAATCCATCCCAGACCCCCCAGTGATTCCATTTTAACCTTTTTTATATAGTACATGTCTAATGTACTGTTTAATCTATACTGTTTAATCTATAAACAAGCACTTTAAAAGAAAAAGGTCATGAAAATTTAACTAATTTAACAATTAACAATCAGCAATGAAAGCAAAAAAGCACAAATATCCACAGCACAATATCCTGATTTCAGCTGAGGTAAACTGCTAAAATGTGTATTTGTGAGTTCTCTCCTCTGTCACCTGAGAGAGGCGAGGCTGATCCTACAGGCGTCAGCATGGAAGGGTTGTCAGGGGGAGAAGTGAATTGTTCAAGATGGGAGATGTTCGAGAAACGAGGTCCCAGTGTGTAGTCAATACTGTAATAACCTCACCGTGTCAGATGGGTACATTACATGAATGTCTGATCACTCTGGTGTACACCTGGAACGAGTAAATATTTTATGCCACAGTCATTGGAAACAATCCCGCTTCACTGACTACGTCTGGGATATTTGCATGGGTAGTTTATACACACGTAACTTTATATATAAAGCACTTAAATGTACTTTTACAGACAGAAATGAGAACGTAGGTAATGTGTGTGTACTGTGGTTTCATTCCTGAGCCGTGCCCCTGGAGCATCTCAGAGCCCTGACCTGCGATTTCTAACCCGTTGCAGCCTCCAGCTGCAGCACCACGAGACCATCCACGAGGCAGCGACGTACGGCTCCGTGCGGCCGTACCGAGAGAGCCCTCTGCTCGCCCGGGCGCGGAGGACCGAGAGCTTCCACAGCTACCGCGACTTCCAGACCCTCAACCTGAACCGAAGCCTGGAGCGCGCCGTGCCCGAGGACGCCACCACGGGGCCCATCCAGGCAGAGGTGAAGCGGGCGGCGGGGGACGGTGCTGGGCAAGAGGGCCAGGCTCCTGGAGCTGAAATGCGAAGTGCGAGAGAGTCGGATGGGGGGTCGGAGGCGCACAGAGCAGCCGAAGCCGTCCCGGAACCCAAGAGGAGGGCGCCCGAAGATGACGGTGACAAGGGGGAGCTCCGCAAGAAAGGCGGGTTCGACGGAGGAGGCTTCCTGGGCAGGAAGAAAGGGCCCCACCTGGCCTCCTCGCCCAGCACCTCCGATGGAGGCCCCGACTCGCCCGGTACCGCGTCCCCCTCTCCCACCAAGACCACGCCGTCCCCTCGGCACAAGAAGAGCGACTCCTCGGGGCAGGAGTACAGCCTGTGAGCGCCCCTGCAGGTGGGTTGTTCATTTAGAGCAGGCGTGGGGCCTTTTCCTGCCAAGGGCCCTTTGGGTGTTTGACAGCATGCGCAGGCCACGCGGATTATCAACTGGAACGTGCGCCTGCTGCATGTGGTCGAACATTCACCGCCCTCACCACCAATGCCGCGGCAGGGCCAGCCCCAATGACTTCTCGGGCCTTGTGCAGCCTGAGGGCCGGACGGTCCCCATCTCTGCTTTAGGTGAAAGTCCAACTCCCGGATCCAATACACTAGCTTCTACACCAAAACTTAGTATCTTTTTAACACAATGAGACGGAGTAACCAGAAAAAACTAGAGCTCTTTTGACCTTTTTGAAGATTATTTTTAGGTTTACAAGCACGTTCAATTGATGATTTGTAAAGCTAGTCCAGGGAGCTCAGAAACACGTGTCGTAACTACCCCACCTTAACCAGAGGGCACCGTTCAGGGGAGCACCCTGAGAACATGGGAACCAACCGACCACATTCCTCACGTAGAGTATGCCTGAGGCCTGCCCCGCTGGATATCTTAAATCACACACTTCTCCGTGGAACTTAGTCTCTCACCCTAATTGTGATTGCACAGTGTTTACCTGCTATTTAATGAGGTGCTATGTTTGTGGAGAAATACCGCGTCATTCAAAACACTATTGATGTTGAACCACCAGGCTGCCCTGGTGGCAGTGAGTCGCTGAGGGTACTTGTAAGTGTAGGTCATCTTCTGAGTCTCATTGTTGGGGTCTTAAATCTTAAGCATGCATCACCAATAGTAAATGCCCAAAGTCCACTTAGACTTTCTTTAAAGTGGGAGCAGTTGTCTGTGTTTGAACAGATGGAATAATAAGGACAAAGCTCTGCGCGCCCAGAAGGGAATGCTACCAAGTGTGAGTCTGCCTCGTGTAGGAGCCACCATGTTAACAATCCAAACAAATCAGGACGCGGCCACTTTGTTAACTGCCACGCGTCCGAAACGGAACCATCCCCATTTCTTCCACATTCGCTGGAATATTTAGAATTTAAGTCACCATGATTTTCTTTACAAACCCAGAGACGTCACTAACAAGTCTGATTTTAAAATTGGGCGACCAGAGTTGGTCTGTGAGGTTTGTGGCTATAGACGCGCGTGGGCAAGGTCCCCGCTTGCGCCTATAGATGCTTAGGAGACTTCAGCTCTGAATTTTCAGTCAAAGGTTTGGGCTGCTGCAAAAATGTTACTTTGAATATATTTTAAATTGTTAAGAATGAAAGATAACTTTTTGTATTTTTTTTCCATGTGATTGGAATGACTTTCAAGTATCTGCAAATAGGGTAATTGTGAAGCATTAAGCATTTACTGGTGAAAAATGTATATATTCCCATTCCAGGAAATAAGTGAGTAAAACTGAATAAATGCTTTAAAGTTTACCATATTGCCAGTGGTTTCACAACCGTTCTCCTGTATTTATTTATCAAGTCAAATAAAAATGATGAAGACTATCTGTTTTCAATTGTTTTAGGAACAGCTAGCTGTTTAAAGTGTACCTGCATGCGTTTGTCCATGTCTTCTTCCCGTAACAAAGAAAGGCGGCGAGAGGGAGAGCTCAATACGTGTGAAAGTAACTTACGGTGCCAGTGAGGGAAAATGGCAGGCGAAGCACAAGTTCGCTATTACTAAGGTTGTAATTGTCGGTCCCACCTTTCTCGTCAGTCACATAAAAGTTGGGTGGGAGAGTGAGAAAATGTAAGAAATTGAGTACTTAACATAGCCTTTTCCAAGAGTGAAAGGCCGCTGGGAACAGACACGTCCTTCTAACTGTGATGCTGTGCCAGGTCGGGGAAGGTCCCTGAACAGTGTAACTGAGTACACACCCTCCCCGAGTGTGCGACCTCTGGATGACCCCGCCGGGCCTGCAGGCGGGGTTGGTTCTGCGGCTGTGACCATTACAATAGCTGTCCTCACAGGGTCGGACCCGCAGGGACATGCTCTGAGACTACGGACTTCTCTTCACTGGTAACAGCTCTGACTGTTTTACCTGTGGTCTCCGTCAGACAGAGCCAGGTGAAAGTGTGGTTTTCAGCTTCCTCAAAAGGAGTGTTTCCTGTGCATGGTGCCCCTTGTTTCAGACCAGACAACCTCTCCTAGACCTCTGCGGGGGGGACCTGTGCTCACTGCGTTCAAGGATGACGGAATGACAGCAGCGGTTCTGCATCTGAGGTGTCAGGGAGCAGGCGCGGGAAGGGGGCGTGCGGCCCGCATCCCAGTCACTCACGGTTTGCTGTGCCGGCCTACAGCTGGGTGTCGGTGAAGGTGGTGTGCTCCTTCGTCACGGAGCTGAAGCCCTTGATGGCGTCCATCAGGTCCTCCTCGTCCAGGTACTGGGAAGGAAGCCATCGCGTTAGGCTTGCTGTCGCAGCGCGGCCGCCCTCAGGGGCTAACCCCCCGCTCCCCACACTGAGGTGTGGTTGGAGCCTCCGGGCCTTAAACTCACGGGAAGCATCACGTCACACGCACAGGTGAGCTACACACTAAGCCAACGTGTGCGGCATGGAGGCTCACATATGCCAGACCTTCATCTTCCTAAGCCTTAAGTTTCTGGTCTGCCAAGCGGAGACAATATATAAAAGTGGGGTGGGCAAGTAAGGAAGTGTTAAAAATGGAGTACTTACGCAGCCTTTATATATAAATATACGTAAGACTTAGTTCAAAATGCAAGCGGGAGAGCTGGCACGCAAGCTGTATGGCCCCGTGCTCCCCACTCACTGCCTTTGTGTACTGAGTAGGTTCAGGAACATCAATCACAAGGAAAGTTAATGCGCCACCTACTGGCGTCTTCAGAGCAGTCACAGCATGCTGCCTGCTCCCAGCACTGTGGACAGCAGGCACAAATGGCTCTGCAGTCACGTGATGTTTTCTAGGTCCCAGTGCGTGAAAAAATGACTCTGTGCCCTCGGGCGAGGACACCCGGCACCTGAGCCACATGAACGCCATCGTGCATGTCCATCCGACATGATCTGTTAACAGCTCAGTGTCTCAACTGGTACAGTGACTCCTGCCACTTAGAAACTTTAGATCTGAGATGGGACCGTGGCACTGTGTCCTGTTAACATCAAGGAAACCCTTGATTTAAAAAGCCCATCACATGCCCAGCCGACGTGGTTCAGTGGCTGAGCATCGACCTATGAATCAGGAGGTCACGGTTTGATTCTCGATCGGGACACATGCCAGGGTTGTGGGCTCGATCCCCAGTGGGGGGCGTGCAGGAGGCAGCCGATCAATGATTCTCATCATTGATGTTTCTCTCCCTCTCCGAAATAAAAAAAATACACATTTTAAAATGCCTATCATACATCATCATGCCCAACAAGCCCACTGTGAGTTTTATTTTGTCACTGTGATTAGAACCTGGAGTCTGGGAACTTGCTTTAAGAGTCTCCCTTAGTTAAGAAGGGCTTCAAGGAAGCCAGCAACTCTTGGGGTGAAGGAAACGTTAGAACTTGGAGAGAAGGGAAGGGAGAGCAGAAGGCTGGAAGAGATGCCGGTGGGTAATTCTGCCGTGGAGGGGAGTGCGAGCGAAGCCCTGAGCTGGCTCTCTGTTTATTACCTACAGCCCCCCAAGGACCGTCCCGCCAGCAGACACCTGGGCAGTGGGCACAGTGAAGAAGTTTGCCGGGCGGTACAAACCAGGGACTTACTCATTCCAGTCACTGGGGGCTCAGGGCAAACATCAGAGCTTGTACTTTGTGCCTCGTTTTTGGGCCAATTACGTTTCCAGTCCCTTCTACCATGTACGTCTCTTCGCTTGCTCATGAGTTTATTTTTTGAGCCCTACTGTGTGCTAACAAGACAAGACCTTTCTACCCTGCTCGTCAAACAGTCACAGCGACACCAGTAAGCTGGTGGGTGAAGGGGCGGAGGGAGGGGTGCCCTGTGCGGGGGGAGGGGGGAGCAGCCTTCAGCAGGTGCAGGAGGCCCACCACCTCGTGACGGACATCCCGCTGGGGTGCTGAGCGCAGGCCGCGGGGAGAAACGCACTCACCAGGCCGCTGTCGTGGCCCATGATGGTCTCCCACAGCGCGTCGTCCACCAGGACTTGCTTGTCGTGCAGGCCCAGCAGCTGGCTGACGCTGCGGTGCAGGGAGGCCTGGGAGGCCTGGCTGAGCTGGCTCTGGCTCGGGATCCGAAGGACGGAGATGCTGTGGTTGCTCCTGAGGCTCACGCGGGCCCCGGACCGCGGGATCTTGGTGTCCGCCAAGCCCTGCGGAGGAAGTGGCCGCTGTGACCAACGGAACCCTCCGAGCAGCCGGATGAGCAGTGCCCTCCCCCGCCCCGCGCAGGGGCACGTTTGGCCTGCCCTTAAGAAAGCGTGCGTCTTGGCCCCGGCCGGTGTGGCTCCGTGGAGAGAGCGTCAGCCTGCGGACTTCAAAGGGTCCCGGGTTGGATTCCGGTCAAGGGCACGTCCCTCAGGTGCAGGCTCCTCCCCGGCCCGGGCCTTGGTCGGGGCTCCTGCAGGGGGCAACCAATCGATGTGTTTCTCTCACATCAGTGTTTCTCTCTGTCTTCCCCTCCGTTTTACACTCTCCCAAAAAATCAATGAAAAAACACCTTTGGGTGAGGATTTAAAAAAAAAAAAAAAAAGGTGGATTGGACTTCCCCCTCCCTTTTTTCTCATCCCATATCTTTCCCCTTGTTATAGGACCCGGCCTCCGAAATCAAACAGGTCTGGTACTCCTATCAGAAACACAAAGGCACTCTAAGACCTAGAACCTGATTAGGCCCGAGCATGCGCTGTGAGCCAAGTCCAGCTGCTCTTAAACACGGCCGGGCTCTGAGCTACCCCTCATATGGACACGCCCCCCCGAGGCCATGCCCCCCCACAGCACACGGAGGGCGCTACCTCGAAGTGCATGGTATAGCTCTTGAGGGTGACATTGCTGGACGCGTCCGACACATCAGCCACGGAGTCCAACTGGGGACAGACGGGGAGGCGGGGTCAGCGGGGGCGGCACTTCAAAGCGCATTCAAGTGCCTCTCAGTGACAGCGCAGCACGCTCACACTCCAACCCCCTCCTGAGACGCGCATGTACACATACATACATCCGCACACGGCTACATCCCGCGCCAGCCACACAGCACCGGCCTCCCAGGCACCCTGCCCTTCCCTGTCCCGGACACGCCTGCTCCTTGGGCACGGCAGCCTCGTCAGGGGCTCCCCCGTGCTCGCTGCCGTGTCCCGGGGAAAGGAGACCCGGGAGGCGGACAAGGCTGCCGTTCACTCATTTCCACCTTTTAAAGTGTTGAAACTCGTCCCAGCCGGTGTGGCTCAGTGGACAGAGCACCGACCCACGGACTGAAGGGTCCCGAGTTCGATTCGGATCAGGGGCATGTACCTTGGTTGCAGGCTCGATCCCTGTGTGGGAGGCAACCAATCAATGTGTCTCTCTCACATCTATGTTTCTATGTCTCCTCCACTCTCTCTAAAAATCAATGGAAAAAATATCCTCAGGTGCGGATTAAACAACCACAAAAAGAATGCCTAGAGTTAGGCTCCCAGCCTTCACGTTCAGTCAGACACAACCACCACCCAGTCCCGGTTACGAGGCCCGGGGAAGAAGTCCCTCCAGAAAGGCGAGCCTTCGGGTGTGGTGCCGGGGAGCGGGGCGGCCTTCAGACAAACCATGTGGGTCTCCCCCGGGGGACAGACACTCAGCGGGGACGCCCTCTTCTGCACGGGAACGAGCGGCGGCCTCTCGCGGATGAACGGCTCCTTGTGGATCTTCCTCTGCAGAACCAGGGACAGGAAGATGGCCAGCAGGATGAGGCCCAGGACGGCCATGAGCACGATGAACCACAGCTCGCCGTAGAACTCGGTGCCTCTGCTCCCCGACCCCTTCTTCCCGCCGGGCGTGGTCAGCACCAGGCCTGCAGGACCCGGGGGAGGAGGGAGAGGAGGGGGAGGAGGGAGAGGAGGGACAGGTCATTCCGGTGGCAGGTCTGCCTTCTCCCGCCCCGTGCTGGGCAGTAAATGGGGAGGGAGTTTGAAGGGAGGTGACCTAGTGACCTGGAGTCGACTTCTGACAGCTCCGTGGTGACGAGCGTCCCCGTGCCTCAGGGGCTCTGCTCCCGCACCTCTAAGATGAAGAGTTGGGGTCACAGCGCAGGTCAGAAGTCCCCTAATTAGGAACCGATGTGTGTTGTTTGATTACAATAAAAGCGCCTCCTCGGCTGTGCCCTCGGAGAGCCGGGTGGCCGGTCTGCGTGGCGCAGGGCTGGGCCGCAGCTCCCGAAGTCGATCTGACGGGCCCAGTGGACCGCTGCCTGAGGACACGAGGGATGCAGGGCAGCCCGCCCGAGGGAAGCCTGGGAAGGAAAGAGCCCTCGGAGCGGCAGGAGGGAGGTGAGCCCGGCCTGTCCTTTCTGCTGGGAGGCTGCCTCCAGGCAAGAGGCCGGCAGCAGGGAACACGCTGCCTCATGGAAATGAGAGCTGACTGCTCACGGGGCTGGACCACACATCTTGGAGTTTCCTGTGACTGTGCACAGTCCTCGGACTTCCTCTTCTCCGAGGGGAACCTTGCTTTTCAAAGTCCCTTTCACTTTGAGGGACCCGACCATCCCCATCCGTGGGCGGTGCTCACTTTGGGGACCTGGTCCACGGGGAGGGGCTTATTTACAGGAGCAGGTGCCTCGCCCAGCTGGTGTGGCTCAGTGGTTGAGTGTTGACCTATGAACCAGGAGGTCACGGTTCAATTCCAGGTCAGGGCACATGCCTGGGTTGTGGGCTCAATCCCCAGTGTGGGGCGTGCAGGAGGCAACCGATCCATGGTTCTCTCTCATCATTGATGTTTCTCTCTTTCTCTCTCTTCCTCTCTGAAGTCAATTAAAAAAAAAAAAAATATATATATATATATATATATATATATATATATATAAAAAGCAGGTACCTGGGCCCTCCGCTTCCGAGTCTGTGCCAGGCGCCCGGGAAACTATGTAACAAACAAGCACAGTGAGGTGACTCTTACGCTCACTTAAATTTGAGAACCACTGCTAAAAACAAAAACAAAAACAAAAAAAGTACGGGGCCAATGGAAAAACCACGTTCAAGTTCTCATCTTAGGCACGAGCCTGAGGAGCACCGGGGTGAGTTCGGGGTCCCTCAGGCCTCCTCTGTGCACTGTAGACCCCGGGTGCTGACTACCACCAGGCACAGCTGCTGCTCCGGGAAAGGAGACCGACCATGTGGGGAACTGTGGCAGGCGCTCTCAGTTTTACGGGGCACCCAGACATGAAACGTCTGGGAAAGGGAACCAATTTTATTACTTTACATACTAAAGCCAGCCTTGATAACAACCTGAATGGTCACCTGAGTTTCAGAATAATAGGACATGCCTATTAAGAGAAAAGCCAACTGCGTGTGCTTGCACATCCGACATGGCAGTACCGACTGGGCTGTCAGACAGGGTACCGTCCATTCCGTTCTAATGGAAAAGGGTGGGCACCTCTAACGTGCCCTTTGAACTGTAACGTTTCACAGAAGTTCGATTCAAAGATTGGGGGTAGAACTCAATTTAAAAGATGTTCCAGCCCAGGCTGGTTTGACTCAGTGGATAGAGTGTTGGCCTGGGGACTGAAGGGTCCCGGGTTCAATTCCGGTCAAGGGCACATGCCCGGGTTGCGGGCTTGATCCCCAGTAGGGGGCGTGCAGGAGGCAGCCGATCAATGATTCTCTCCCTTCCTCTCTCTGAAATCAATAAAAATATATATTTTAAAATAAAAACAAATAAAAGATGTTCCAAAAGTTGCAATTCTATCTCTTCGGCTGCATTAGTTGGCATTGATGGCTGATCGCCACCTTTCACGGAGGATACAAGACAGAAATTTCCCCCAATCACCGTTCAGGTTCGGAATCTGGAACACGGCCGCTGTGACCAACACGAGTAGGCCCTGGAGCCTTTCTCTTCCTCTCATCTCCCCCCTGTGGCTTTCTCCACAAACCACCGTCTCGGGAAACAAGGGCGTGCGCGGCTCTTTCCGGCAGAGTCTGCGTGTGAGGGCAGCTGGGCCATCTCTCTCCGGACCCACATGCCAATGATTTGGCACTGAGGAGTCCGTCCTAACTCCTTGCCTCACCTCAGTTCCATGAGGGCTTTTGAAGATTTCCTACGACCCTTCCCACAGTTCCTTCCCAAAGTCTATGCTAACATATCAGCACACGTGTGTAAACATAAGCACCCGCATGTTTCTCTAGAAAAAGGAGCAGGTGGTACCCTGGACATGACGCGAGGCAGGCGCTTACCGAGGCCAGCAGAGGGGTCGTACTGGATCGGAGGCGTCTTGACGCTTCCTTCCTCCGTGGTGCACGTGACCTGGAAAAGGAAGGCTGGACAGAAGGTGAGTGACTCGGTCATCCACACGCACAGCGGCGGGCACACTTTTAGAAGAACATGCATCACAGCAGGAACCCTCTGCAAACACAACTCCCGGGCAATGGTGAGGTTTCACCCAATACACAACTATTTCTGGTTTTATAATTATGGAGCTGTAATTAGTGCACTAATAACATATATATATATATATATATATATATATATATATATATATATATATATGTGTGTGTGTGTGTGTGTGTGTGTGTATTAAAAGGGTAATATGCTAATTAGACCGGACAGCCGAACGACCTTCTGAACGACCTTATGGATGAAGCCGGGGCTGCGAGGGCTGAGGCAAGCCGCAGCAGCTATGAGGGCCAAGCTCCTTGCACGATTTTGTGCATCAGGCCTCTAGTATATACGTGTGTGTGTGTGTGTGTGTGTGTGTGTGTGTGTGTGTGTATGTATGTATATACACAGTGCTATATAGATGTGTGTGTGTAGATATATGTAACAGAACTAGGGAAGTTTAGAGCTTATATAGCAAAGTAAAAATTATCACGGTCTGGCCTATGTGGCTCAGTGATTGACCGTCGATCTACGAACCAGGAGGTCACTGTTCAATTCCTGCTCAGGGCACATGGTCAGGTTGTGGGGTTGATCCCCGGTAGGGGGAGTGCAGGAGGCAGCTGATCAATGTTCCTCTCTTATCATGGATGTTTCTATCTTTCTATCACTCTCCTTTCCTCTCCGAAATCAATAAAAATTAAAAAAGAATTATCAGAGGAGAAAGGATGGTACACAGAGTGTATCTTGTTCTGCATATGGTCTGCACCTGCTCCTTTAAAACTTACAGGTGTAAGTTTCCATGAAGGGACCAGAGTTGAAGTGGCTGTTGAGGCCCTGCTGGCCACGGTTCAGTGACCATCTCCTGACACTAGGGACCCGAGCGCCTTCCACACGGAGGTATAGAAGCCGGACACTCACTTCGGTCCCCTGTCCTCGGTATGTAGAGGGTGGTGTCCAGGCCACGGTACACGCACTGGCCCCCGTCGGTGAGCACGAACTCCTTCAGCGGGCCGTGCGGGAGGAAGGAGCTGGCCCAGCTGACACGCACCACGGTCAAGTTGCTGGTCACCGAGAACGGGGCTTGGTACTGAGGGGCTGTGGGAGAGAAACCTGTGTGTTAGCGAAAGGATGGCCTCCGAGGGTGTGTACCTTTAAAAAATTATATCTGAGCAATAATAAATTGCTTGTAGCGTTGCCAGAATCCTTTCTCTGATCCTCGGTGTTTAATAAGACTGGCCCTGGAGGAGAAAAGACCCCCAGCGGGAACCTGTGTGCAATGCTTTCTCAGCAATGCCGCACCTGCGTCCCCCAAAATCAATGGAGAGCAGTGTTTTATGAAAGAGAACCATTAACATACAATGGTTCTGCTCACCGGCATAACCCTGCAGGTCCGATTGTGTTGCTTTCCTCCTCTTTCAACAGGCTAAGGATCCTTAACACTATTAACTACAGTAGATAGCCGTTTTCATAGCAAATCAATATTTACTGCTGCAAAGCCCCCAGGACTAGATGAAGTACACACACACACACACACACACACACACACACACAAATATATATATATATATATCCATCCCCACCAAACTGCTTAGATGGTGAGTTATGTCCAATTGGCACCCATTCATTTTTAAAGCTTTTTCTTGAACTGTTAGTTTTCTGAGTGTTAAAGAACTTTGCAAATAGCAATGCGAGTGTAATAATTCAGGCCCTGGCTGGTCACTCAGGAGCGCGGTTCATTAGTGTATGATCAGGCCCGGGCTCCTGAGTGTTCCGTCAGACAGGAAGCGGCGTGGTGAGCGGCTCCAGGCCCGTTTCTCCTTCTATATGCTGGCTCCTCGCTGTGACAAAGGAAGAAGAACCCTAACGGAGGCTCATCTTTCAAATGAGTCATTTGGCCCTGGCTGATTTGGCTCAGTGGATAGAGCGTCGGCCTGTGGACTAAAGGGTCCCAGGTTCGATTCCAGCCAAGGGCACATGCCTGGGTTGCGGGCTCGATCCCCAGTAGGGGGTGTGCAGGAGGCAGCCAATCGATGATTCTCTCTCATCGTTGATGTTTCTATCTCTCTATCCCTCTCCCTTCCTCTCTGAAATCAATAAAAATATATTTAAAATGAGTCATTTGTTTAAACAAATGGAGTGACTTATCACCTTCAAGTCAGAAGGGATTTATTTCATGAGATCTCGTTTTCTCCAAAATAGTCCGTGCATTTGTAACTGTGTTAAAATCCACCTATAAATTGGCTTTTTAAAAAATATATTTTTAATTGATTTTTTACAGAGAGGAAGGGAGAGGGATAGAGAGTTAGAAACATCGATGAGAGAGAAACATCGATCAGCTGCCTCCTGCACACCTCCTACTGGGGACGTGCCCGCAACCAAGGTACATGCCCTTGACCAAAACTGAACCTGGGACCCTTCAGTCCGCAGGCCGACGCTCTATCCACTGAGCCAAACCGGTTAGGGCTAAACTAAATTGGCTTTTAAGAAAAGAAAGAAGTGAGTGGTGGGGGGAAAAAGGATACCCATTTCTGTGCAAATTAAATCCATCTGTTGTGAATGTTAGAAACCATAACAAAAATATGGAATGATTGTGCTTTTTTGATGAGAAGATTCACAGGAAAGGGACAGAGGATGCTGAAACAGCAGCAGCGGGGGGGGGGGGGGGGGGGGGGTGGGGGGGTGGCGGGGGGAGGTGAGCAGCAGGGCCAGCCTCGCAGGCGTGTCCTGTGCAGTGAGCGGGCCTCCCACGCAGGGTCCTGGCTTGGGTGATGCTCTCCTGCTGCCTTGGGGTTCTTTCTGATTTGTGCACACGGGGCTTCCTATCTTCATTGTCCACGGGGCCAACGACGGAGCTGAGCCTGATCCTAAGTACTCAGCTGATTCTTGATACACGTTGCCTTTGCCATTTTTAAACCACGGACACGCATGCCTTATGAGACTGAGAAGCAGCTATTTCTCAGCAACGTGAGGCGGCCTCGGTTACCGAGTGCCCTGACCACCCGGGCCCCGCCGGCTCTGCTGGTCCCGACGGCGCCCTGGCTCCGTGCTCTGTGGACTTGCCACAGACTGTGCCACGTGATTTGAAAAGAGGAGGAGGGACAAACTTATTAAAAAACCACCTCAAATACCTGCCCATTTTCTTCCTTCCCTTTCATCGACTTCCTCTAAGTTGGGTTTCACCTCATTCATCGCTACAGGAAAAATCTCACTGAATTCACCCTTAAAATCTCCATGTTATTAAGTGCAAGAGGCATGCATTTTGTTGTTATTGTTGTTGTTAATCCTCACCGGAGGATCTTTCCCCTTTCATTTTTAGAGAGAGTGGAAGGGAGGAGGAGGAGACAGAGAGAGACATCGATGTGAGAGAGACACGTGCCCTGACCAGGGCCAAGAATCAAGCCTGCCACCCAGGTACATGCCCTGGATCGGAATCGAACCAGGAACCTTTCAGTCCACGGGCCGGTGCTCTAGCCACTGAGCCACCCGGCTAGGGGGTGGGGCCTGCTTTCTAACAGTCACCTGCACTGCCGTCCCAGTGGCCATCCATGCAATGGGACCTGCACTCAGACCCTTCCATAAAACGGGCTTTCCCTGCCCTTCCCGACGCACCGTGCCCGCCGCCCGCTGACCGGCTCTGCTGGCGGGGCGGCCGCGGCTACTCACGCTCGCTCTGGGTGGTGAAGCGGGTCCACTCCGAGGCCGCGCTGCCCGCCGGGTTGTGGGCCACGACGCGCAGCCCGTAGGCGGTGAAAGGCTGGAGCGCCCCCAGGCTGGCGCTGGGCCCCGCGCCCCGGTACCGCGTCTCCGTCTGGCTGGGGGTGCAGGGGGCGTCTGTGTGCGGAGGGCAGGCCCTGTGCAGCTGGAGCTCGTAGCTGGGAGGAGAAGGGACAGGTCAGGAGAAAACGGGACAGGGCATCAGTTTCGCTCTTGTAAAACGGGTTCTATTTTGTTTTCATTGAACTACAAGCTCTTTAAAACTGCCATTCATGGGGAAACGCTCAGACCCACTTCATTTCGTTGTGTGTTTTAATTGATTTCAGAGAGAAAGGGAGAGGGAGAGAGGGATAGAAACATCGATGATGAGAGAGAATTACTCATCGGCTGCCTCCTGCACGCCCTCTACTGGGGATCGAGCCCACAACCCGGGCCTGTGCCCTTGACCGGGACTCGAACTGGGACCTCCCGGTTCACAGGCTCACACTCAACCACGGAGCCCCGCCGGCCGGCCGGGGGCAGACCCGCTTTATTGGGCTGTTGGGTGAGCAGCAGGGCTGACGAGGGAAGTCACACACGGACACACCCTGCCGTCCGCCCGGCGGCTGGTCACCCTGTGGGCAGAGGCGAGAGCTTTCTCTCTTCTCAGAGGAGACTGAGGACACGGCTCCCCTTTGTGAAAAATGACAAAGATCTCATTTCCTCCCGATGGCTTTGAGTGAAATGACTTCTTCGTTCTTTCAAACGACGATTCATTTCAATGTTTTACATAAGATCGAGGCGATTCTGAGTTCACCGCAGGACTGGATGTCCCAGCAGAGGCTACCAAATGGATCATTCGAGAACCACGAGGGAGGAGGAGCAATTCCCTCCAGTGAGTGCGAACACGGGCCAGGCAGCATCTCTCTTACTGAAAGACAAGTTTGTGGCTCTGCTTTCTATCCTTAGTTGAATTATGACTGAAACGCTTTGCAGGGGGCAGGACCACTGAAATCAGCAAGTCTGGCCCATGGGCTAGAGCCGTCTGCTCCGGGGAGCTGGGTAAGTCTGCAAGCAGGCCTTCCTCGGGCTGGCCGTTACCTTTGGATGATGCCGTTGGGGAAGAGGGGGGGACTCCACAGGAAGGAGGCTGTCCTGGAGGCCAGCGCCTGGATGTGGGGGGAGGCCACCCCGGCGGGCGGCGCAGGGCGCGTTCTCAGCTCCGCCGTGGGCCCCCTGCTGCAGCAGTTGAAGCAGGTGCAGGCCTCCACGCCAACCGAGTAGGTGGTGAAGGGCTGCAGGCCGCGGAGGGTCTGCTGGGCGGCCGGGCCTTCCGACAGCTGCGGACAGAGAGGCTGATGAGGCTGCGCCCAGACCTCAGTGACGGAGCTGCGTCCCGCGCCCACCTCCTAGGACCAGAGCCCCACGCCAGGTAGTCTGGGAGGTGCTCGGTGGGCGTGGCCAGTACTTGCCCCCAAGGAATTACCACCCATTGGAGAAGCATGACTGAAACAGGCCAAACATAATGATTTGAGAGATCGAAGTTAGAGGTAACGGGACAGAAAAGACAAGGCATGCATTGTCTATTACACTGAAAGATAATAGGAAATGGCACAAAACGCACCGAATATTGACCAAATTCTGCAGCCCTTGGAATGATGCCTTTAAAAAAAGCAACACATTCTGCATTTGAATTATACTCCTAGTTAACACTCACCAAGCCCAGGTTCTGCCATTGGTATTTGCATGTAATTTTTGGGTTGAATGGCCCCTCAAATCCATGACTGAGCTGGGTATTTAGGAGCTTGAACTATATATACTTGATATATTTGTATATTTTACATATTGCATATTTTATAAATTATATGCATATTTAAGAGTTTGATAGTCCATCTTTTTCTCTGAGGGTGGTGGGTATATGAAATATCATAGTCTTTTTCTCCATTATGCTTATTACATTATAAACTTTTTGGCTTATTTGGAGCAATTTTTTTTTTTTTTTACTTTTTACCTCATTGTGGTTTCATTAAGTCCTCTTTGGAACAGAAGCCGTCAGAAACTGGAAACTAGTTTTCACACTGACATACACAACATATAATTAAGAAGAGCTGTCTGTTATTGCAAAAATTGCATACAATGCACTCCAAATATAAATTATCTTACTTCATTAATATTATCATTTTATAAGTATAGATAATCAAGGGTTGATTGTATTTACATCATCTATATTTATTGACTATGAAGCCCTGTAGAAAATATGCTAATTTCCCTTTAACATGCAATAGGAGACTTCCTTGTATCTGAGAGTTATCTGGTGCAACTGGGTTTCAGTATCTGCCACTCTGGCCTCCTGGGACTTCTCCACTCTTCCCGAATTGTTCCCTAAATTGGCCTAAGTAGTTTAGGATGTGATCCTGGGATCTGCACAATTCCTCTCTGAGGTCTGTGCGAACAAAATGCTATAATCTGTCCTTGTTCGTGAGAAAGGTAGGCGTCACTGAGAAGAGAGACTTCCTCCCACAGGCTCAGCCTCTCCACGTGAATAACGTGAATAACGGAGCTGGTCTTCTTTTGTTGTTGTTGTTAATCCTCACCTGAGGGTATGTCTCCTTTGGTTTTTTAGAGAGAGTGGAAGGGAAGGGGAGACACAGAGAGAGAGAAGCAGGGATGTGAGAGAGACACATTGATTGCCTGCCTCCCATACTCGCCCCATGGGATTGGGCCTGCAACCGGGGTACCTGCCCGTGACCGGAGTGGAATGTGGGCCCCTGCAGTCTGCGGCGACGCTCTGTCCTCTGAGCCAGAGCAGCTCGGGCAGGAGCTGGCCGTCGTGACTGGGGTGGCCCTGCCAGCCAGTGGCTTGTGGGGCGCGTCTCCCCGATGTGCCCCAAAGGTGTCCACACACAAACCACGGCCCTAGAGCTTTGTGGACACAGCTGCTCTGCAGTCCCTTCCAAGGCGCTAGAACTTTCTCGAAGTCGCTAACCCAAAGACTGAGTTTCCTGGGTGCTGCCAGAGATCTTGGAACAGCAAAATGAGGATTCCAAGCATGTTTGTTGCTCTAGTTTTATTGCTTTTTTTTCCTTTTCATAGCAACACTGACACCACGCCCAATGGCCACCTGTCTGCCCCTCACATAGGCCACTACTACGTGAAGCGCTTGGCGGGTGTTTCTAACTAAATTGATGGGATTTTAGTATCCCTGGAGTCTTGAATACGACCTTTAGCAAGTCCCTCCCTGGGCATTGCCGTATTTCCTGTGTGTGTCCTAATGCTCACTGCTATTTCTTCCCATAGGGATCACCACAGCGCCACTGAGAAAGGACAGTAAGAAAGGAGCAAGGAGAAGAAAAAGCAAGGGCACCATGATTTATTTTTTAAAAAATAAATAGCTCGGCTGGCGTGGTTGAGTGTCGACCTATGAACCAGGAGGTCTCGGTTCGATTCCCGGTCAGGGCACATGCCCAGGTTTCAGGCTTGATCCCCAGTGGGGGGCGTGCAAGAGACAGCCCATCAATGATTCTCTCTCATCATTGATGTTTCTCTCTCTCTCTCTCTCTCCCTTTCTCCCTTCCTCTCTGAAATCAATAAAAACAAAGAAAGGAAGGAAGTTAGGAAGGAAGGGAGGAAGGAAGGGAGGGAAGAAGGAAGGAAGGAGAGAAGGAAGGAAGAAAGGGAGGAAGGAAGGAAGGGAGGGAGGGAGGGAGGAAAGAAGGGAGGGAGGGAGGGAGGGAGGGAGGGAGGGAGGGAGGGAGGGAGGAAGGGAGGGAGGGAGGGAGGGGACTCCATTACTCACCACCAGCTCTGCCCCATCCGAGCTGTTGGAGAAGAGCCTGTAGAGGCTGACAATGCCATTGGGCTGCCCAGGGGCGCTGATGTTGACCACAGCTTGGGTAGAAGACACGGCGTGGAACCTGGGGGCCCTGAGACCTTCTGGGGGGGCAGGTCCAGTTTTACACCGAGTCCAGCTACTCGGGGCTTTCCCTGCTGCATTCACTGCCCAGACCTTTAAAGAGAAGAAATTAAGACCAGTCAAGAGCAAGATCACCTCAGGCTGACAAAGCACAGTTGGCACCCAAAGCGACCGAACACAACAGAATGGGATACACTTGGATCTGGCAACTCTGTGACCACAAAGAAGATTGGTCCTTCCTCTTTATTTGGCCTTTGCCCCCGAGAACACAGGGGGGCTTGCTGGGGAGCCCTGACTTCAGACGGCAGTGGCTGACTTGAGCTTGCTGGAAAACTGCTCGTCTCTGGGCGGGAGGTGGCAGGGTTTTTGTCAGCTTCTGCAAACCGGACGGCTCTGCAGACTCCTTAAAACTCAGCAATTCTTAAACACTGTCCCCACCAAATCTGCATGAAAATTAGATTTTCCTTTCATCAAGGAGGGAATCAACATATGGAAGGATATATAATCTTATTTATCAAGAACTATTTGTATAATTAAGCACGAATATCCTAAAAGGTTGCCTTGGGTCATCATTTGCATGAGTAAGTAATTTGTAGGGTGTCAGGTACAATAGACAGAGTAGATGGATGTGTGAGTGTATAGGGTTAAATTAGGCCCAATAACAGCCAACTACACAGTGATCAATCAGAATGATAGATCTAAATGACAATACAAGAAGACTGTCTGCGTGTTTAGGAGTACCAGTATTCCTTAGTAAGCTTTCATCTTGTGCCGTCTAACTTCAGGAATTTTTTTTTCTCATTTGGTGTCTTTTTCCCCTTTATCTATCTATCTATCTATCTATCTATCTATCTATCTATCATCTATTTATCTATCTACCTACCTACCTTCCTACCTATCCACCCACCCACCCCCCTACTCATCCAACCATCCATCCATCCACCCACCCACCAATCCATCCAAAACTTGCCCTGAGCTTTTAAAGACACATCTGGAAAACTGGTTTGATTTTACAGTCCACACTTTCTAGGTGTGCTGTGTCGAAAAAAACAAACAAACAAACAAAAAAACAACCCACAAATACAATCATGCAGAACTTTCAAAATCTGAGACATTTAGAAAAAAAACTCTAGGAGAGTACTTTGCATTGAGAATTTAGGTGGGAATTTGTTTGCTTTGCTTTGGCATCAATGATATCTTCAAGAGAATAAACACTGGAGAGATTTTTAGTAGTTAGGCCAACTCCCATGAGTGTCTCCCTACATTTTTTAGGAGTGCATTCCTTTGTAAAAGTGAAACTCCGGATGCGGAAATGCTCTTGGATGGCTGTCACATGCAATTCTGCAGCCCCTTGCTGCCGGGATGGCCACTAGCCCCGTGTTTCAAAGAGATGACTAACCTACTTCCATAGCGGAACTTGCTCTTTGCAGAGTTCTGATACAGTCTCTCATCATTTGCATGATAACTGCCTACATTTTATACACTCTACAATTTACAAAGCACTTTGACATACGCTAGCTGACTTAGCCCTCCCAACAGAACCTTGTAGGGTGGTGGATAATGTATCGTTAGCCCATTTTACCGGTGAGGAAATTGAGGCTCTCTTGTTCAAAGTGACAGAAGTTACAAGAGCTGAAACTAGAATTCTGCTCTCCGAGAAACACTTTTATCGCTCTTTCCAATATATTGTGTGTTTGATTCTGTATGTCATCCTTACGCATAAGTCAATTACGTGGAGTTAAGAAAGTTAAATAACTGGTCCACAGACAGACATCTGTGATTCTGGATTAAAATCTCTTCATTTGCAAGGATGGAGAGATGTGCCCAGGTTGTATTAGAGGAAGGAGGTTGGTTTTGAAAAGGCACAGGGAAGTACAGAGAAGGAATCCAAGCAATGGGAGAGCCAGGCCTCCTGGAAACCCAAGTCCAGGTCAAAACACCACTATAACCTCCCCCGCTGGCGTGGCTCAGTGGTTGAGCTTCGACCTATGAACCAGGAGGTCACAGTTTGATTCTCAGACCCATGCTGGGGTTGTGGGCTCCATCCCCAGTGGGGGGCGTGCAGGAAGCAGCCAACCAATGATTCTCTCTCATCATTGATGTTTCTATCTCTCTCTCATTCCCTCTCCCTTCCTCTCTGAAATCAATAATAATATATTAAAAAAAAAATACAATAAAAACCACTGTAGCTGCTTTTACAATCCCTTCTGAATGGGCCCAGGTCAGTCTGAGAGGGGAAGTTAGTGAGGAGGTCAGAGGTCAGGACTGATAAGAAAGTCCCTGATTGCTCAGTCTGCTGCAGACCAACCCCTTTTACTGCAAATACCTTTCTATGGGTGGGGGAGGGGCATTTTTTATTACACAAGGAGTGAAGAAACTTTTAAAGAATACAGGCAAAATAAGGAGCATATATTGATACCAACTTCTTTGCTAAGAACAGGGTTTTGGCTGCTGATCTAAGGGCATACAGAACTTTAGCGGGGGTCACCACGGATGGGGAAAACATGAGGAAAATAGAGTAGGTGTAACAAAATAAAAAGTCAGCAAGCTGTCCATTGATTACTGGGCACCAATAAGAGAGAGCCGAAGTGCAGGTCTGACAGGAAGTAAGGATGGATTCTAGCAAGTGCTTAGCAGGGTTCTGGCCCAGGCTTCTGCTCATTTATTTTGCTCTCCTTTTTGATGTAGATTTAGGGTCCTAGGAACCAGGAGGGCTTTGTGGTCCTGGTGCTGGCAGACAGGACTAACCCTCACGGCTTCCTGAACTCCCACTGGGTGGGGTCCTACTTCCAAATGGGATCTAACCCACGGTATTTTTAAGATGCTTTGAGTCTCAACATTACTGTTTTGCTGCATTTCTTCAGAAACAGTCTCTCCTAAAAACGAGGCAAGAGAAAACTCCCCACCCCTAACTGGGAATGGATGAACTAGTGCCTTTGTCTTTCACGAGAGACCTTCATAATACAGGGCTCTTTTTTTCTCTCTCTAGTCTTTCTTTTCAGTATTCAATCAATTTGAGATCAAAATAGCATTCATATAAATCAACACGCTTATGCAAAGCAGGATCAGCTATTCACACGAGCCACTCTGAAAATGAAAGCAGTGACGAGGAGGGGAAAGCGGGCTGAGATAATGAGCATTACGGATTCCACGAGACTTGAACCACAAGGCAGTGTTTCTGTTACACCGAACCCCCAGAAGGGAAGGGAAGGAGGCATGGATGGCGATATTTCCTCTGCCTCACTCCGTTGAGGTGAAAGTCCTTCACCCAAAGTTGCCATGGATTTTGGTCTCTTTCCAGCTAAACAAGAGATGAAGGAAGTGGAGTGTAGTTCAAGGTTCAGAATAAAAATGCGAACAGATTATGCTTATGATTTCTAAGGAGAAACAATGGCCTCAAGATGTGGGTACATCTTTATGGGGGGAAAAAAGCAGAGATCTTGCATGGGAAATTTTGAGCAATATGCCGGGATCTATGAACTTCAATGAACTAATACAAAAATCAAGAAATAAAATACCTTATGAACATAGAATTATCTTCTCTCTCTCTCTCTCTCTCTCTCTCTCTCTCTCTCTCTCCCTCCCTCCCTCCCTCTCCCTCTCCCTCTCCCTCTCTCTCTCTCTCTCTCTCATTCTATTCACTCTTTCTCTTATTCTATTCAATGTATGTATGTATGTATGTATGTACGTACCTACCTACCTACCTACCTACCTAGTCACCATTTACCTAACGGACAAGCCATTCCTTTTGATTTGTGTCCCAAGATTCCCTCCCATGATCACTGGGAACATAAACACACTGTGTGTGGGCTGCTCATAGAAAAAAAGGGACATTGTCGACGGAGGGAGGGTGAAATAAGGTTTACAAATTCCACGGCCAAGAGAAAAACGTACGGATGCTGCTCAGCTTTGATTAATTCAGAGTGTCCTTAACCCAGCAGTATCCTGCCAAACATATTTATTCTTTCATAATTAAAAAGAGATAGTTAAAGTTTGCACTGAGACAACTTCCTAATTTGGGTGCAGCAAACACTTGTACGCGTGAAGGTGTGTATACACACAAGCACACGTTACAGCTGTCAGAGGGAGGGACGTCCCCATGAAGGGCTGTAAAAGTGAGGTCAGCGCCGGCTGAGTCAGGTGCTTTCTCCTTTAGGGTTTCAGTTGTCAACATGAAAAGGGGTCCAATGTCAGATGTCACAGAAAACCCAGGCCAACCATTTGAACAAACAGAAAAGAACTGAAATAACTGAACCACAAATTCTAAAACTGACCAGTAAACTATTAGGTTCATTTCTGTTCATATTTCTATTTTTGATCTAAATTTTGAAACATCTAACTAGCGGTTATTACCATCTTTATGCTATTGCCCATCAAAAAGTATTTTTTATTGACTCTTCCCTCCCCTAAGGACCAATTAACTGCTTTTTGCCTTAAAAATTTTAATTACTTAACGTGTCAGCATCTGCTCTCTACACTTTCTGGATCCAGCGGAGGTCTCTTGGATACACCGTTTGCTATCATTTTCCATAAAAAATAGAATATAGGAATAACCAAATTCAATCAGCGAGCGATCTTTCACAGAAAAGCCCTCTCATCTGTTGACTCCTGACGTAGTGACAGTAGCTGCCTTGCCCTCGGAGCAATTTGCGATTTTGCTGCTTATTGTGAGTTGAATTGTAACAGTGACTCTCAGAGGCTTGAGCTAGAGAGAAATGTCTGAGGGTTTTGAAACTTTGGAATACTCTATAACATGCTTCCTTCTGCAATATGACAATTTTTGGTAAAATAAAATGCATTTGGACACCACCAAGGACATAGGAATATCAAGAAGCAGTAGGAGGCAACGTCATTGTTTAGAAAAACTGGAGCAGGGAAATAAATTTTCCTGACAATTCACATCCAAAATACATAAAAATCCTACATGAACAGCCATGCCCATAATTAATAACTCAAGGAAATAGGTTGCATGTTAACAGGCAAACTATTAAATTATTTGTTTCCTGGGGGCATGTAACCAGACTGTTATCACAGTCCCAGGAGGGAGACAAATAGATATTAAAAAGGTCTTTCCAATACCTGTATTGGCGAAGGCCAACAGCTAATTCAATAGATTCGATCAGAATCCCCATTTCTTTCACTGCTCCTGATTTATGACTCGGGCTGTGGTTAGTCATCACTCAGTGCAGTTTGCTCTCCAGCGCTCATAAATTATGCCTCATAAATAAAAAGATCCAATCAACGAAATCATATCAATTCATCTGCAACCTTGGAGTACATCTCCCCGGGCGCTCGGGCCAATGCCTTCTGAGAGGGGAGCTTGTCTTGGCTTCTGAGTGCGTTCGAGGAGCAGAATGCCAACGGGGCTCTGGCACAGCTGTGGTCAGAGGGACTCGTGGCTAACAGGAAGGCGGGAAGTGGGAAACGACACGACTGCAAGGTTGTTTTCTTTCATAAGCAGTCCTGCGGGGGGGGGGGGGGGCGGTACAGTCCAGGGGTAACTTGCTGAAAAGCTCTATGGAGCTGCCTCTTTAACTGGCTACCCACCTCACAGGACTATGCCCAGATTTACACGCAGTACATTTTCTATACACTTATGAAGAATTGGGTGGTAAGTAAGTGCATTTATAAACATTTTATGAAGACTTTTGAAAGCCCCAGAGTTGTATGTAAATGCAATTTGGAGCTACCGTGGAGTGAATTTAAGAGAACGGTCTTTGGAACCTGGATCTCAAGGTTCAAATCCAAGCTCTTCCGCTCACCCACTGTCTCCTGGGCGTGTTAACTCACCTCCTGAGTCTTCTGATTTCTAAGGTGCACTATTGGCAATAACCCTATCTCCAATGGTTGTCATGAGTACATACGTGTAAAAGTCTAACATAGTTCCCAGCACATAGCAAGCACTAGACAGGTAAAGCTGGTTATTAATATTATTTGTCGGTAGAGTGTTGGAAGAGAGAGTGGGACTAAATAGCAATTCTGAGACTCTGGCTGCTATGAATCAACAACAGCAAACCCCGCACAGCATTCTGGGTTCCGCCCGCTTCTCTCTGGGTACCTTCCTCCGGGGGCTCCTCCATTCTAGAACTTCGAGGATTAGGATAAACGGAAGCCTGGCTTTTCAGAAATATTGTTTCTACATGAAAATTTGCTGACTGGATGGCATTCTCTACTTTGCCTTATTCATTAACACTTTCCCAAACATCCAAAAGTATGAGCAGAAGCAAACCTTGGAACAATTCAATGGCTCTTCAAAGAAAAAAAAATATTTTCCGTTTCCTTTACGAATATGGGCATCAAGGAGAGAACCGTGTAGCTTCCCAGACACTGACAGGCATCTTGGTAATGATCAGACCCATCGGCAGATAGATAAATCAATTTACAAGAAAGAGCCTCAGCCATTTCTTAAAGATCTCAATTGAAGGCATCAGATTTACAAAAACGCATGAACACATTTGTTCCCACCTGTAGATATGACTGCTTCATATGACCTAGACCTTCACTGTGAACTGAATGGAAACGCACCCTTAGTCCCAGGAATTACTAGCAAGTGCAATTGTCTTTAAGGCACCAGTGGGAGTGCAGGCGATAGGGGGTTAGGAGCAGAGCCCTAAGGGATGCCAGGAGAGGCGGGAAAAGAGGGAAGAGGCGCGCACACGTGTGAACCAGGGCGCGCACACGCACTAAGAAATGATCTCCTATCGGAATGAAGGGCGTGATGGCAAAACAAAGCCATGGGCCCTGGCCCAGGGGCAGATTTCAGATTTCTACTCATGGAAACGTCCCATGGCCTTCAGTCCACGCGGGAGCACGGAGGCTCTGAACTCTTAGGACAAATGCGCTGCCTTGTGTCAGATGGTATCAGTAAATCACTTGAACCCCGAGCCGTGGGAGCTGGGGGCGGGCGCAGCTTCGTTCCTGCGGGAGACGCTAACCAAACAGAAGCCTCCAGACTGGCCAGAAATACATTCGTGAGAGTGATACCTCGTTACATGCGTGTCCAAAGCCAGACAAAAACCAGGCTCAGGAAGTTTTCCCTAAACGGGACACAGAGAGCGCGCTGGAGAGGGACGGGGCGAGGGGCAGCCTCGGAGAACAAGCCTTTGAGGCAAGTTGCTCATCACAGAAATGCAGCAGCAGCCCATGCGGATGGAGGGGTCGCGGGCTGGGCACGTGCGCACGTCACTGCCGTCCTGAGAAGAGCAGCGGCCAGGAGGCGAGGGGCTGGCCTGCCTCGCTGAGGGGCAGGAGCGGTGGGATTCCCCGTCCCCTTCGACCCTTCCCTCCATCCTCTCCTGCACAGGGCGCCCTTTGGGGGCGATGGGCCGTCCCGGGTGGGCTCCCACAGCACCCGCCCGCAGGGCAGATTCACACACGAGCGAATCACCGGGTCCCCGACCTGCCCCAGGCTGGCCTGTCGCTTCTCACCCTCCCCTCCCTCCCCCAGGTACCAGGCACCAGGAGCCTCTGGAGACCCCGCGTGTGCGAGGGTGCTTATGTGTCCAAGGGGGCCAGTGTCAGGAAAACTAAGGAAGTCACCCACAGCCTGATGCATCGGAAGGGGGTCCCGGCCGGTCCCCAGGAGCCCGAGGGGAGAGTGTGACTGTGACGCAGGATTACTGAGCGCCCTCCCCGCAGGTAAGAACCGCAGCTGCTTAGGGAGTGGACTCACACCCCGGCCCCCTCTGCAGCCAGGATGTTATTAACCTCCCTAAGCCCCGTGTTTCTCTAAGCGGTTTTTCAAAATGTAAGCACTTTTCAAAGGCAGGCGCCAATGTGTACCTACAACCTATATTTTAATTTATTTAAAAAATATATATTGGGACCTTTTCCCCCTCCCCACGTGGGAGTCCATTCTGTGGAACTCTTTGCCTCTCCCCACATGGGAGTCTGTACTTGTTCTTCAATAAATCTCCACCTTTGCTATATATATATATACACACACACACACACACACACACACACACACATATACACATACATATATATATATATATATATATATATATTTCAGAGAGGAAGGTAGAGAGGGGAGAGAGAGAGAGAGAGAGAGAGAGAGAGAGAGAGAGAGAGAGAGAGAGAGAGAGAGAGAGAGAGAGAGAAACATCAATGATGAGAGAGAATCACGGATTGGCTGCCTCCTGCACGCCCCCTACTGGGGACGTGTGAGTGGTTGATAATACGCGTTTCTTACCTGGTACTCGTACTCGGTGAAAGGCAGGAGTTCGGAATCCATAAAAGAGCTGGCGCTGCCATTGTAGGTGAGAACTGGGTTCGGCGGCCCAGGCTGAGTTGCCACCTGTCTCTTGTACAACTCGAAGTATAAAACGTGTCCATTGGGCCACAGCGGCCCTGCCCACCAGACAGAGACCGCGGGCTGGAACGCCCCGGGAGCCGTCCGCACCTCCAGGTGTGGGGGCGGCTGCATCGCCGGGGCCGCCTCAGGGGTCAGCACGGATGCCCAGTCACTGGACGCGCATCCCAGCGGGGTGCAGGCTTGAATTCGCGCTTCGTACCTTCAGGACACAAGGCAGAAATTACCCGTTATTGGCAAAATAGAGTTTTGGGTTTTCTGTGTTTTTTTGGGGGGAGAATCTTTATTAAACTAAGAGTTGCCCAGGAGTTGTGGCTCAGTGGTTGAGTGTCGACCTGGGAACCAAGAGGTTACGGGTTTGATTCCTGGTCAGGACACGTGCCTGGGTTGCAGACTCAATCCCAAGTAGTGGGTGTGAAGGAGGCATCCGATCAATGATTCTCTTTCATCATTGATGCTTTTCTCTCTCCCTCCCTCTCCCTTAAAAAAAAAAAAATCAGTAAAAAAAAAAATAAATAAAAAATACCAGGAGTTTTTTGGATAAAAAGGCCAGCACGTTTATATTTATTCTTATTGATAGCTGATCTTCTAAAAAGTAACAAAGTTGCCTGGCTGCTGTGGCTCAGTTGGTTGAGCATCTTCCCGGACACGGAAAGGTCATCAGCTCAATCCCCAGTAGGGGGCGTGCAGGAGGCAGACTATGTTTCTCACCAATGTTTCTATCTCTCACTCCCTCTCCCTTCCTCTCTCTCTAAAATAAAAAAAAAAGAAGTAACGAAGTCATATTTCCATAGAAATTCTGAACAGCTGAAATCCTCCTGGCTTTCCAAAACAAAGCAGCTCACCTGTCTGGAAAGGGTGGGCGCATTCTTCCCCAAACAGGAGTGCGTGGGATAAACGCTCACGATTCTCTCCAGCACGCAAACCCTTCCCACCTGCAGAATTCCTGCGCCCAGCGGTGCAGAAGGCGGACTTGGGGAACCAGCCAGCTTCACAGCCTTGGGCTCCCCTAACTCTGCAGTTGGGGCTCACAGTCTCCCCAGGAGAGGCCCCAGGCCGGGAAGGAGCACCGTGGAGGTAAGGCCTGCACGGCCATAACCCCCACGCCTGATACCTGACACTTTACAACCGGCTCCCTTACAGCAGCAGAGACCTTCCGGGGCCAAAGGTAACCCCGCCACACGACAGATTATCCATCACGGAGACACCTTATCGCCACCCAGTTAAACTCCACCGATCAATTACGTTTGTCTGCTCGCTGGTCTCCTGCCGCTTGCAAAGGTCTCTTTACCTAGCATGACCGCCCCCTCCCAACAAAGGGGGGTTCTGTGAGCAGTGGGTGCCTACGGCTGCAAATGCGAGCTTTGGGCTCGGTTCCCACACCCACCGATTCCACGGCACCCCCAATTTTCCCTCCAGCACCTTTCCTTCTCCCTCACTCCCTTTGGTTACGGGCGTCACCCATGTGGGGCTCCCACCACAGAAAGGGCGGGGGGGGGGGGTCTCGCTCGCTCTCAGGCCCAGAGGGAGCACCCACCTGCGGAACGGCTGCAGCTGGTTGACTGCGAGCACCCGGGTGCCAAAGGAGGGGTGACTGGCGTTGATGGGCACGATCTTGGCTTCTCCTTCCAGCAGCCCTCGGACACAGAGGGTGTAGTTGGCGATCTGGCCGTGAGTCCTCACGGGGGGGTCCCAGGCCACTGAAATCTCCCGGGGACCCCGGGCCTGTAATTTCGGGGGCCCCATCCCTGCAGGCGCCGAGGGGCTGGTCCGGTCTCGGACGAGGGGGCTCACCGCCGCCCCCTGGCTGTTGGTGGCCGTCACCGTGTAGCCGTACTCCACCCCGGGGGTGAGCGTGAAGTCCTGGTAGCGCGTTTCCGGGCCGGTGTACACGATGGTCCCGTCCCGGCGGAGTTCGTAACCTGTGACCTGGCCGTTGGGGTGTCTGGGCGGCGTCCAGGTGATTTCTATGGACCCCGAGCCCGTGACTTGCAGTTCCGGGGGGTCCATGTCCTGGGGCGGGGCCTCCAAGGTGCGGGCCGAGGTGGGCGCACTGGCGGTGCAGCCGCCGCGTGTGCAGGCGACGAGGGAGAAGCTGTACCGCGTGTCCGGCCGCAGCGGGGCGAGCAGCAGGGACAGGGCCCGCCCGGCCGGGTGCTCCTGGCCCTCGCTCCGGAGGAAATACCCGGTGATCCTGCCGTTCTGCGCGGACGGCGGCGACCAGGACGCGTGGATCTGCGTGGCACCGAGGGCCCGGAGGCCCGGCGGGCGCACCCCCGCGGGAGCGGCCTCGGGGGTGGTGGTGCGGGCCGGCTCGCTGGACGCGCAGCCCGCGCTGGTGCAGGCGGTGACCGCGTAGCTGTACGTGCAGAAGGGCAGCAGCCCGGCATCCGTGTAGTGGAAGGTCCTGGCGTCGAAGCGGAGGGGCCGGGGCGCCCCGCTCCGGTGGAGCCGGTAGGACTGGACGGCGCCGTTGGGCTGCGCTGGGGGGAGCCAGGCGATGCGCAGTGTTGGGGGACCCACAGACACCACGGTGATCTGGGGTGGGGAGAGCCCCGCCGGGGGCGCCGGCCTGGTCCTCACCGCGGTCCACGGGCTGCAGGCGTGGCCGGCTGAATTCCACGCGTGGACTTTGTACTCGCACGGCGTCCAGGGCGGCAGGCCCGTGTCGTTGCACACGAACGCGCCCCCGTCAGCCGTGTACTCCGGGCAGACCGTCTGCTCCTCTGTCCGGTTCCCCCACGCGCTCCCCGCCCCGCACCTGCGGATCACTTCGTAGCGGGTGATCCTCCCGTTGGGGTGGACGGGCTCGGGCCAGGCCAGCTCCACGCGGGTGGGGCCCACGGACCGGACGGCGGGGGGCGCCTGGGAGCGGGGAGGAGCCTCGTCTGTGCGCACGGGCTGGGGCGCCGAGTGGGCGCAGCCCGCCCGGGTGCAGGCCTGCAGGGTCAGCGTGTACTCAGCGGCTGGGGCCAGGCGGCGGAGGAGAAACTGGCGGCTCAGGCCCGCGTACCGCAGGCTGCTGTCGCTGAAGATGTTGTAGGTCTGCGGCCGGAAGAGAAGCAGAGGGTGAAGGTGGCATTTGATTTTTTTGGTGCGGCCACCTCGTCCCTTTAACCTTTCCCCGCTGCTAGTCCTCATCGTGAGGACCCTCACCCGGAAAGAATGGTCCGATACTACCTTCTGGAATATGATGGAAGTCCATAGAAAGAGGAGCAATCGTTTTTATTTTTTAATATATATTATTGATTTCTTACAGAGAGGAAGGGAGAGGGACAGAGAGCCAGAAACATCGATGAGAGAGAAACACCGACCAGCTGCCTCCTGCACACCACCCACGGGGGATGTGCCCGCAACCAAGGTACATGCACTTGACCGGAATCGAACCCGGGACCCTTCCGTCCGCAGGCTGATGCTCTAGCCACTGAGCCAAACCGGTTTCGGCTCTTTTTTTTTTTTTTAAAGGTTAGATACTCGATAAGCATACATCTACAAGCTAAGGGCTGCTGAACATGATTCTTTGATTTAAATGAGTGCTTGTAGGGTTTCCTCCTAATTGTATTTTTTTAAAAAAGTAGGGAATAGCCTAGCTGGCATGGCTCAGTGGCTGAGCCCCGACCTATGAACCAGGAGTTCACGGTTCAATTCCCAGTCAGGGCACATGCCTGGGGTGCTGGCTCCATCCCCAACGAGGGCATGCAGGGGGCAGCAGATTAAGGATTCTCTATCATCATGGATGTTTCTATCTCTCTCCCCTCTCCCTTCCTCTCTGAAATCAATTAAAAAAAATATATATATATATATACTAGAGGCCGGGTGCACGAAATTTGTGCATGGGGGGGGGTGTCCCTCAGCCCAGCCTGCACCCTCTCCAATCTGGGACCCCTTGAGGGATGTCTGACTGTCCGTTTAGGCCCAATCCTACCATCGGGCCTAAATGGGCAGTCGGACATCCCTCTCACAATCCAGGACTGCTGGCTCCCAACTGCTCACCTGCCTGCCTTCCTGATTGCCCCTAACCACTTCTGCCAGCCTGATCACCCCCTAACCACTCCCCTGCCAGCCTGATTGACGCCTAACTGCTCCCATGACAGCCTGATTGCCCCTAACTGCCCTCCTCTGCAGTCCTGGTCACCCCTAACTGCCCTCCCCTGCAGGCCTGTTCCCCCCCCCCCCAATTGCCCTCCCCTGCAGGCCTGGTCCCCCCCAACTGCTCCCCCCTGCAGGCCTGGGTCCCCCCCAACTTCCCTCCTCTGCCAGCCTGGTCACCCCTGACTGCCCTCCCCTGAAGGCTTAATTTCCCCCAACTGCCCTCCCTTGCAGGCCTGGTCCCTTCCAACTGCCCTCCCCTGCTGGCCATCTTGTGTCCACATGGGGGCAGGAACTTTGACCACATAGGGGCAGCCATCTTGTGTGCTGGAGTGATGGTCAATTTGCATATTTAAAAAGGAGGAACTAGCATTCAAATTCCCTCTTTTATGGGTACTAACTGCCCTGGCCTCATCCTGAGTAGGTTAAGCAGGTCCCATCCACATTGTCCATCTCCCATGACATTTCCTGGGAAATGGAATTACAGTGCTTCAGCATTCGTACTGGGGTGTGTGTGCGCGTGTGTGCATGTGATTGTGTGTGTAGGCACACAGACGTATACATTCATACGTAAATACAGATAGCACCTTGGATGACGAGCTGGAACTAGCCACTGTATTCTCTTACAGGCCATATAAGAATTGCCTGTTCTTTGGGAGAGAAGTCTTTTGTTTTGGTTCTGAGGGAACCCATCTGAACACTCCTCATACAGAGCAAGTTTTCATCCCACAGCACCCACTGCTCTTGGGGAAATGGGAAGTAGCTTAGCGTGAAGGCTGGTTCCATCTTCGGGGTGTTACCTTAATCACGCCGTTGGCCCGCAAGGGCTCCGACCACCGCAGCAGCAGGGCCCGGCCGCCCTCCCTCTGCTCCACCGTGAAGTTGCTCAGTCCACGCGGGGAAGATTCCGGGGTCTGGACCACAGTCCAGGGGCTGGACACCTCTCCTGCCTCGTTGGCGGCCACGACACCAACGTGATACGTTGTGAAGGGTTCCAACCCGAACAGGTGGGCCTGGTGGCTTGTTCCCTGTAAGCAAATGGACAGGCTGGTCTGCTCTTACAAACGGCTACGGACAGCTGCAAAGTCATTCAATGAGACACATTGGTGATGGCGGCACAAATACCACAGCAGAGGTTTGAATTATTAAGAAAACAACGGGATTTTTTTTCTTGTTCTTTTTTAAAAAAAATGTTTTTATTGATATTAGAGAGAGGGAAACGGAGAGGGAGAGAGAGAAACATTGATGAGAGAGAAAGAACACTGATCGGCTGCCTCCTACTCAGCCCCTTTTGGGGATTGAGCCTGCAACCCCGGGCATGAGCCCTGACCGGGAATCAAACCTGTGACCTCTTGGTTCCTGGGTTGGTGCTTAACCACTGAGCCACACCAGCCAGATTTTTATCTTGTTCTTGACACCCTGGTTGTGTGATTTCAGATACATACAAAGTGTGGGTCAGAGAGGATCCTTGCCTTTTCAGAGCTTGCAACCCTTGGGATGTGATACAGAATCAAAAGAAAAAATTCTGTGATGCCTTAGAGATCACCAGCTCACAATGGAATGTGTGGAGACTTAACCTGAACCACCTAATCCTCTCTCTCCAGCTCCCCACGCTGCTTGTTTATACATAAGACTGCCCACCTCCCCCATCTCCTTCTTTCATTCTTTTGGTGCGTATTTATATCTTACAATAAAGCAAACCCAACAAAACAACAAGCCAACTGGACTATTAAATGCACAGACCCGTACAGAAGTCTACCATTAATACAAATGTGAAAATATTGGCATTTGTTAACAACGCCATAACCGAAACTATGAAACTTACTCCAAGTAACTGTAAGCTAGGCTTTGAGAATTTGGACTTTGTTGATTTAAAGTAAAATGAAAGAACGCAAGAATGAGTTTTTTTGTGTGTTCTCTTTCTGCTTGGAGAGCAATATTTAACATATTTTGCATAACTTAACTGGAGCTTAGAATCTTAATGTTCTGAAAGAGCCCAGAATGCTTTTTCTACATCTGGGCCGGATAGATATGTGTGTTTACAGATAGGAATTATGTCTGCAAGTGGACCAGTAATGTGTGTACACACATACACACACGCGTGCACACACAAATATATACTTCCTGTTCTGTACCACATCCATTGGATGTGAGTAACCCCGAGGAAGCTCTGACTGGCTTAATAGGATGTTTATACTTCGTGGTGTGTGAGGTCACCTTGGTCCATTGGATGTTTAAATGCGACAATTGTCCTCTTGGTGGGCATGGCAAGAGGAGGTGAGCTGGAGAAGAGGAAGTTATTTCTGAGAGTAGGTACCAGAAGGCATCAGACAAAATTATGTGTATGGAGATTCTCTCTCATGGGGAGGCATCCAAATATCATTATGATTAAAACCTGAAACAAGGTGGCGAAATCAAATGGAACCATCTTTCAAAAAAATACACACTGGTAGACAAAACCAAATTATACCATCGAAATAATTTTTGACACCATTTCCTCACATTCTTGGTTACAAGTTCCAACTGTGCTGATGTTTCTTCACAAGCAGAGAGAATATAATTTCTTTTCCTTATTAAAAACTAGTTAAGTCCATTTTCCTATTTCCATAAGTGCCATTATGATATTTACATGCTAACCTCCTGAAATCTTTTAATATTTAAACATTTGCTAAGCGGCCAGACTCTGAAACAAATTTTCCAGAAATACTAATTTCTCTTTTTTAAAATATTAAAAGTTCGGCCCATAAATATTTAAAACTGATTTCTCCACAACATCGGATTGGTCTTTTAGATAAATATCGCACAGGGCTGGAATGGCCATAATGAATATTAAATCTGAGGCTGCTACAAGTCCTGGTTACAAAACACTCTTTTCTGATAAACGATTTCTTTTTTGGTGGAAATAGGGCAAACACGGGCAAGATTAATAATGCAGAAAAGGAAACTTCTTTGTTCAGGACTCGGATCCAGAAGACGCCTAAGCTCCAAAGCAAATAGTAATCACCTCACAGATTACCTATAATACAGGTAGCCTGTCGGGGGATGTTCAGAGAGAGCTTTTGTCATCAGAAGCATGAAAAGCGTGTGGGTTACAAAGCAAAAAAACATATGTATATGGTCAATAGCAGCACCTGCTCAATTACAGTTTATTTCTGAGCCGAGAGTCCCATCCGGCCCCTAGATGGCAATACTCGCAAACACTTCTGGTAGCACGAGTACTTGGTGATCAACACCCGGCGTTCAGCCACACGACACACGCCACACGCCAGGCAACCACTGCAGAAATGACACAACTGGTTTCCTTACAGACTCCTCTAATGCACAGGGGTGTGTCCTCAGATCCTTGAGAGCAGGAGTATTCGGAATGCCCTGGCCTCCAAACCTGCCTCGGCCCAGGTAGAAATTCTGCCTGCAGACCTCAAGTTGAAGTTCGTGCCCGCCAGGTGCAGACATGTGGCGAGGTCTGCTCCTACAAAAGGTGGTCACAATGGCTGTTTTGCTTAATTTGGTTACTTCTTTAAAAAAATAAAAGTAAGAAAAACGACCACACATTGGAAATGGAAAGGAGAATTTGGATATCGTAAATTTCGACTGAGGACAAGTTCCCATATGAAGTTAATGTGTTATTTCTGAAGAGCAACACACACACACACACACACACACCTTGAATAAATCTCAAAAATAGCCTTGCTTTTTGTCAATGTTTAGCAAAGGCCAGATGGAAATGAAAAGTTTTAAATAGCAAAACCACCCTTACCAATTTATTGTAATAAATTTCCCATTTTAGGAAATAACTTATGTTGTTTTCTCCTTCAGTAGATTTCCAACACCTAAGCTCACCATTGAGATCCCCGCTGGAAAGTCTGGGCACAGTTCACTCTGTGGATGGGGCTGTGTCTTGTTTGTTCAGTTACGTGTTATTTTTCTTACATTTGAGAAACTTGCTTGAGCACTGCCAATCTTTAATGTTTTGGATTTAATTCCTTCCTTGGGAAACGTAGCAGTCTGTACCACTGACCTGCCAAAGTCATCATTAAAATCTTTGACTGCTTTTCTCTCTTCTTTATGTATTTACTTTTGTTGTTAATCCTCACCTAAGGATATTTTTTTCCCTTTGATTTTGAGAGAGAGTGGAAGCGAGGGAGGAGGAGAGAGAGACAAGGATCAATTGCCTCCTGCACATGCCCTGACCTGGGCCAGATCAGGCCTGCAACCCAAGTACATGCCTTTGGGAATCTAAACCCAGACCCTTCGGTCCTCAGGCCGATGTTCTAACCACTGAGCAAGATTGGCCAGGGCTTTTCTCTCTTCTGTTACGGCCGTTCTTTCCTCCCACATAGAGACTGTCTTCATTTAATATGCATTCTCCTTTGGCATCATTTTGCTCGCTCTTCTCCCTCACTCTACTATCCTACTGATGGATGCTTTTGGTAGATATAGCTCTCTCTCTTTCATCCATTCCTCCTTACCTCCGTCTGTCTCTCCCTCCCCCCACCTCCATGTTATCCCTGACCTGTGGGCTTCCCTTTTCTCTTTTTCCTCTCCATGTCCACGTTACACAATATCCATATTTTTTATTCTAGACGTATATTACCTCATTCTGTTAGGCAGCAGATGAAAAGAATGACTCAACCAAGGAACACAGAAATAATCCTTTCTCCACAACCTAGTATTTCCAATGAAATGTAGCCCTTTCTTTTCCCTTTTCAACTCATATGCGTAAGGGTCAGGATCTGGAGACAAATTGGATCATCCTTTCAGAAGACACACAGACAGGCCGCCCTGGACCACGCTGCTGGCAATCAGAAGCACATCCGAACCTCTCCACTGGGCGCCTCCAGGAGGATGACAATTTTGCACCTCCTCCTCTGATTATTTTTGACGACTTGAAGTGCCCCAAAGGTGTCCATGGGGTCAATAGGTTTATGTAGGTTGAAAATGATCAAAAATTACCATTGATCCGTAGCTGTCAATAAAAGGCTGCGTGGGGAGGCTTCCTGCACAAATGTTTAAACTGCATAAAGCAACCTAACTTAGTCATCTCCGAGGCTATCGATCTGATGAGCCAGCAGTTTGCAGCGCTCTCCCTCTGGTCTTTGTGGTGCATGTTCACCGAGCCCGCTCGCCGTGGCCCCCGGGCGTCTTTCCACCTGCTCCTCTCCCGCCCTGAACCCCAACAGGGATGCCCGGGCCCTGATGTGCTCATCCGCGGAGTATCCTGTGTGCTTGCTACCCTCGCGAAGGGTTCACCTTCCTGGTCAGCAGCAACTTCACTGATCGTCAGCTTGATGGGGTTTCTTCTGTCTTTGCCCCTTTTCATTTAAAATGACTGACTTTTGGCTCTTAAATCCTTCCCCTCCTTAATCACACTGAATGCCAATGTCCTCTTTTTTTGCACAAGGAGAAACTTAAAAGGAATCTCGATTTAAATATATTAACTTCTGTTTACTTTAGTGGAACCGCTTGGTTTTATCATAAGCCATAGTTTACCTTGTCATTATAAAATAAAAGAATGGTTGTGGACGGGTTTCCGGTTTACATTGAAAACCAAGCATGAGAAGTAGGGAGAGATCTCATTTACCAATACCTAAACATCATGCCCAGGGCAGAGCATGTCTAAGGCCCTGGATGACTTACATACATCTTCATCCTGATAAATCCACAGAAAATATTTCTCTGATTCCTGAAAGCAAGATAATCAATCCAAGGCCTGGGTGTTATAGGGCTATCTGTCTTTCTAGTCATAAAGTTAATGTTTGAGTTCTCCAAGGGTTGGTCAACATTTGTGTATAATTTTTACTTAGTTTGTAAAAAATGAAATTCGTCTTGATATGGAAGTGATCTCCTTATTACTCAAAGCCAAATATCAACCTTGAACCCTTCTATGGTTACCTATGTATGAGACCTCCAAGTCTGCAAAATGTTAACAGAACCAGGATGCATGCACTGATGTCACATGCACTCTGATTTTACCATGGTCATCTGTGCCCACATACCTCCTGGCTGGTGGGACAAAGACACATTTTTTGATGGCGCACACACCTGCAGAGTTGTTCCGGAATCAAAGAACAGCTCACAAAAAAGACAGAAAAAAATATCCTTTAGATTCATGGTTTATGGTCATAGGTGCATAAATACTGTGTACATGCTAGGTGGCACTGCTAAGTGGCAGGGCAGCTGACAAGATGGTCAGTGAAACATGCAGGATCCTTAGTCAACAGCTGCACTGAATAGCTTAAACAGGTTTGAGCATCTGGCTTGTACAACATTCTGGAACGTTGCTGTGATAGATATAAGATGGGTACCAGGCTCCTGACTTTTAGGACTTTATAATCTACAGTCGTAAATGCTAACCTATGAATACAGATATACACAATCTGCAGTGTGGTAATGCTATAACCAACGGAGTGCTGGGGAAATAAGGAGGGGCTACTTCTTATGGGGAAGGGAGAGGCAGGCGACAACTTCATTGGGAGCTGGCATCTGATTAGGATGAGTAGCTGTTGAGTGGATAAAAATATGTGAGGGATTGGAAGGAGGAAGAGAAGAGCAGGGAGCTGAATGGAGCTGACACGTGTTGTGGGTGCAGAGAAAAAGTGGGGGTCAAGGCTGGAAAGAGATGGGACAGGGCTGTGCATTTTACCTTCTAGTTTCTGGACTACATTTGTTAAAAAGTAGTAACGTTAGGCGATAATTTTAAGAACTAATTACATATAAAGAGCTCTACAATGCAATTTGAAGGAATAATGGAAGAACTTCACAATTTTGCCCTATTGGGGTATAGGTCTTGGCCAGTGACTGACAAAACAAAAAAATCTGCCAACAATTCATTCATTCATTCGTTTGTTATTCAGCCAATAAGTATAGACTGCCATAGTCAGAAGGTAGTAGAAGAGTCTATACTTAGATTTAAAACATTTTTGCTGAATGTTTGCTCGATTTCAAAATTTGTAATTACTCTTTAGACGCAAGTGTTTGTCTTTTGAAACCAGTCGAGGTGGGGATTATGACAACTAAACTGAATTTAAGCCAATTACACGTCCTCCGTCCTGACCCGCTATCACAATCTCACACAATCTCATGTACCTGGACCATGTTTCCTCCTGGTCATGGGACATGTGTGTGTGGAGTCATCAAGGCCCTGGCCGCAGCCCCTCCTGCCCATCCAACAGCTCCCAGGCAGCTGGGGAAGGTCAGGGATACTACTGGCGAAATAGAATGAAGATAATTCAAAAGGCACACACGGTAAGAAAGCATTCCCAGCTCAGGGTTCTAACTCAGGTTACGGGGCTTCATGGAAAACATTTCAAGAAAACAGAAAAACACACCCTCCCTTCGAGTAATGACAGTTGACTAGCCAGAGGCCAGTTCTCATGACATTTGTAAATTTCCAACTTCAAATGTCTGGTATGGAGTATTCACGTGTGAGTTCAGTGTGCACTTTACCCCCACAAACACCTGCATTCATAAAAGAAGAACGGTATGTGAAAAGGGGAGTTATTTTTTTTTCTTTCATTGGATAACGTTAGCGATTATATAATGGGGGAGGGTCAATGCAAAAAGAAGATAATTCACAGGCATTTTCTTTATAGACTAATGGGCTGTATCAATTTAATCTATAAAGCAAAAGCTCGCTCGAGTCCTTGTAAAATGAATGATGATGCCTCGGCTACAGTAAAAACATTGGATTAAAAAATAAAAAAAGGATGGCTTCAAAATGACCCATTTTTCAACGGAGAAGAAAAAAATTAAATTTGTGATAATTAAATGTTAAAGTGGCAGACCAGTCACACTAAATATTAAAAAGCGGGACTTTCACTCTATTAAAATGAAGCATGAGCAAACTCCGTGGCCCAGCAGGTCCTCTCTGGCCATGTATTTTATGGCAACACCAGGGAAACTGTACTAAACTACATTTCAACGAATTTCATTCCACTCTCAGTCTTCTAGTTATGCAATCCTTGATTAAACATCTTTATTGAGGGCCCCGGGCTGGCTGTTTCTTCTCCCTTTAACTCACTTTTTAAATTTTTTAACAATTTGTCTTTACTGTTGAAAATATTACATATGTCCCTTTGTGGTTTTGTTGTTATTCTTTTCCCATTGATCCCCTCCACCCTGCCCTCGTCCCTCCCAAGCCTTCACCATACTATTGTCTGTGTCCATGGGCTATGCATATATGCATATAAATTCCCCTGTTAACCTCTCTCCCTCCCCCCCCGCCCCCCCCCCGCCACACACACACCTCTCCCTTACCCTGTCTTCTCTTTGAGGTTCCACAGTCTGTTCCATGCTTCTATGTCTTTGGATCTAGTTTGTTCATCGGTTTATTTTGTTCCTTAGAGTCCACCTATGAGTGAGATCACGTGATACTTAGCTTTCTCTGACTGGCTTCCTTGTCCCTGTGACTCACGTTAGCCACAAGTCTGCAAAGGTAACTTGAGCTCATCTCCTCATTGATTCCTATTTAACTGCAGCTGCCCACTCCTCTTCCTCCTCCCATTTGAGGATACTCCTCTACCTTGCTCTAAAGTCCTCCTGCGTCATTTCCAACAGATGATAGACCCTATTTGGTTATCATGATGATTATGGATTGTCTAGCTCTCTTTATCAGAATGTCAGTTCCACTGGGAGGGGAGGGGACCTGTGTCTGTTTCATTCTCAGCTGTATCCCAGTGTCTCTAATCGTGCCTGGTACTGAGTAAGTGCTCAACAAACACTGGGCTGTCAGTGAAGTCAGACTGGATTTAAAATAAAGGAGTGGGGTGAAGAGGAGAGTGTGGAGTGAGTCTAAGGAGAGAGTACAAAATGAGCCTGAGAAGTATCTTAGGGAGTCTAAGAAAGGAGTGTAGACAGGGCCCTGGACCGAATACAAGTTACCCTTGGAAGCAGGAAAATGTGAACACTTTTATGATAATGTAAAAACATAGAATGAAAAATTCTAGAAAAATAGAAAAAATTAACCAATGTGCTCAATAGTAGATTGCTCAGCTTTAAAATAAAATAAAACAAAGACCCGAATCAGCCCCCAATTTTAAAGAGGTCCCAGACCAGAGAATTCTACCAGAGAAGTTTTCTGTTACTGCTTTTAATTAAATCTGTAACAGATGATTAATATTGTGTTTTGAGAAAATAAATGAGCTAGATAGCAAACTCAATATCTGATGTTAGAATACTATCATAATTGAACATGAACTGAACGAGAAAGACCCCTGAAAAGCTCCCGCCATGCACTTGGATCAGGCTCCAAAGGGGTTAAGGACCAATCAGAATCCAGGCGGTGTGGGTAGATGTCGATGTTGGTGGCATGCACAGCAGTTGTGATATGATATTGAGTTGTTGCTTCGAAAACATTTTAATAGAACAGGATTTAAAATTTCCCCTTTTCTTTGGATTTTTTAGTTAATATTAGAATTAAATTGAAGCATTAAGTCAACCAGCTTAGTGCAAAGCAAATTATGTCGGGTTCAGCAGTGAGGGCTTCGCTATGGAATATTTATTGACTCAAGCTTATTAACTTGTAAATCCTCTAGTTTTAGATTATGATCTATTGATTATCTGCTTTTATTTGCATTCTAAATGAATAAACAAAAGGAAACGATGGCGGTTGTTTAGTCATTACACCTTAAGAGACAATGTTCTTACGCTAAGCATACTTAATTAAAAATAAAAACACCTTTCATTTGTTCCAAGAGCCAGAACAAAGTTGTGGTTCTTATTTTCATTTAGGCAAATCAAAGGCTGTTTTCAATTCTGCATAACCATTTCTATTAGACATTTGGACAAAACTGGAAAAAAATAGTTTCTCACGAAGGATAGAAAGTGTGCTGTGAGTTTGGCATTTTGAATGCATTATTAAAATTGTTCTATACTTTATTATTTTTCTTGGCTTGTTTTAGCCCAAAATGATCTCTTTTATGTGTGAGAGAAGCCCTGTGACTTAAAGTCTGGGGAAGGAGGCAAATCTTTGAGAGTCCAGATGCTTTAATAAGAAAGCAATCAATTGATGCCCTTGTTGGTGTGGCTTAGTTGGTTGGGTGTCCTCCCGTGCACCAAAAGGTTGCTGGTTTGATTCCTGGTCAGGACACATGCCCAAGTTGTGGGCTAGATCTCCCGGAGGGTGCACGCAGGAGGCAGCCAATCAATGTTCTGCTCTCACATCAGTGTTTCTCTTGTTTCTCTCCCTCGCCCTTCCTTTCTCTCTCAAAACATTTTTTTTTTAAAAAAGTAAACAACAGAATCAGAAGACCTGAGTTCAAGTTTTATCTCTGTCACTCAGATGAGCGAGACCTTAGGCGAATTTCTGAGTATCCTATATAATAAAAGCCTAATATGCAAATTGTCCCCTCGACTGGGAGTTCCACCAGGAGTTGGACCAGGGGGCGGGGCCAGCGGCTGAGGCAGGCAGGGGGCGGGGGGGAGGAAGGCGCCCAGTCGCTAGAGACCCTACCTGTGCATGAATTTCATGTAATGGGCCTCTCGTTGGTTTATAATAGTATCTTTCTCATGGACTTTTGTGAGTATTAAGCCCACAATTGTATATATGATGTGTTTTAAGTTTGGGGTTACAGACTGCCAAAATGGAATTATGACAAAAACTAGAGGAAGATTTGGGACATTATCAAGAGCTCCTGGGGCTTGGAGATGGATATAGTAACCGGAAAGTATGTCTCTGTTTTGTAATGAATGAGTCCTATTCTGGTTTACCTAGTCCTAGAACATGGGGCATTTTGGAAGATTATATGGGAAGAAATGAATGATGTTAGATAGCCAGGGGATGGACTCTCATTCAAGGAGGGTTTATTTACTTGTATGTGAAGGTTATAGACCCAAAGAACAGATTAAAAAATTGGGAGAATGTCTATGCTACACAACTCATCTGATGGCTGAGTCTGACATGGCCCAGCAACGTTTCTTTGTCAAAGGGGTGCTGGTGGCTGACCATGACCTTTAGAATGCGAAGCTGAAGGTCAGTGCACATGTTGATGGGTCCTGGAAGACTAGTGAAGCCCAGAATCAGATTATACATCTCTATTTCTGAACTGTTTTCTCTCCTTCAAATTTCTGCTCCAGTCTCATATTCTTGTGAGACCTTCCCTGACATCCCTACATTAAATACCACCCTTCCAGTCCCAACAGGCCACACCCTCCCTGTCCCAACAGGCCACACCCTGCCCCCTCCCAAGACTGACCAACATAACACTCCCTGACTGCTGTCACAGCACTCCTAATACCTCCTCTGTGATTTATTTTTCTCCATCGTACCCCATAAATACACACACAAATGCTGCACACGCGTGTGCAGACACACACACACACACACACACACACACACACACACAGAGTCTTTCCCCACTAGAATAAAAGAAGGAAGGATTTTTCGTCTGGATTATCCACTGCTGTATACCCAGTTGGCATATATTAGGTGCGTATCAATTGGATGAGTGAATGAATGAATGAATGAATGAAGTCTGGATTAGTCCCTGGAATGGGAAGAATGGGAGTTTTACAACTGGAGGAGATGGAAATATTTACCTCCTCTAGTTGCCTTTAACAGATAGTGTTATAATATTACAGTTTATGGTTCCATGCAAAATGGATTAATAGTTTGAGCTAAGCTATCTTTGGAAACAAGAATTAAAAAAACATGATTCAAATCTAATTCTAACCATCTATAATAAAAAAAGCATAATATGCTAATTAGACCGGACGCCCTTCCAATCAACCTTCCGGACGAAGCCAGGGCTGAGAGGGAAGCCTGGGTCCCGGGTGCCAGAGGGAAGCCGGTGCCGGCAGCCAGGGGAAGGAAGGCCCACTCTTGCACAAATTTCATGCATCAGGCCTCTAGTACATTTATAAATGAAGAACAAGGAAATGGCCAGGTTCTCACTTCTGTGATCCAAGCTCTTTGTCAGCCATAGTATGAGGTATAAACACTAACAGTCCAGTCATATTCGACCAGAAGTCAACAAAAAAAAATTATCAAGGGGATCATTTGGAGAATAGAGTGGCACATAATATTATTAATGATGAATCTTTTATTAAAGACTAGAGGCCCCTCAGCCTAGCCGTACCCTCTCTAATCCAGGACTCTGGAGATCGGGCCTAAACCGGCAGTCGGACATCCCTCTCACAATCTGGGACTGCTGGCTCCTAACTGCTCACCTGCCTGCCTGTTTGATCGCCCCTAACTGCCCCCCCCTGCTGGCCTGGTTGCCCCCAACTGCCCCCTCCCTGCTGGCCTGGTTGCCCGCAACTTCCCCCCTGCCGGCTTGGTCGCCCCACGCAGATCTGCTTTTCAGTCATTTTGTCGTTCCTCACAAGCCCCCCTGCCGGCCTTGTCACCCATGCAGCCTGCTGTTCGGTCGTCCGCGGTTGTTTTGGTCATGATGGACCCTGGCTTTTTATATATTAGGATTGTACTATGCCTTGAGATACTAGCTAATAATAGTAGCTCATGATTGATTAAATATTCTACTTATGATTTATCCATATCTACTCCTTTTTAAATTCCTCTTCTTTTAGTGTAAACAATTTTTTTTCACCAGTATATATTTTATAATTTATAAATGTGCATATTGGGGGGTGGTATGTTCCAGAAGTTATTATTTATAGGGGTGCACATTCTAAAATGTTTGGAGACAACCGGCCTATATTCACATTTTTCCTTTAGCAAAGCAATTATTAAGAAGGAAAAAACAGAGCACATTTTCCTCTCTGAAAAATAAAAAAAATCCCATCACTGTTTTGTTATGAATCAAGTTCCAAAATAAAAACAAGTAACTCACTGGGGTCATTGCCTTGTGATGGACGAAGTCCAGTAATACTTTGTGTGGAAAATCAATGCTTAAAGATAATTTGTGAAAAATAAATTTCATCCCCTTACTAATTTTTCAGTGAGAGGTGATGGCTATTACTGATAAAAATGACACCAATGGTCATTGCCTGGCTGACAACGAAGAACACAGTTGGAGACAAAAGCCCTATAAGATGTGCATGTCATAAAATCATACTAAACCCGTTATGCACATGGGCTATTTTAACCAGTCACACTGTTACATATGTTTAGTAATTCTTTTTACTATTTCTCAGGTTGAATGATTTGATTTCAATTCTCTATTAACCTTAAAATCCTAGAATGAAGAAGACCAATGCAAATCGAAGTGACGCCGGCAAGTTGTAAAACATTTACACTGCCTCTTGTCCCCTGTTACTTACAAGATTGCAAGTGATCTGTTACTGCAAGAGGATTCTATGCCGGGAGGGGAGCGGGAGGGAGCTGTGGGCGCAGGGCCTCCCCAGTCTGGGGAGTGATGCTCAGTTATCATGGTGACTGTCTTCTTAACAATCGTGGAAGTGCATCATTCACTGTGGGTGACTAGAAACAGATGAAGAGGGGCTGAAAAATGGGAGGATTTTCCTTGTCTTGTGTCTCTCTGATAACTAGGCAGACTCCGGAGCATGAAAGATGAGGGCGGCCCCATTCCAACCCGAGCACGTAGTCACCATCTGGGCATTTTCAAAGCAGGACACTGAAATGCTCAGATGTATCCCCCAGCAGGGTGCAATAATCCAGCAGTAAAAAGAAAACTGCAGTGAGCGATGGCCGCTTCCACACTTGCAATCACCCCAGCCCGTAAGAGGCAAGGATTTTCCAAAAACTTTGGCTGAGGTTGCATCTTCACTGCTCACGGGCTGGGTTGGTGCCCAGATGGCTTCTGGGACTAAGCAGACATGTGGTATATACACAGACCCAGCAGAGGGCGCTCTCCTTATGGAAAGACTGGGGTCAGACCTTTCTGAATGGAGCCCTTAGCTTAAGTGCTCAAAAGTGAAAATTCTCAGGAGACCACACCCACTCTGACTGAAGCCATTTCCTTCAGAAACGTTCACTACTGAAACAAACGTTGACTTTTAAAAGGATATCTTTGGATTTCAAAGGTGTACCAGTTGAGTCATTTCTTTTAGATGCTACTCGAGGCAGACCCTTAATAACGAAAATTACTAGTTATTGATAGTTAGAAAACCAAGAGAATCAACACTATCTCTTTGGCCCTTTCAAGGTGAGAGTTCAGAATCTGTTATTTCTGAAAACCTCCATCAGCATCTACAGATCCTCAAGTCACGTAAATGAGTCAACACTAAGTCAATTAAAAAACCCTCAAACCCTCGCTGCCTTCTAACTGTTCTTATGAGGGGACATATCGCAATGACAGAAAAAACCATGACTTATCAGAATAAATGTCACATCGATAGAAGCATATAATCTTTGGCCACAAAATGCGAATGCTCAAGTTAATCTGTTTACTACACATATTTTCACGGAATTTTAATTATAAAGAGAGGCCATTATGTAATCTTTTCTTCAGTCCACTCACATTTGAAAAATGAGCACTTACAAGATTAAGGTAAGTTCACTGCCTTCCCCTTTGCTGGGTTGTGCCTTGATGACTAGAGGCTACAAATGACATTGCTTCTTGTAATAAGAGGCACAGACACATCCTAATGAAACTACCAATTGCTGAAAGTTACTTAAACTGTCTTTCTACCTTAGGAAGGAAAGAAACGCTAAGGAAACACAAATGAGAGAATTAGAGAGAAAATGTTTTAGGAAGAAACCTTGTCAAAGAAAATCTCCCTAAATCTTCCCAATGAAAGAATGTCCTTGCTTCCGGTTGAAACTGCAGCTACATCTAAGAGGAAGATTCCTCCAGATTGTTTCTAGAATTCCCCAAAGATCTCTTTTTCTTCCTGGTCTCTCTACATGCATCATTTTTTATTCTGCTCCCTGCTAAAAATTCTTATTAGCTAATCTAACCATTCAATTTATCCTGCCTATTTTGTAATGAATAAATAGCCGACATTGCTAATTGGCCACCTGGGGTTCAAAGAGGGGAAACACTGAGCTGATGTCTGAATGTCACTGGGACGTGCTGACAACACACTGACCACACTCTATTTCACAGGATTTAAAATCGCGCTTCCTCGCCGTATGCGCCCCTCCCTCCCCTCCTTCCATGGCTGGACCGTCTGTGAGACTAATATAATTTTTTTTAAGTGATTTATTTCTAACAGATGTGATCATCCGGCCACAGGGACCTGGATGCACGGTGCCCCTAACAACTTTAATTTCTGGGTAGAAGAAGCACACATCCCACTAATAAATAATTATCGCTCCGTTAAGGAAAAGATGCCGAGGCGTGAGGTCTGAGGACCAGGTACTTCTGAGCAGAAAGGACACGCAGGTGGGGTTTCCTGAGGTCCCACCTCTTCTCAATCTAAATGTATTTCTAGACCATGGTAGGTCATGAAGGAAGAACATCAGTCATGGTTTAACCTTTTGCACTCGGATGTCGAGTGTGACTCGACACGGTTAGCATTAGAATAAAGGAATCGAGAAAAAAGCAAGCGAGTGCAAAGGGTTAATGCAGTGGTCGGCAAACTGCAGCTCGCGAGCCACATGCGGCTGTTTGGCCCCTTGAGTGTGGCTCTTCCACAAAATACCACGTGCGGGTGCACACGTACAGTGCGATTGAAATTTCGTGGCCCATGCGCAGACGTCGGTTTTCGGCTCTCAAAAGAAATTTCAATCGTTGTACTGTTGATATTTGGCTCTGTTGACTAATGAGTTTGCCGACCACTGGTCTAATAGGTGCAAAAACATGTGAAAGATTACCGACTTCCTCAAAAAGCAACAGTCTTTACTGCTATGCTCAAAAGGTGATGATTTTTGGAGTAACCCTCCTTTTAATATTGGTCCCCAAATAGCAGGATTGGTTTCTTCAGAAACAGAGTGGTAACTATCATCTTAGTCCTTACTAGTCGCTCTTAAGGGAGACGACGGAGCATGTTATCCCTTCTCCCCAAGGATAGAAACACTTAAAAAGGTCAACTTCTACCATTTGGCCCAGAACTGCTTAGCTGGCCCCCACCTGGGACAAGATGTGCACCTGGGCCCACTCCTAGGACAAGAGAATTAGAATCCGGACCTGGACGGGGCTTCCCCCTGAGAACCCTGCAGAGGGGACTGTGTTCTTGACACAACAGAGGTAAGAAAGACGAGTTTTCAAGGCGGTTTCCATTTCGTACGCGTTCCTTTGTATGCCGGGTTGCCTGCCATGATGTTTATGTAATTCTGACAGGGTTCTTAATGACACACTAACAGATTGTAAAACACGCTGCTGGCATTGACTTGTGTTTTTTTTTTTTTTATATTTTTAAAACAATGTCCTTCATGTAACAGTAGTTAAGCGCGGCAGAAGGACATCATTAGAGCCATGGTTAAAGTGTAATTTACACCATTAGGAAGGCAGGAGCAATTTTTATTGCCTGGCAATTTTCTTGCTGAAATATTTGGACCATATGGCTCCATTTGTGTAATAACCTTAATTTCTGCACCCTTCAGGTCTGCCTCCGTCTCCCACGGAATGGGAAAATGCAGTTTAGCAGAAAAGGCAACTGCCTATACTTAGAGAGTGGAGATTAATAACGTGTCGCGTCCTGTTTTTGGTGAAGGAATTGGAACAGCGGCCAGATGGTCTCTCTACAAATAACTGTCAGGGGTCTTGATCTAATCAATACAATGTATTAATACATCTCCCTCTGCAGTTCCTCCGGGGGATGGCGCACAACATCTGGAATGAATGGGGAGGGAGAGGGCCCGCCAAGTAGAAAGCCGATTCTTTTCAGAATCAAACTGAGCCCAATTAATTTTTCATGTATCCTTGATAACTGTTTCATAACGAGCGATGCGTCTTGACGGGTTTGGGGTTGGCAGAGCAGGCTGCCCGTGCTTCCTATCCCCATTCAGTCCACTTATAGAAAGCAACCCATTAATCAAGCGATCTGGCAGGAAACCCGAATCTCAGCTCAGCAAGAGATCAATAACCATCCTAAACACACACACACACACACACAACACGGAAGCAGCCACTAATGGGCACGGGTATCCAGCCATGACATTAGTAATTGCTGGGGCAAAAATAAAACTCGGGATCATAATCACCCAATGGGAATTTATGTGATGAAATTCATTACTTGTGTCTTGTCAAAAAGTGACATGTACCTCCGTTGGAAATATCCTGTGATTTTACTATCTAGACATGGTCATTATCTTTCAGAGGTAGACAATGAAACTTTTTTGGAATGGATTAAAACTCTCTGATTTTGTAATGTGACTATTTAATAATCCAAGTAGCATCTCAAATGTTTAAGAATGAGTTAATATGCTTATTTTAAATTCAGAATACCTGCGGGGATCCTTAATTACAAGCTTTAGCCCAACCACGTATGACCCCCGTGAGCCTGCTGGGCTAAGAACCCCGATGTGATGTCCGATTGGTGGAATTCCTTAACTCTTCGGCTGGTTTTTGATGGAAGGATGTACACTTCAAATCATAATGTCTTATCACTTTCCCAATGGTTTCATCTCAAATTGTGACTGTTCTACCAAATTCGAACCAGCCATTTTGCTTCTCAGTGAGCAAATGTGTTGGGCTTGGCCCGGATTCCTCCCCTCCCCTTCCTCCTGAAAGAGAGGCGCTATGACATGACCCCTGGGGAAGAGTTCAGAGCAAGAGATGGGGGGATGGAGGAAAGCCATGACCCGTTTGCTAAAACGTTCCTTCCTGGCTCTGGGACCGCAGGTGGGAACTCCTTCTGTCCTTAAGGGAGTGCGATTCTGATTGGAACCCAACAAAACTTCGGGGAGGCACTGCCACCAAGCTAGTCAGGCCTTGGCCAATCATCAGCTCAATGCTGCCAGGAGGACAGAAAGGTCTTAGGAACCACCCAGGAGCTGCAGGGTGAGGTCACGTTCATCTCCACTGACAGCAGGACTGAGATCATGACCCGTGCTCGCTCCATCCCTGGTTTGTGGTTTGGCAGGGGGCCGGCTGGGCTTGGAATCGGGGGCATGAGTTAAGGTCCTCTTAGGTTCCTTTAAGTATTAATGAGTACAATGGATGCCTATGCATGACTAAATAACTGCTTATTATATTGTAATTGGGCTCTCTCCTTATTTGCGCTAAGGACGCCACCAGGCCCAGAGAGGCGAGACCGTTTCTTCTTTATTTCCATCTCTTGTAGCTTCTGGGCAGGATGGATTCTCAACAGATAATTATGTGACCTTGATTAATGGACGGGTCCCACAGTATTTCTTGGTCTCGATGGCCACATTAGCTTTTACATGTGTAGGTGCTCCATAGCCAATGACGCGCAGTTTTCACGTCTGCATGGCTGCCAGAGAAGCAGTGGCTGCGGTTTCCAACCTTGATTCTGCTTGCTGCTGTCCAGGGTGGACACACAGGAATCACATGACAGTAGTGTGCTTGTAGGGGAAGCTGTGTAACATGAGGCAAGAAAGCTATTTCCACGAGTGGACTGCATGACTGAATAAAATCTGAAACTTGGGATCCACAGTACATGGTATGTGGAATCTTCAATGTTTTTCAATGTCATTACTGAAATATTTAATTTTTACAAATTGAAATCCTTTGCTGTGACAAAGACAGAGAGTCGCCACATGATCCTACTCCTACTAGTATGTGGAGTTTGAGGAACCAAATAAATTGATGAACAAAGAGAGACACAAAGACACAGAAGCAGGAACAGACTGTTGAACCTCAGAGGGAAGACAGAGGAGGGTGGGTGGGAAGAGATCAACCAATGAACTTGTGTGCACATATGCATCACCCGTGACAATGGGGTGGTGAGGGCGGGGCGGGGGGATGGGAGCGGGCTGGAAGAGTTTAATGGGGGGAAAAAGGAGGACCTATGTAATACTCTCAACAATAAAGATTTAAAAAAAAAAAAGATAGTTGCTATTCCGGGACTCCCAGTCCATAGAGATAACTGACAATGCCTACAGTTTGAGCTTAGCAACGCCCGGCTACAGCACTAACAAGATATTTCCCCTTAAAAATCATATTGAGATAAAAAAAAAAAAACCCTCATTTGCAAACCCGTCTCATATACATTCTCAGGTGTTGGGTGTGGGTCACTGCATTTGGATTAAAAAGCCAATGTCTCTCTCTACATGAGAGGTCACTAGCTGGCGTAAGGCAACATTTCGCTGTTCGGCGTAATTAAAATATTCCAGCAGCGGTCTCCGTGATTTGAGAACCACGGTATTGTTGTAATATTTTTCTAGGCTTCAGGAGCTCGCGATTGTTTGGCCCAATCAAACCCGGGAACACTGGAGAAGTTATCACCCATCAAGGTAATTACTTTCAAGTTGAAATAATTACTCTATCAATGTTAATGGTCTTTCAACTTCAATAAAGCACTCACCTGCCGATAATCACGGCTAACCTCTTGCTCTAATGCAATTCCCTCTCTATTTAGCAGGTTATATTACAGCCGTTACAGTGGTCACTTGTCCTGAACAGATGCTGAATTTCACTTTGATCGGCCGTGAACCATAAAGGAATTGGTCATCTGTGTCTGGTTCCCCCTCACCCAGAAGCCCTTGCGGAGCCCAGGAGGTGATCTCCTGGCTGCAACAGGGCACTTCGGGGGCAGCCACCTCGTCTCAGGTAGGGGCTCCTTTGCACCTGTGACAAGGGCACCGTAGTTCAATTAACTCGGGCTCTTCGCTGCCGTGTGCAGCTTGCTGTCGCTGCTAAGTGGCATCTATTCTGAACTTATGGCCTGGGCCCGTCAGTGTGCGCATCAGTTCGTTCCACTTTCATGTATGGTTTTAGTAAGACTGGTGGGATTTGGGGGGTTCTTCAAGGGTTTCCTTATAACCCAGTCAAAGGCCAGAAAAGAACAGCATACCTGAGTTAGAGGGCAGTTGCCCCACCAACTGCCCCTCTACGCTGAGAGAGTCTGCTCGTGGGCAGAGGTGAAGTAGGGAGGTGCCAACTTGGCAGAATCTGTTCGATATGGGAAGTGAGTGAGAGAGAGAGAGAGAGAGAGTGAGAGAGAGAGAGAGAGAGAGAGAGAGAGAGAGAGAGAGAGTGTGTGTGTGTGTGTGTGTGTGTATGTAAGACCGTAAGTTGTGCTGATATGATCCCAGATCTCGGGCAGTGGGCGGGGTCTTGTGCGTGCCCTGGCAGGGGAACACAGCTAGGGTGAGTAGAAATGGCCTGAGCAGGTTCCCAGAGGGGCAGGCACCAGGTAGAAGGGTGGATGGGCAGCACTAAACACCAGGGAGACACAAAGCACAGTCTTGCTCCAGGCCATTAAGAAATAGAACCTAATCTAGGACTTGAGAAATTACCTGGAAATTAACAGCCTGGTATCCGAAAGCATTTAAATTAGCAAGCATCCGAATTTTGGCGCGAGGGGAGGAAAGCTTAAAATATATAAAACACAAGGCGTTTCATTCCTGACCCAATGAGTATATGCAGCTGCCTTGCACAAATTAAGGACTTTCTACATTTGCTCATTCTTCCAGCCTCTGTTAATCCAAATGGTAAAGCTCCTTAAACTGCCTATTTATATTGCCGCTGGCAGTTTCTAGTCCCTTGCATGGGTATTCATTTCCTTAGCCTTGGGAGTAAGTACCAGTAGCATCTTAGTGCAGGCTCGACGATTCAGAAGGAAGACGTTTGAAGTGTAAGGTCATGATCACTAGAGCAGGAGGAGGAAACAATGCGTGAGAAGATCCCAAGGTGGCCGACCAGCAGAAGGGTTCCAGATCCTTTAGAAGTAGAATCACTAGGGCGCAGTGAAGGGTGGGAAGGAAGGGGAGGACTCTAGGATGTCCTGGCCTGAGCAATCAGGAAGATGACGGGGCCATGGAGTGATGGGACAGGATGGACTGGGGAGTGATGAGAGCAGCTGAGAGAAATTCTAGGCGATGCGCATTTCTACCGGAGCTGCTAGACACACCTCTGCAGGACTTGACAGACAGACAGAACCAGCCTTTCACCTCGAGGACCATGTTCCGCGGAAGATCTGTGTAAGACCACCTATATAAGAGAAGATCCCGGTTCTTCACTATCTCATCCATATTGTTCTGCTCCAGCCCTCATTGCTTTCTGTGGGGCACAGAGGCTTCTACTTGAGATTTCCAATGTTAATGGAAAACAAGCGAAAGAAGGGAATCAGGAGAGAAGCTTCTTCAGGTTACCTCCTCACCCCCTGGGGGAGGCAGGAGGGATACCCCACCTTCCTCTCTCAGGCTGATGAGTGATAGCCAAGAAAACAACTTAAGAAGTTGGGGGTGTCTGTAGGAAAGGTGAGGTGGACATTCCTACTCTACTCAAGAGGCTTGCCACTGAGATGAAGACACTCAATTTTGATGCAGCCACTAGGAGAGGAAGGGTTTTCTGAGATTCTGTAAATATACATACATACATATACATATACATATACATGCACACATATACATATACATACACACACACTTGAGAGAGAGAGAGGAAGGGCTAGAGAGATAGAAACATCAATGATGAGAGAGAATTATTGATTGGCTGCCTCCTGCACGCCCCCCAACTGGGGATTGAGCCCGCAACCCCTGGGCACGTGCCCTGACTGGGTATAGAACCAGGGACCTCCTGGTTCATGGGTTGATGCTCAACAACTGAGCCATACCAGCCGGGCTGAGATTCTTAGGTGATCCCAAGATTTGGGAATCTGGCCTAACAGAGAAGCTGATCTCGGATTCTGTCCAATGCATTCTGAAGTGGCGTGTCTTACCCAATGTGGTAGGTCAAGTAGAGAAGTTCCTGTTGGACAAGCTGTACTTTCCTTATTTGACTGAACAAGTTGGCCCCAGTTCTGGTGGATGCCAAGAAAGGAATGAGTCTTGTCAATGTGACAGAGCCTGATATTGGCTGACTGCTCTGGAGAGGGGTGCCCAGAAGTAAAGGAGGGTGTGGGGTGGATCTCTGGGGCAGTAGGGATCGGGGTGCGAGGAGTTAGCCAGAGAGTGTACTGCCTGCTTCAGGGACTGGGAAGCATGGGCTTTCCCATGGGAGACTGCTACACAACCCACAGAGGAAATCCCAGGAGGCACCTGCCCCACAGGAAGCAATGATGGATGGGCGAGAACAATATTAATGAATGAGGCTCTGCTCCTTTTATGCCTAATTCTGTCTTTTCTGCCAAGATCCTGGGGACATCAACAAGAGAAGAGGAGGAAGAAAAATGAACACGCCCTCTCTTCTCCACTGTAGATCCATTAACACCAGTCAGGTTTTAGACTGGACTTTTTTTTAAACACCTGCAATGAGTCCTGATTACTAAAATCAGGGTGGTTGCTGTCACTAACAGTGACTGGAGGACCTGCCCTAGAGACTATTGATGAGTGAGCAAGAGAGGCCCGATGACCTTGTTGGAATAAAGTGGCTGGAGAAAAATAAAGCTCTTTCAAGGGAGCAGTTCCATGACGTTTAAGAAGACTTA
>NC_137094.1:9624856-9742356 GCF_951640355.1 Cnephaeus nilssonii
GGGGAATCAGCGATCCCTCTCGCAGGTCTGCGGACTGATTCCGTGTCTCACCAATCAAAAATAAGAGTTCCTTTCTTTGGAGAATTTCAGCCAAAGCCATCTATGAGACAAGGACTTGAAAAATGTCCTAGGGCGGCCACAGAAATGGAAGCAGATAGGGAAGATGTTTAGCTAGTAAAGGGGTTAGAGACATAGGAAGCAGAGCCAGGAGGGCACTCAGAGAAAGGTTTGAAAGGGAATCATCAAAACACGAGCAGCAGAAACTCAGAAGCAAAGAAACGTAAAGACTCAAAATGCCCAGCAGTAAGACTCTGTACCTCCGCCTGGATTATTCATCTTCTTCCCAGCGTCTGCTGTGCGCAAGGACCCAGTCTCATGGTAGACTTCACAGAGTTGAGTGTAGAATTGAATATTGACATATTGGATATAGTACTCGATGACTATTTGCCAAATTGGATTGAAAAGTCAATAATCTGTCCCTGACCTTAAAGACCTGTTGCGCGAGTACACAAAAGGCATGCTGTTGATGTGGGCTTGCATTACGGGGGAGAGGGATTCGCTAGGATAAAAGGAGCATGCTTCTCTGATGGCGAGGAACTGGAACCCAGTGGTAGGACCGCCTTCCTTAGACACCTTTCAAAAAGGCTGAACACATGCTCTTGGAAAGCTCCCTGACAAGGACCGGTCTGTTTCTGTATCTCCTACAGAAGCTCAGGTTATGCCAGGCATATAGGGAGCCCCAAGAGATACCTGGTGAACTGAACTGTGTTACGGCCCAGAGGTGGGCCAACCCAGAAAAATCAGCACTAAGCGACAGAGCATGGGATGTCCATATCTCCATTTGCACATCTAGACAGATGTACCTAGAAATTTAATTTTCTTCTTCCTCAAAGAGCCCATCATATCACATAGCTATATCTAAAGATACCTAACTCCACATCTATTATGGGTGATACTGTTCCGTTCATATAATCCCTATATTTATCTATATCAATGTGCCTACAGAGGTATAGATGTGTGATACAATTGGATCTTTAAGAAAATAGAAAATTAAATTTCTATCTAATTTTATCTCAGCCTCATCCCTATGAGATATAGAGAAACAATTTTAATATTTCCATTTAGTGGATTTGGAAATCAGGGAAAGAGAGATTCATTCATTTGCTTGAGTTAATTGTGGTCAGCAAACTAGTTGCCAATATCCCTTATATTCAGTTCAGTATATTATTCCCATGACCACACTGCTTCTATTAACATGTGGAAGATTTTCACATATTTAACCCCCAAATGAAAAAAAGTGACAAGTCAGACATAAACAAAGAATCTCAGCATATTAACCCGATAACCTAGGTATCTACTATCTTTCTCAGTACTCACCGCTACTGTGAAAGCACGCACAGGGGAGATGCTAAATGTCGGGTCCTCTGGCCTCTCCTCGTAGACCACGTGGTACCGGGAGATGATGCCATTGGGAGAGCCTGGCTCCGTCCAGTTCAGCAGCACTGAGTGAGCACCGGTGGCCTGAGCCCAGGGCGCCGGCAGGTCTTGGGGTGGGGCCTCCAGTGTCCGTGCTGAGGTCCACAGACTCGCCACCGAGCCCCTGGAGTTCTGGGCTCTGACCTGGTATTCGTAGAGCGTGAACGGCCTCAGGGTGCCCGCAGCATCGGTAAACCTGAAGGCTCCTTCTGACCAGACAAACACCAGGGCCTCCTCGTCAGAGCCAACAGGACGTCTGAAAGGGAACCCAGGCGGTCAGGGACAGATGCACACTTCAAAGCCAGGTGGGCAGACAGAGGAGGACATGGCTTTGTAGGAGATTTTGGTATCAAGTCAACTTTTCAACGGTCTCTTCCTCGTATCATGATGGAAGGAGACCAGATGGAAGAGTTCACCAGAGGCCTAATCGAATGCCATTTTCAAAATATGATTTAAACATATAAATATATTTGGCTAATCTTAAAAAGGGAAACATTACCCATAATCACATTTTTTTGTATTAACTTCCAGACTTTAAAAAAAATTACACATGCAAATACAGGGTGTCCCCCCAAAATGTAGACATTAAGAACACTGCTTCTAATGCTTATAATCAAGGATCCTATATAATAAAAGCCTAATATGCTAAGTGTCCGGGTGTCCAGTCATCCGTTCAAACCAATCAAAGCGTAATATGCTAATGATACGCTAAGGCTGCTCAACTGCTCGCTATGACATGCACTGATTACCAGGGGGCAGATGCTCGGACTGGTAGGTTAGCTTGCTGCTGGGGTCCGGCTGATTGGGACTGAGCCCAACAGGCCTGACACGCCTTGGTGCCCTCCAGTGTCCCTCCCCAGCCACAATAGTGCACTGGTGGGGTCCTTTAGCCTGACCTGTGCCCTCTCGCAATCCGGGGATGTCAGAGAGCTGGTTTAGGCCTGATCCCACAGACCAGACCAAGGGACCCCACTGGTGCAAGAATTCATGCACTGGGTCTCTAGTTAATTATAATTAAGAATTAATTCCAATGGGTTAAATCTGTGTAGGTTTGCAGGGGCTGGCCTTTGTACGTGAGGCAGATACTAGGTACCTGGTGTGCCACTGAGAGGGATCCATTCTAACGGACCACAGGGCTCTCAGCCAAGGTCTCGGCTCATGGAGTGTCTTCAAGGGTGTTTGCTAGGAATGTAATACAGCAAGCGAACATACGAACTTCTATGGGGAGATAACATTTTCCATTTTGTCTGGCTTCAACCTTCCTATGACAATTCAATTAATTTTTTATTAAACTCTCGTGAATTCCCACACTGAGGTGTAGCCATGGTTGTCATAAAACTGACATTCTTAAAAAAAAAAAAGGCCTGAAAGTGTGAATTTAAAAAATGTGTACTATGTAAGAGATGGAGTATTATGATGTTAGTCTCAAGTTTTATTCACTGATACAACGAAAGAGTGCAGCCTGGTTAAGATTTTCTTATCACTACTGAATAGTTAATAAACTCATATTGTGGTGAGGTAAGTATTTTATCTGTGGTGTTAAAAACAGAATATCTTGTGTCGGATAAGCTCTGAACAGAAGAGGTTGGCCAGGCCACAATTATTCCTAGTTAAGATTTGGGCTTCAACTGTTCATTTAACGGGACGTGTTTCCTCTTGAGCTCTCTGTGGGGAGAGAAATCATATTTTAAGATCTCTGAAAGCCAAATGGCTGTGCTATGCTTAAACTCATCTGGGAGACTTCAATAATACACCTTTCCAACTAGAGTTCATTAAATCTGGCTTAATACTAAAAGGAAAAACAAAATAAGTTTTAAAACTAATCACTATGTACTTGAAAAGGGAGTCATACTGATGCTGTCTTACTAAAACAGCCTTTTAAAGAGCTCCCTGCAGCCTGTCAGTCACTGAGCCTCTAGGCTATCAGATTGACTGTCGTAGGACCACAGTGCTTGTGTTCCAGTCACCCTGACTTTACTTAATAGTGACCCCAAAGTGCAAGAGTGATGCTGCCACCTCAGATATGCCCAGGAGAAGCCGTAAAGTGCTCCTGTAAGTGAAAAAGGTGAGGACAGTAAGATGGTTTAAGAGGGAGATTGAGAGAGTCCTCATTGACTAAGTTTTATTACAGTATCTGTAATAATAAAAGCGTAATATGCTAATTAGACCGGACATCCTTCGGGACGACCTTCCGGACGAAGCTGGGGCTGCAAGGGAAGCCTGGGTCCCTCCCGGGTGCCAGAGGGAAGCCGGTGCCGGCAGCCGGGGGAAGGAAGGCCTACTCTTGCATGAATTTCATGCATCGGGCCTCTAGTACCGTTATAATTGCTCTACTTGATTAGTTATTGCTCTTAATGTCTTACTGTACCAAATTTATAAATAAAACTTTGCCATCACTATGTATGTATAGGGAAAAATTTATCATATATAGGGTTTGTGACTATCAGTGGTTTCAGGAATCCACTGCGGGGTGTGTGTCTTGAAACATATACCCCTTCAATAAAGGGGAACTACTGTATCAAATTAACAGGAAAGCTAAACAGAAGCAACCACAGTTACAGTCTTGTCCATACCAGGTTACTGTTTTGTTGTTGATTTTTAAAGTCATAAAACATCCTATCTCTGTATTGGGGCAGATACTTCTTAATGGGATGGTATCACTAACAACAGAGGGGAATTAATGCCCTGCCAGTGTGGCGCAGTGGTTGAGCGTCGACCTATGAACCAGGAGGTCATGGTTTTATTCCGGGTCAGGGCACATGCCCAGGTTGCAGGCTGGATCTCCAGGGTGGGGCGTGCAGGAGGCAGCTGATCAGTGATTCTCTCTCATCAGTGATGTTTCTATGTCTCTCTCCCTCTCCCTTACTCTCTGAAATCAATAAAAAAATATACTTTAGAGAATTACTGAAGAGAAATCATTGGGGGAGAGGGGAAGTTTGCAGAGAACAGAGTGACACGCATTTTCAAAATGGGTTTGGCAAATAGGTTTCCTACAATTTAATGAAAATATCTGCACAGGCCAAACCCCGGCTTTGGGTTGAGCTAAATGTGTTTCCTTTGGTGGGGCTGGAAGACAGAGGCGGCAAAGGATGAAGCAGAAATTGCAAGCCATAACCTCCCCAGAAACACTGCAGGCTTGTGGCCGTAACTACGGAAGGAGCTCTGCGCAGTCCCAGGATGAAAGCAAACTCTGTCTACATCCTATTTCCGTCCTTAGGAATTCCCGATTCTGTCCGCAGCTCTCTGAGAAAAATGTGATATTGCTGTTGTCTAAGCACATTTAGACTGCGGCCGGGAGCGCCGACGAGTGATGCATGCCCATGTAGGTGAATATAGTGATGGTATCTGGCGGCCCGGTGCGCCATTTCCATTTCACTTTAAATAAAAAACAAAATGTATCTGTGTCAGGCAGTGCCCTTCCCCTGTACGCGGAGGCATCACACGGGCCACAATTATGATTGCGGAGTGATTGTGTCACATTGCAGGAAGGTTTATTGCTTTTGAGCTGGCAAGGCAGTAACACATTCTGCTGCATATTACTCTTTAGATCATTGTTTGCCTGTGACGAGAATAATCAAATGCCATCAAACGCTGTCAAATTCAATTTACAGTATTTTTCATCGAAGCGGGCTTTCCGCATCCCATTCCCCGTTTTCCTGCTCGGGAGTTGCCACGGAATAGCCGCCGTAATCACGGGCTTTATTTACAAAACCGACAGAGTGGAGCCGCGTCCCGGTTTGGAGCAGACACTTTATTTCCCTCCATTCAGGGTAGGAATAGGACGTGGTTCTCTCGTGCAATTAGCATTAAGGGGGTGAAAGAAATCCACTCCAAGAGGGTGGCCAGCTTAGAGCCCTAACAAAGGTGCTCAGCATGAAAGGAAAATGTGCATTAGCCATGTTTACAGGTGCGTGTGCATGTGAGTCAGAACTCTGCCTCCTCAGCCCAGCCGGCGTGGCTCAGTGGCTGAGCATCAGCCTATGAACCAGGAGGTCACGGTTCGATTCCCGGTCAAGGGCACATGCCCGGGTTGTGGGCTGGATCCCCAGTGGGGGGCGTGCAGGAGGCAGCCGATCCATAATTCTCTCTCATCATTGATGTTTCTTTCTCTCTCCCTCTCCTTCTCCCTTGCTATCTGAAATCAATGAAAATATACTAAACAAAAAAATATTCTTCTAATCAACGTCTGCTGAGAAGGAATTTGGCTTGCTCATTTTGGGCAACGCCACCTGCATAACCGGAAATGCAGGAATACTTTTCCCCCGTCATCATTTTCTGACAAACCCTCAGCGAGTCACTGAAGATTGCTCTGAACCAAAGGGTTTCAATGTCTGAAGGTGCAGAGGGACCCGAACCCCGTTTCATGATGTGGCCAGGGCGCTGGACCACACGAGGGAAGGTGTGAGGCCGCTGAAAGGAGAGACTGAAGTTGCTGACGTGGGGCTGAGGGGCTGAGAAGGAACGTGCTATGGTCTGATGCCTGCTGTGAAGACCCTGCTTCTGGAAGGGATTCTCACCTGCAAATGGTCTATGCCATGTCTGCCCTGCAGGCCTCTTCCCTACCTTAGATGGCGCTACGGTCCCAAAGGTGGTGCCCAGGTCCCATCCATATGCTGAATCTGAACCCCCAATGTGATGGCGTTAGAAGGTGGAGCCATTTGGGGGTGTCTAGGTCATCAGAGTAGGTGGAGCCCCTATGAATGGGATTAGTGCCCTTATAAAGGGACCCCACAGAGCTCCCCAGCTGTTGCCACCAGGTGAGGACACAGTGAAATGACTGCCCTCTAGAAACCAGAGGTGGGCGCTCACAAGACACTGAGTTCTCCCGCGCCTTGATCTTGGACTCCCCAAGAACTGAGCAATACATGTTTGTTGTCCAAAAGCCACCTTGTCATGGTATTTGTGTGTTTACAGCAGCCTGAACAAATTAACAGAGTCAGGTGCTTTGCCTCTTGACTCTGTTTTTGTTTTACTTTCTTCCCCATCCCATCCCATGCCTGCCTTATCTGTCTGTCTCTCCCTCTCTCATTCTTTCTCTTCTTCCCTGGATCCATCCATTTCTCCCTCCTTCCCTCTGTACCTCCCTCCCTCCTCAAGATTCATTATTTATTTAAAGGAAATGTGAATTTAAAGCCATGTCCACGCTGATCAGATGAAGACAAGATCGGAGAGAGTAAAAACCCTTCACCCCAAATGCCCGTGGTCTCTGTCTCTCTCACTTCCTTACTCTCCTCACTCTCTCTCTTCTTCCCCCTCCCCTCTCTTTCCTTCTCTCCTTTCTTTCAGTTGGATACACTCAGTTCTGCACATCCTGCTGCAAAGAGGCTGTGTTAACACCATCAGTTCTCTGAGTGGGAGCCATGCGAACAGGGACTCGGGGCTGAGCCCTCCCCCTGCTCAGGTATGGGAGGCCCCGCTCCCCCTGCTCAGGTATGGGAGGCCCCGCTCCCCCTGCTCAGGTATGAGAGGCCCCGCTCCCCCTGCTCAGGTATGGGAGGCCCCGCTCCCCCTGCTCAGGTATGGGAGGCCCCGCTCCCCCTGCTCAGGTATGGGAGGCCCCGCTCCCCCTGCTCAGGTATGGGAGGCCCCGCTCCCCCTGCTCAGGTATGGGAGGCCCCGCTCCCCCTGCTCAGGTATGGGAGGCCCCGCTCCCCCTGCTCAGGTATGGGAGGCCCCGCTCCCCCTGCTCAGGTATGGGAGGCCCCGCTCCCCCTGCTCAGGTATGGGAGGCCCCGCTCCCCCTGCTCAGGTATGGGAGGCCCCGCTCCCCCTGCTCAGGTATGGGAGGCCCTGCTCCCCCTGCTCAGGTATGAGAGGCCCCGCTCCCCCTGCTCATGTATGGGAGGCCCCGCTTCCGAGGATGAGAACAAGCCTTGCCAACCTCCACGTGGCAGGTGGTGGGGAGCCTTAGACTTCCCCCCCAGACCGGGTCCCTCCTCTAGGATGGCCCTGTTCCCGGGTCAGGGAGCCGGAGAGGATGCTCTGCCCCTTCATCAGAGGGAAGGCTCTGCGGCTCTGAGGTCTCCTCTTTCAGACCCGGCTCCGGCAGCGGGCACATGCCGGCTGAGGCTTCCCCCTCGGATAATGCGTCAACGTGTCCAGTACCAAGCTCAGTCCGCAGTGGGTGCTGCACAGATCACCAATTCCCACCCCTCCCTACGGAAACAGAAAACGCATCGGATTCTGCAGCCCTGGAACCGCACACGTTCTGGAAGAATTAACCATAACAGTGATGGTCCACGTCACCTGTGAATGAAGTAGTGGGTGACGACTCCGTTTGGCTCTTTGGGCGGCATCCACGTAACCTCAATGCAAGCGGACCCCAGGGCCCTAAGAACAGGGGGGCTCAGATCCATTGGGGCCGCTTCCGATGTTCTGACAAACATCCCACTGCTCACTCCACAGCTTCCTGGGGGGAAAAAAAAATCAAAAACTTTAGTAACTTACCAAGCGGGGAAAAGATTTACATATGCATATAGAAGGGTAAGGATATCATGAAAATCATTTTATCTGAACTTTCATATACACATTTCTACACATATTTTAGGTGAGTACTGTAAACCTCTACAGAATGTGAATATTGAAATACAGAATCATTTTTGGAAGATTCAGTAATTAATTAACCACATCATTACAGAGGCATAGGCAAGAAAGCTGATGCTCGTCTGAATTGAGGTTCCTCTAGTTCAGTGGTCGGCAAACTCATTAGTCAACAGAGCCAAATATCAACAGTACAACGATTGAAATTTCTTTTGAGAGCCAAATTTTTTAAACTTAAACTTCTTCTAATGCCACTTCTTCAAAATAGACTCGCCCAGGCCGTGGTATTTTGTGGAAGAGCCACACTCAAGAGGCCAAAGGGCTGCATGTGGCTCGCGAGCCGCAGTTTGCCGACCACGGCTCTAGTTCATCATAGTCCTTCTAGCAACAAAGCGATAATGTGATTAATTTTTTTTCTTTCTTGTGCTGAATTTCTTAAGTTGTGACCTACACATCTTCTATGCTCTTAATCTTTTTTTCTTTTGGCCAGTATTTTAAAAGAATGATCATCTCTCAACACACAGGAATCAAACAATTAACTTGAAGGATATTGGATCTTCATAGCCTAGATGGAGGGACCCAGAGGGACAGAAGTTGATTTTACATGTAAATCAGGGGAACATCAATGAAAAGCTATTTCCATGTTGATTTGCTGAAGACCAGATCAGGGACAGAGAAGTGGGCAAACTGAGTCACACTTTCAGAATGAAAGGAGAGCAAAATCACTCACCCGCTCGTCCTAACCAACTCTAAGGGAACTATTACTCACCTGATGCACAAAATAAACTAACAAACAGAACAGAAACAGACTCACAGACACAGAGAACAGACCGACAGCTGTCAGAGGCGAGGGGGCGGGGGGCTGAATGCAAAACGGGGAGGGATTAAGCAAAGAAAAACTCAGAGACACAGACAACAGTCTGGAGATTACCAGAGGGAAGGGGGTGGGGGGAGTAGAAGAGGGGAAAGGGGGAATAACTGGTGATGGAAGGACACCTGACCTGGGGTGGTGAGCACACTATGCTATATACAGATGACATATTATAGAATTGTGCACCTGAAACATAAAATTGTATTAAGCAAAGTCACTGCAGTAAATTAAAAAACAAAACAAAACAAAAATGAAAACAAAACAAAACAAAAAACTAGAAGTTCCGCCCTAGCCGGTTTGGCTCAGTGACAGCCTGGGGACTGAAGGGTCCTGGTTTCTATTCAGGTCAAGGGCACATGCCCAGGTTGTGGGCTCGACCCCCAGTAGGGGGCGTGCAAGAGGCAGCCAATCAATGATTCTCATCATTGATGCTTCTGTCTCTCTATCCCTCTCCCTTCCTCTTCGAAATCAATAAAAATATATTTAAAGTCAAAACAAAAAACCCAGAGGTTCCTATGGGACATGTAACACTGTCTTATATTCAACATTTCTTTAACCTAAGATGAAATACACCAATATGAGTTACATTTTTCCTTTTCTTAGCAATTGGGTGTTACATAACATAGAACATTTAAGGAAGAAGGGAGTGAGAGAGGCAGATGACTTCACTGACCACTAGTCTAAGCCACACAACTCAAGGTGACAGGTTATGTACATGAGATAGGGGTCAGGGAAGTACCTTAAAATACCTACGATTCATTTGACTCATAACTCAACTTCTAAATAATGCCCCCCTTCCCACCAGCCCCTCCTGAATAAAATTTAAATAGAACCAAGGTGACCACATTGCCCACGCAATTTTTGTAATACCCAATTTGTCTTCTACTACCAGTGATCCCTCTATGCGATGCAGGTGTTTTTCCTTTCAAGGGCCTGATAAAACAAGACTTTGCAAAACCACTATTTTAATTCTATATTTAAATATTCATGATTTAATGTGAAGAAATGCATAATGCTCCACTCAATACCAGGCGCTGATTTTTCTGGGTAAATAGCTCAGGACAAATGAGAAATGAAATGCTGGCCTTTGTATTTGAATTAAGAATCTATTCCTTCTTTTTTTAAATATATAAAATGTGTTGTGTGTTTTTTTATAAAAGCCCAGAACAAGCATCTGAAAGACATTCACCATTTTGACAGGCTTGTATCCTTATTTCATACGATGTAAATGGAGTCAAATTTCCCAGCAGGATGGACTGACGCTGACCCACAGCAGAGGTGACAGGTGCCACGCTGCCAGCATCGAGTAGGACACTGTACTCCACGGGCACCTGGGGGATCAGTATCCCTTTAGAGAGAGAGAAAGAGTAAAAACATGTGTGTATGCTGCACAGAATGGTCAACAAATGTCTGTCTCTTAAGAACAACATATATTTAAACTTTTATAACATAAAGGCATATTACTGCTTAATATAGCAATTAATAACGGCATGAAACGTAAACTGGGAAATACTAGAGTGCATATTCCAAAGTAATAATTGGGCATCACCATTAAAAACACACAAATGAAGTATAACAGTTCTTTTCAAAGAGATACTCTGCAGGCAAATAAATACAAAGCACATTTCACCTTTAAAAAGTACAAGGCAATTAGAAATGGTGTCATATGCTTTCCTAAGCTTACTCTTAAGGTATACAGTATACATATCCCCACCAGTTTCGCTTGTGACAATAATTTTTCTGTAGGCATTGTGTACGCATCCAGTCTGACACGGATCTTTGACATAGTAGCCCATAAAGTATCCAAATCAGAACCTACCTAGAGAATTCCCAGCGCATTAATTATGGAGTCAGGACAGTCCACTCTGTCAGTGAGACTTATGGATCTGAATACGTATGAAATTTGGGTTTGAAAACTGTCATTTTTCACAATGCATCCCAACGAAAGGAGGTCTTGTCATGTTAGCCTCTTCACAGTCCAGTCATATGATTTAATGTCTGTAAGCTTTATTTGGTCACGCTCAACATACACACTGGCTCAAGGGGAGGAATGGGCCTTGAATGAGGAACATAATAAGCTTTCCCATGAAATTTTCTCCTTGATCTGATGATCACAACATGTGTGGGTTTAATTATTTACCTTTGCAGTACTTAAGTGTAACTGTGTCATAGAAACAATGAATTCTACAGCACAGGACTCAACCCACAAGACGAGGTCTGAAGAATGCAACCTGGTCTTGCTTTTGGCAGCTATAGCCTCGGTGTACAAACGGCACAAGAGGCGGTACAACCCGGAGATGCGGGAAACTTGTGAAACAGATAAAAACAGGAGTCTCAGAAGGAAATACTGATTGCAGGCAAAGGCCTGGTCACGTGTTTCCTTTGGAAAAGTGCTAGATGTGCTGCACTCAGACTGAGAATTTTAGCTTTAAATGCAGAACCTCCTTGTTAAACCACCTTTTACATTTTAATCCTCACCCGAGAATATTTTTCCATTGATTTTAGTGAGAGTGGAAGAGAGAGGGAAAGACAGAAACAACAACGTGAGAGAAACACATTAACTGGTTGCCTCCTGCATGTGCCCTGACCAGGCCCGGGCTAGGGAGGAGCCTGCAACCGAGGTATGTGCCCTTGACCAGAGTAGAACCTGGGACCCTTCGGTCCACAGGAGGACACTCGATCCACTGAGCCAAGCTGGCTAGGGCTCTTTTACATTTTAAATGTAAAGCTTCCTGCACACCCACTCCTGGGGATCGGGCCTGCAACCAGGGCAGGGAACCTAACCAGTGACCTCCTGGTGCACTTGACGATGCCGAACCCACTGAGCAGCCCTGGCCGGGCTAGACGCAGTCCTGATCTAGCTTTAGACATGGCTAGCCAAAGCACGAACCTGCAAAGACACTTTTCACATCTTGGCTAATCCGAAGTCAATGTCCTTCACGTACACCTAGGAGGTGTGGAGGCGGAAAATGCTCCTTGACGCAGCGAGCATGTCAAACACTGACACGCGTGCAGGAATGAGGCCCCTCCATTGTCACAACTTCCAGGACTGCGACAGGACAGCCCCCGTGTCCCCGCCAACCCCGTGCCATCGGGAAGGAGTCTGAACCGGCCCAGCCCCCTGGTATTCCGATGGCGAGATGGATTGAAGTGGGCATGTTGGGGAAAGTCAGCTGGGAAGCCCCGAGACCAGGTGAGCCCCCGAGCTCGTACATGTATGTCAGACGGCGAGGAGCAGGGGAGAGCCGAGTGAGCCCGTTTACCCTAAGTGCAGATGGCAGCGGCGCCATTCGGCGTCAAAGCTGCCCGTCGCCGGTGACAGGCTGCCAGGGCTCATTTCCCCGCGCGCTAAAGAACAAGGGGCCCGGTGGTTAATATTCCTCGCAGGGCCCCCTTTCATAATTTACAACAACTAGATGCTGATAGGTTATTTAACATTTATGAAGTTAAGATGTAATCAGAAAAACCCTGATTACCTTTACAAATACAAAAGTTAAATTATTCCTCTCTCTCCCTCTCTCTCCCTCTCTCTCTGGTTTCATTTCACAGCAGGTGCGTACTTTACAATGGGACGAGTCAATCAATCCTTAAAAAAATATTTTTTAAAGAGCTGGAGCAGGAACAATTCTAACAGGAAAACTATTAAGTCAACTTGATAGTCTCATTCACTTCAAAACGTTGGTTGCACTTAACATACTGCTTTGAAGAAGTCAGCCTACATTCATTCTCCTTGGTCCAGGTAGGAATAGCGCGGTTATGTCCTCTTGTGAAAGTGAAACACACATCCACACCAACTACATGGGCATCTTACACAGTCTGTATAACAGTTGCCATCTTGTGCACTCTGCCCCATTACACAGCAGCGTTCTTGGCAGGAGGGACAACGCCTCATTCTCTATAACCCTCCCAGTGTCCAGAATCACACCTTACCTGTGGGTGGGGCTCAGGAAACATTCTCATGTCAGTGATAATGAACATATGAATTAATCTATCCAAATGCAAATGAACTGCATCCATGAAGATTAAGCTACAAGCACCGTGACCCTAATGGGTTACTGGTGAACTACCCTTGAACTACTTTGCCCTCGTTCATATGTGCGATAGCTACAGCAAAGTTTGTGAGCTTTTGGTATCAGATAGAATGCAGAAAAAATCATTCACTTCCCGCACTGTTTACACAGAAAAACAGTGAGAAAATACAGCACCGTGGATGTGACCACAGAATTTGGAGTCAGGACTCACTGTGATTCGGCTCTGACACCGATGTGACTAACCAAGAAAAATAGCTCATCACATCCACATTGACTTTCCTCATTAGTAATATAGGGGAAACCATAGGCCACTACAAGATGCACTGAGCATTCACTGAGATATGTGTTAATCTTGCAAAAATGCCCAGTACATATCAGAACTCAATACAGTAAGATACATTTAGTAAACTCCCAAAGCAAAGGCAACTAAAGCAAAGCAAACAGTGGGACCACAGCAAACTAAAAAGCTCTGTCCAGTAAAGGAAACCACCAACACAATGAATAGGCAGACTATGAAATAGGAGGAAATACATATAAGCTACATACTTGATAAGGGTTAAATATCCAAATATACGAGAAACTCATACAACTCAATAGCAAAAACAGCAACAACAAAAGCAAGCAAACAAACAAATAAAAATAATCCAATTTAAAAAATGGGTAAAGGACATGAAGAAACATTTTTCAAAAAAAGACACACAAATGGAAAGGTGCAATCCTTCAATTGTAAGATGAATAAGGTCTGAGGATCTCATGCATAACATGGTCACTATATTTGAAAACACTGTGTTCTATAATTGGAATTTGCTAATATGAGTTCTGCATTTCTCCTGAAACTCACCACTGCTTGTCACTTGGTTATAAGAAAAGTGAAACACTTGCCAATGTGGAATCATCCCATTTAATGCAACATGGATTCTTAGAAATCTGAATGCCCATTTTCCCTTTAAGTGGACAGTATCTGATCTAATACACTGCAGCCGGTGATCTAACAGGACACCAAGTGGCCCAGTGTCTACAGAAAGGCCATACTGTGGCTAGCTACCCTTTAATCAAAACTTGATTAATAAAAAACATTTATATTCCTAAGCAATATTAATTGAAATTTCTCAGTAGAAGAACTGTCGCCAATTCTTTTCTTTAATGGACTCAGAGATACACGTGGAAGGAAAAGCACAAGTATTCCGACATTGTGCGTTAAGCCTAAATAACTCACCATCTTTAGGGAGGAAAAGTGTGTGCTGAGTGCGATGACATTGTTAATTAGAACATGATTAAGGGCTAGCGGAGTTCAAAATACAGTCATCACCTTGATAAATGAGAAAGGCTCATTACTGCATCCAGAGCTTAAATAATTTTGAATGTTTAGATTCTCAAACAGCAGGGAGATCCGTCGCTATTATTCTGAGTAAACCATTTGTGTACCATGAAGTAATCTGCTTCCTAATTTTCTATACATTTTCACCCGTTAAGGCAGCGTGGATCTGCTGGTTTCTTTCATATCAATGTGTGAGTCCTGACCCAAGGTTCAGAGCTGGTGAGAGGTGGGAAGACATGTTTGGGAATAAACCAACCTGGTCTACATCGTCTACAGATTTGAATAGTAATGGCCAGCATGGACCCAGTGCCTGCTAGATGTTTTGTAATGCTATCTGGCTGACTTCACAGAACAGCAATGCAGAGTAGGCATTTCATCTCTCTTTCACAGAGAGAAATCTCAAGATATTTGTAAACTGAAAACCCACTTAATTGCCTAGGTCAGTGGTTGGCAAACTCATTAGTCAACAGAGCCAAATATCAACAGTACCACGATTGAAATTTCTTTTGAGAGACAAATTTTTTAAACTTAAACTTCTTCTAATGCCACTTCTTGAAAATAGACTCGCCCAGGCCGTGGTATTTTGTGGAAGAGCCACACTCAAGGGGCCAAAGAGCCGCATGTGGCTCGTGAGCCACAGTTTGCCGACCACAGGCCTAAGTATTTTTCTATAGCCAACCAACCACCTTGACTTAGTTCTCTGAGCAACTTACTTATGTGAGGTCCCTCTGTCCATAGAGACCAAAAACCAAAACCCACATAAAAAACCCACCCAGTTTATTTCCCCACTATTTTCACTTTGGGCATTCGAAGGAAACTGGTTTATGTTTTTGGAGAATCAGTTTTACTGGGTGTGGGTGATTCATAGCCCCTAATCTTGCGGGACCTTTAAGAAAGGTTTAGCTTCCTCGATTCCATCTAAGAACTTGTTTTAAAAAATATTTTTATTAATTTCAGAGAAGGGAGAGGGAAAGAGAGAGAAACATCAATGATGAGAGAGAATCATTGATTGGCTGCCTCCTGCACAACCCCTACTGGGGATCAAGCCCACAACCTGGGCATGTGCCCTGACCAGGAATCGAACCGTGACCTCTTGGTTCATAGGTCGATGCTCAACTACTGAGCCATGCCAATTGGGCTATCCAGGAGATTCGTACTCAGTAAATGTGGGGTTGAGTCGCTGTCTTTGCATAAGCTTTCCAGGTGATTCTTATGCTCATTCAGGTTGAGAAACTCCAGGTATGGGTGGCTGTGCCCATTTCTCAACTCTGCCTATGAAGTAATATCTTGTAATGGCAGGAGGCTCTGATCTATACCCAGACAGCTCCTGATTGTGAGCAAATAAACTGCTCACAGTCATTACAGGTTTGTTTTCTTCCTGTTTAAAATATATATTTGTGACAATCCAGGAACAGAAAAATATTTTTATTATCCCAATCAAAACACAGCATGAGGTACTTCCCAATAAAATCAACCGTAGATTATACACGAGTCAAAATCACCTGCCTGTTTACTGAGTTCGAAATCCTTCTAGGCACCGGGAAAAGAGTGTAATTTAAGATTTTAATCTTTCCATATATTACAGGGTTTCTGTAATGGATTTTGTGCATCTGAAACTAAAAGATTGACAGGTCTGGATATTATAGATTTATTAACCATTGGTTACACGGGCAGAGTTAGTGTGTAAACCTTTTCTGCAATAGCCCCAGGGCTGGGTTAGAATGAGCAATTTCTGCAAAGCTTGTGGTAGACAAGAGTTAAGATTCTATTAAAGAAGCAAAAGTTGTATTATATGTCACAATGATCCTTTTCTAAATGGAAACATTTTTCATTAAACGCAGATATAGGATGTTGAACTCAAACAAAAATGGCAAAATACTGGAAAATATGAAAGAATTCTTAAAAATGGACTAACCCACTCCTGCTGTTTTATCGTCATGAAAATGGGGCCTTGGGACCTAGCAAATGTTGGAGCAAATACATTTTTAAAAAGTGAGTAATTAAAGGCAAAACTAATTATTTGAAAATCACTGCCACTACCTAAAATATTTCAAACCAGATAATGCCAATTATATATATTACCTCATTCAGTCTTTAGAAGGACCCTATATAGGCAGGAACTGCCATTTTCTCATTTTACAGATGGGGTGACGTCAAGTCAGAGAGAAAAAATGGCTGTTTAAGGTGGCATCGCTGGGGATCTGAATCCTCGTTTTCTCATCCACCCCACTTTGGGTGTCTTAAAAAAAAGAGGTTTCCAAATCCTTACTAAGTGAGAAGTCTTCAGATGATCAATGGCCACTTAGGGGTGTGATAATGTTAAAAGCGCAGGTGACTTGGTGAGCCAGGGACCTGCCTGGTCACATGGCTCGCTGAGAGTCTGGCTGGTAGAGGATCCTGGTCTGAGTGTGAGAACCCGCCAGTCAATAGGGTGGATCTGGTGTCAGACGGGCTATGTTCGGCCTCATTTTCTGTGACAAGAAAACACGATGGAACTACTAAAATGCCAAGGAGCAATATGCCATAGGTCGCAAGACAGCGATGCTATTCCGAGAAAGTAGAAATCAGTGCATTGATATACGTGTGAAGAAGCAGACATTTTTAGGCTCTGATACTTGAAATAAAGTGTTGCTTTGATAGAATAACATATATCTGTGTATCTATATGTCTCTATCTACACACCTAAACCTGTATCTATCTATATGTAGGTATGCGTATATAACTTACACATGCACAGCTGCAAAAGTGTGGCTTGGATTATTTTGTTTATATTATTCAGGAAACATGATTTCCTTCTGATTTCCTAAATTCACACACATAAAATCCTTACTTGCAATTAATGTCCTCTAAAATGTTTCTCACACACACACACACACACACACACACACACACACACACACAGTATTTATTATATTTATTTATTTACCTGGTGGGGTCCAAGCTACGAATACGGAGTAAGGCCCGATCACGGTGATATTGTGTGGAGGCGGGATTTCCCCTGGTGTCAGGAGAGGTGTTTGTACAAGGTACTCGTCACTAAAACTACTGCCGCCTCCCGTTGTGGCTTCCAGCTTGTAAATGTATCTAAATCAGAAAACAAAGAATGCTGCAAGGCAACGCACGAGAGACCTGAACGAAGGTCGCTGGCTTTTCTACCCACGCTGAGTCCTAAATTTGCGGCAACTGCAAACTCCTTGTTCCCTGTTCAGAAACTGTGCCATCGACTAGGTAGTTCATCTAGTATGGGCAGGATTGCCTGCAGATAATCACTATTGCTGTCCTTCCCCACTTTATTTTAAATAATACATCTTTACTGATTTCAGAGAGGAAGGGAGAGGGAGAGAGAGAGAAACATCAGTGATGAGAGAGAATCATCGATTGGCTGCCTCCTGCACATCCCACATTGGGGATCAAGACTGCAACCTGGGCATGAGCCCTGACCTAGGATGGAACTGTGTCCTCCTGGTTCATAGGCTGTGACACGTAACCACTGAGCCACTTTATTTTTAACCCTCTAGCAATCCATTGCTTTTCTTCAAGACTTCAGGAGCATCCTGGAGTGTGCTAGTACACTGTAGAGGATTCCAATTAATCTTCCCCATTTTTAAATGGGTTAGAGTTCAGGGAAATATGTTTAGAGGAAGATGTTTCTAAATTGATCTGCCATTCTCTACAATAAAACTAAATTGATCTTTATTCTCTGCAATGAAACATCTGTTGATCTAAAATATATCTTGTCTCTGCTGAGAAATGAATTGCAAATAGGTGGATTTCCCCCCTAAAGCCACTCAGGTCTATAGATAGTGTAGCAAGGAGAGAAAACATTGCACCAGAAGAAAAGGTAGTTGATGTAAAACAAAACTCTTTAAATTTCTTTTAGTGCTAGTTTAGGAATGCATGTCTTTGAAGATATGACAATTTTTAAAGTTTAATACTTAGTGTTTTTTATATACTTAAAAAATTCTCATGCTTTCAAGTCATCTAGAAGAAGTATCCTGAAGACTAACATAATGAGCTAGCTCTTGGATCATTGACATCTGAAATGGATTCAATGATCTCATCAGCTATTCAATGGCTAATGAATGAGGAGATTAACTAATTAACTGAATATTGTTTCAGTGGGAGATACACTCTTTTCAAAGCTGAAAAAGCTAAAAATCTAACTGCTTGATTGGCGAAGTTTTCTCTTAGTTTACCTGCTGTTGGGCGCCAGGTTTTGATCAGTGAAATGCTGGTCCTCGCTGCCCCCCAGGAAAACCGAGGTCCCATTACGGATCAGCTGATACTGAGAAATGAGGCCGTTGGGCCTTTCTGGAGGGCTCCAGTACAATTCCACGGCTGTTGAATTGATGATAATGTGTCGAGGTGTCGCCCACACGCCTGGCAAAAAATAACACAATGAGGTTTCAGTGTTAGGATACAATACACACCTCATCAACGTCATAGCATACTCAGATGCTCTTATCTGTTGATAAAACAAATCTCAGGGCAAATGAGATTTTTTACTTTGGAGGGGAAATGCATAATTGGGTATATATATATATATATATATATATATATATATATATATATATTTATTTTTGAATTGCCCTTAAGAAGTGAATGTCATCCAAGAAGGGATGAGAAATTTCTCTGACGTGGCTGCTACTCTGAATGTACTGGTAATCAAGACCTGAGGGAATATGTGAAAGCAACATAGCCTAGTATTTACCTGAATTATCCACGTCACCAAATAAGCCTCCTTTCTCTTTCCCTCTCTGACACCATGTGCTGTTGCTTTTCCTCCTTTCTCTCGGCCACTCCCTGCAGCCCCACAGGGTCCGTTTCCCCTACTGGACCTCAAAGTGGCTTAGTCCTCAGAGACCTAGGTCATCGCCTTTCCTCTTCCCTCCCTTCCTCTCCTTTTCGCTCCTCTTTCCCAAAACTCACTTTCTACGTGATCTCCACACAGTCTTGGTTTTCTGGATCATCTGCATGCAGAACACGCCCAAGTGCCAATCACGAAACTGAAACTCTCTCCCCAGCGTCAGTCTCATGAATCTAACTGTCTACTTGACACCTCCATTTGGATGACTAATTACATATAGGAAACTTCAAACATCCAAAACGGAACTCCGGGTTTTCCTGTCTACAATCTGCTCATTTCCCGATGTTGTCCGTCTATTGGGCCAAAAAAGTTATTCTAGAGGCTTTCACTTTTCGCACCCTCGAATGCAATCTATCATCAAGTCTTGCAGGTTCTACCCTGAATGCATATCGTTCTCTATATTTTTACTGCCATATTTCATTTTAATATTTAGAAAAATGCATTCTCCCTCTTTATATATAGGCACACACACACACACATATATATGTGTGTGTGTGTATATATATATATATATATATATATATATATATATATATATATATATTATATGCATGCCAATGCAATCTTTTTAAAAGCATAGATTTTTATTGATTTCAAGAGTAAAGGAAAGAGAGATAAAAACATCAATGATGAAAGAGAGAATCATTGATCAGCTGCCTCCTGCACAACTCCCAGTGGGGATTGAGCCCACAACCAGCGCATGTGGCCTGACTGGGAGTTGAACCATGACCTCCTGGTTCATAGGTCAATACTCAACCACTGAGCCATGCCACTCAGGCCAATGCAACCTTTATAAAATATATAACCCTTTAAAAATGATTCATGTAATTTCAACTCCTTATGCTAGCCTGGGTGGCCCTACACTTTTCTGGCTCTGGCCTACCAGGCACTCTTCTCTCCATCCACAAAAGACTCCTTTCTCCCCAGAATGTTTCAAGTTCTTTCCCACCTCTGGGCTTCTGCACCTCCACTCCCTCTGTCTAGAACACTTTGCTCAAGACACCGTGATATTTTTGCATTTGAACTACACAGTTCAACAATATGTGTACATATCTTGTCAGGGAGGTCTTAATTAACCTCCCTTCCCTAACTCTAACTTGAATCCTATAAAATGATCCCAATCTAGTTCCTCTCTATCATATGCCCGTTTCTGTTTCCCGTTTAACACTCCTAGCATCGTATTCCTCTTCTTTCTTTGATATTATCATTATCTTCATGTTGTTATGACCGTACAGTTTACTTCTTTCCACTGTGTCAGTACAGTTTGCTCTGTGGGTCTTCCCTGTGTTATATGCCAGTTTTTGTAGATATCACAATGCCTAATAAATGCTGAATGAACACATTAGTTGGAAATAGCTCTCCTGTAAATTACTATGCTAAGCTTTCCAAGCAGTTCCAGCAATGACAGGGATGACTAAGACGTGGCTCATTTCTTTTAGGAGTCTACCATTCTGTTTAAAGGATAAAATATGTGCACAAATAACTGTTATTCCAGGTCAAACATTCAAGTACTCTTACAGATGTACAGACATCCTGGTGGAGAACCTAATGACAAGGAAGTTCAATCCCACCACTCCATGTTGTCACCTAGGTATGTTCTGAAGGGACATTGTCACCCTCTTCTTCAGCTTTAAAAACGCAGTTCAATATTAGGTTCTTTTTAACGAGTAGTTTTTGCTTGATTGTCTCTCCTGGGTAAGTTACTCAGTTACGGGTAAGATCCTGAAACTTTTAAAGAAAAATTTTCAGGAAATTCAAATGCAATTTATTTAGCAGCATCCCGAAAAATTTTCAGGAAATTCAATGCAATTTATTTAGAGTGATTTCAAAATGGCTCAGACTTGCTGATTGTCTAAGGAACAACTTGTTCCCGAGAAGGAAGCAGTTCATTTTGTTCTGAAAGCTTGCTCTACCTTAGATACTTGGACAAACCCACAAATCATAGTGTACGTTCTTTTTTCTGAGTTTCTGTGCCAACAGCAGCCAGATAACTCAACCAACTAATTAGAGTTCTGACTTTAACATGATATTAATTTGTTGGTTTAAGAGAAAGTACAAAAATTCATTCATAATCTTCTTCCCACAGTCAAGTCTTAGTCACCTTGAAGGGATGTACTAAAAATCAGCAAGATATGAAAAAAATATATATTTCTTAGCTTCCAGTTTAACCCAATCAATACAGCCTGTGGATGTGGAGTAGTTAATGAAATAAAATGAAGCAACATTTTGGGTTTGTGTCATGTTCTAGGTAAAAGTTGAGTTTAATATTTGTACAAGCTCTGCTCATGTTGGCAACAACCCTGTGTCCACTGGTTTGGTTTGTAAGAGGAACCTGAAATATGAAAAACCAAAGGCTATGTTTTTACTTCTATAATGATACGGAGATAGTGTTATCTTGGCAGCTGCAAGGAATCGTTGACAGAGTGAGACCACCTTGGGTGAGATGTCTTAATGAGTCCAAGATGGAGAATCTGTCCCTCTCTGAGCCTGAGGTGGCAGCAGAAAACCCATTCTACATAACAGAAGGGCTGAGATAAGGCAGCTCAAGGGAAGAAAATACATGGGCACCAGGGAAACTGCCTTGAGTGGGTAAGCTAGCTGAGAGGACAAGAGCGAAATTCCAGAAGGAAGCCTTGGTGGGTCTTTTGACATCATAACTACCAAAAAAGAATTCCTTTGGAATTCATCTTGAGTGCCATGTAATATTACCCACTCTCATGTCCCTAAACATCTTCATTCCAACAGAAAAACCCCAATACTTATTGTGGGTTGGCTTTTTTTTTCTGGAAGAAGGTGAAGGGAACCAGTTTTCTATTAGATGATGTCAGGGAGGAAATGACATCCGGACTATGTACTATTTGTTAATTTATTAATTTGGCATTCTACCCAACGTTGTGTCATTTTCAGTGTTGGGCCATTCTAAAAAGAAAGCAGCAATCCAAATTCATCCACTATTTGACTAAAGGAATTTTCTATGAGGGAAGAATTGTAGAGAATTATGTCCAATCGATCAATGAGGTCATGATATACATTCACTTTTCTTCTTCTTTTATTTTGTTTGAAAATGAAAGAGAAATGAGAGGAGCTAAGGGTGGCTCTGAATAAATGCTTCTTTTATTTCTCTACATATCCACTTAGGACACTCAAACATGAGACCTTCAATCTACGTCTAATTCACGCAAATAGGCATTTTATAATGGTGTTTGGGTTATTAATTTAAGATGATGTGTTTGTTTCCACTTTATAGTACAACAACAGAACTTAATGCTGCTGGTGATTGGTTTCCCTACAACTCCCCAGTTAAACACACAGACTACATTTATTTCACATACAAGTTATTCACAAATGGCACTTATGCAGCCAGAAAATGGATTCTAAATCCATTGTTTCTCCTGTGCAGGAAAGCCCATTTCGTTTATTACTCCTTTGCACAGCTATTTGTGTTCAAGGAAAGGTGCATAAAGTTAAAGAAAAAGGAAGTCAAGGATAGCATTTCTCAGCTCACACTCCCCTGCGCTGTTGAAAGCTATAATTTTTAAGTCAGGAAATCTGAGTTCTTTCAAAAGAACTGCTGTTGGGTTTGTGGGGAAATAGACACTTATCTTCTAAGAATTTAAATGTATGGATTTCATGAGTAAACCGGAGGAAGAGACCCTGTTATTTTATCAGGCTTGAGTTTCAGCCAAAAGTGGCTGGTAGATCCTTCAGAAATTATCCATTATCATCAAAGTATCCATTTGATAGTTTACCTTTCCAAAAAATCCACTGCTGGTTTCTTCCTTTCAAAGGAACACTAAGCTTTTTGACATGAAGCATTCTTTATATAGAAAACATCATTAGTGAATTCCTGGTGAGGAGCCATATGTCCCTACGTGGAATTTTCCATTTTATTCCCCATTTACTGGTAGGAAGTTCAGGTCTAATATTCTGAGGTACAACAATCCCTTTCATTAGCAGAGTAATGGAAAGGCGGTTCAGGACTCTATGATGGTAGTTAACATTATACTTCTGTTAAGAAATTTATTTATGCCTCTATTTCCCCACATGCAGAATAGGCAAATAATAAAGTTTAAAAAATAATTAGTTGATCACTAGCCCAAGCTTTTGAGCATGTTTTTCTCTTAAAAGTAAATGATAACACCCACCCCAGTCCCCAATCCACAGGTAACCATTATTATCAGATGGGTGTGTAAGCTCCCAGAATTTGTCTATGCATCTATCTATAGAAATACATATTATTTTCTATGTGTGCTTCTTGTACATAAAATACAATATATTAATGTAGTTCTATAACTTCTTTATATGTGCAGATCTTTTCATTTAAAAAAATTTAATGTTTTCATTGATTATTTTAGAGAGGGAGAAAGAGAGAGGGAGAGAGAGATAGAAATATCAATGAGATAGAAATATCAATTGGCTGCCTCCTCATGCCCCCCTACTGGGTATCAAGCCCACAACCCGGGCATGTGCCCTGATGGGGAATCGAACCAGTTCATGGGGTGATGAAGCTACACTGGCCAGGCTCATCTCATTCTTTTAAACTGATGTATACAATTCCACAATGTGAATATACCCAAATTTATTTAGCAACTCCCGTACTCACAGACATTTACATTGCTTCTAATACTTGGCATTAGACAAATTACGGTTCAATACACACCCTGGTTCAGGCCTCCTTGTGCAGTTGTGGGAAAGTCATTTTCTGGCACAGATCATTAAAGTAAAACTGCTATGTCACAGGGAATTAACATTTCAAAATGAACAGATTTTGTTAATTTGCCTTCTACAGTGACGGTCCCACTTTACATTCCCTCAAGCCATGTTTGTACATTTCTTCCACTGTTCACTTGTCAACGTCCTTATTCCTCGTGGTCCCTCTCAGACGTCAACTAACTGCTCCGTGAAATCTCCCTGGGTATCCGGATGGGTTGTCATCACTTCCTCCTCAGATTCACCTGAGCATCCTGCTCACCTGTTCTTTTGGAACATCCCCTTTTGGATTCTCCCTCTTCCTACAGGTTTGGGTACCTGTCCTATACACTTCTACCTGATTGCAAGGTCTAGAGGGCAGTGGGTATTTTAGTCCATGTCAGCAGGGAGCATGGTGCTTATTATATAAGGAACTCCAGAAATATCTAACTTTTGATTTTTGGAGGAATTTCATATCCAAGTCTAGAATAATAATAACTTTTATATAACACTAAATCGAAAAGGTTTAAAGAATGGAAAGTGAGCATTAACTTGGAAGGCTTATAGTTGACCCAAACTTGAAGAATGGAAACCCAGAATATTATTTTCTTTCTTACCTACTGACTTTAGGCCGTCTTCCTTGTTTGTTATAAAAGAGTTCAGAGAGTTTACTTAAAATTGCCATAGGAAAACATCTCCTCCCAAAGCACGGGTATTTTTAATTACCTCGAGGTGCTGCCTGCAGCGTCTGACCTAGAAAAGGCTCGCTTGAGGTGCACCCGGCAGATGTACAAGCTGTAAGAGTGAAGCTGTAGCTGGTATACGGCTGGAGACCTAGAAAGAGCAAACAAGAAATCAAGTTCATCTGGAGAGGATTATTTATTATCAACGAGGCACCAGAAGTGACATGCAGAGCTGCCGAGACGGTATCCAAAATTTTTTTTTTTAAGAGCAGAAAACACCCTTTAAGGAAGATGAGAGCTTCATAAGCAGTTCAGTATTAATAGAAACTTCATTAATCACTGATGAAATAAGAAACTCTCAGCCTTTGAAGAGATTTACTCATGGAATCCAGCCATCCACCTTTCTCTTGATTCCCCTATACCACGGGCCATTGGCGGGGCCGCCCTGCCCAGGTGGCAGGAGCCCTCTTTCTCTCAAGGAGCCCATCCCGCGCTTAGAGAGCTCCAGAGTTCTTGTTTTGTTTCAAAGTCCTTCCTTAGACTGTGCTGAACTCTTTCGATCACTTCCAGCCCTAGGGACGTACAGAACAAATCTAATTTCTTTTCCACATGACAGTTCTTCAAATATTTGTGGACAGTTCTCAAATGCCCCCCGAGTCGCCTCTTCTCTGGGCTAACCATCCCAGTTTCTGCAACCGCTTCTTACACGAATAGGGGCGGAAAAAAATAAAAAAGAATGCTAGATTCAATGTTCTTTTTAGCCCCGAGCCATACCCAGCTAATATTAACACCAACTAACCCCCTTTTTTTAAGCTTTGTACTTCACCATGAGATAGTTGACCATCTCACTTACTGCTGTAGTGCTTTGGGGGGGAATGTTCGTTTTGTCTTTACACATAGATTAAACATAATTTGATGAGGGGACAGTGCTTATTATTATTATTATTTGTATTTAGAATAACACAGCACAGTAGCAGCTCAATAAGAAGATCCCAGGGAGAAAAATGACAATCCATTTACAACACAAGTTCTATGTTGTTAGACTTGACCACTTCCTGGCTGGTGACCTTGGAAAGTAATCTGGCTTTTCTTTACCTTGATCTACTGATCTGTAAAATGGGAAATCTACCTGGTAGCATGTAGCTCCTAAGACTGTTGAGAAGGGGAAATGGGTTACTTCAACAACACTTTATGTTGGCAGAAGCAGCCTTAAGATGTAGAAACATTCAACAAGATGTATACTGAGTCTAATCTTGCCTGTTTTGATTGTTGGAAAAATTCAAATGTTGCCAAAACTTAATTTTTTTAAATAGACTTAGTTTGTACATCAAATAATGGGGCTTAGTTGTAACAGGCATCAGATGATCACTACTGTCACATGAACTCTGAACGACATTTTCACATACTGTGTCCTTTGCATGGGGTGTCTCTTCCTCCAGAGACATCCATGTGTCACTCTAACGTCACACAAATGTGTTCAAGTGCTACATCTTTAAAGATTTTGACCTTCGGCACCCAACACTTTTTATCAAATTACTATCTTCCTTCCTGGCCTTCAACATTACCTGTTATTTTGTTATATGTCTGTTTATTTGTTGTTCGTCAACCCCTCCATCATCTAAGCTCTGAAAGAACAAGGACACTGGTTTACCCACCACTGCCCCCTCCGAAGAGCGACCAGCACAATGCAGGCGCTCGCTACAGGAATGAGACCACTGACTGACTGGTTCACTGAGGATCAGAGCGGTGGTCTGGGTTCTCTGCTAAAGCAAGGAGGTGCCGTAGCTGGCGCTGCTCCAGGAATCAGCATCCGCGCCCTTCACGTTTCCTTATCAATTCAGTGAAAAGATGCAGATACTTATTTGACTGCAATCTTCCATCTGGTTGTGATGGGAGGATTTGGACAATTTTGATATTTAGCTGATTTGCAGATGAGGAATGTGATGAAAGATCCAAGTCATACCCAAGCCATGATGTTTGATAAAAGCTGATGGGGAAATGCGCGAGGTGATAAAACACAGGGCTCAAAAAAGAAATGGAAGGAAACATCTGAGAAGAAAGGTCAGAGACTGCAGGGGCAAGAGCTGAGTTTGCCTGGTGATGTCCCCCAGGCACTGCCTTCACTGAAAAACGGGGGTCTTGACCCTTGTCACACCATTTCATCTGAGTACCTTACTCCTCACTTAGAATGGAAGCAGTTTGAGAGTAGGGATGGTATTTTGAGGTTTCTAAAAATATAGTGCCTATTTTAAATGTTCATTGTTTGTGAAATATTGTTTAAAGAAGACAACCATACAAAAGTGCTCCATCACCACGTGTGGGCTATGAGGGCATGATAGTGTAGACTTGTTTATATGGGCTACAGACCAATGGGAGAGAAGGTGATCTCTGAATCTATAACTCCCCACATTCCATTCTTAGGTCCTGCATTTTCCATATCGCTAGAGGACTGGATGACTAACGGGCTTGGTTCAAATACCCCATACGGCAAGTATCCGCTGCCATCAGACGGAGATGATTTCCATGAATGAGACGACCTTCTATATGGATGCCTCTGTACAACTCAATAACACCAACACATTTCAACGGGAATTTGCTGTCATTTTCAGTAAGTCTCTATTGGTAGCCCTTAAAATGAGATATGTATGAAGTATCAGCACCAGGCAATGGAAAGGGCACACCGACTGAAAAGTACTCATGAATTGATCAGGATGAGAAGACGGAAATAAAGAGAGATCTCCAAGGAACCGCTTCGACTGTAACTTAATCCTGAAGTCGAAGAGAAGGAGAAAAGAAAACATCACTCAAGCGCTCAGCACTGAATCAAAAGAGTAGGAAACAGCTGTTGAAGAGAAAGGCAAATGCATGGAGAAGAGGCAGGCATTTAACACTGCAGCACAGTGACGATTGCTGTGTCTGCAAATTACACGGATTTCCCCACAGGGAACCATGTGCTTTATTTTTAAAGGAAAGAGGCATAAAAAAGCCACACTCATTACAAGTACACTTCCAAGTAACGTTACCTTTAAGAGTAAATATGTGTTAAAATGGGATACAGACCAATTTGAGAGAAGGTGATATCTCTTAAATATCACAAAAAGTCTGCCTATGGATTATAAAGATATGATTTGGGAAACAAAACCCAGGCCCGTGGAAGTTACATTTGACGTACTCTATAAGGAACAGCTTGTTTCTCAGGTTTAATCTCCAGATTAACTGCCAGGAAAAGGCATGTTGTCTGTTCTAATTTTGGGCAGCCAGCACTACTGCAAAGCACGCATCCAGGGATGCTGCGGTGACACCTGTCACATTCTAAAGAATGACCAAATAGCCTTGAAGACTATGAGATGCCACAGGTGCCTCTATCAACTTGGTTACTGAGAGGTCTGGGCAGCTCTAGAAAGCTTTTGTCGGGTGGTCATCAGCATTGTAACCTTGTGGATAAATGACCTGCTTTAGCAACTCCTGGTTTATGGGTTGTCGTTCAACCACTGAGCAACACTAGCCATGCCTATCTTTACATTTTTATTAATTTCTGACAGGAAGGGAGAAGGAGAGAGAGAGAGAAACATCAATGATGAGAAAGAATCATTGATCAGCTGCCTCCTGCATGCCCCCAACTGTGGATTGTCCCCAACTCTGGCTTATGCCCTGACCAGGAATTGAACCGGAAACGTTACCTTCTGGTTCATAGGTTAATGCTCAGCTACTGGACCACACCATCTGGGCTTAAAATGCCTAATGATTTCTGAACAAGGGACCCCTCATTTCGTTATGTCCTGGGCCTTGCATATTACGAGGCCCATCCTGCCTGAGATTTAGATGTGCTTGATGGTCTCACCTTTATAGCTAATAAAGATGAAACACAGGCATTCAGATGCTAGTTTGCTACTCAACATTTATTCCCTTGACAAAGATTTTGACACTTCATGTGTGTTAAGTGGTGTGACAGGTACCCATCCCAGCCCAGTGAGACAAGGGCAGATGGGAAGCTAATGTCTCTCTCCGTCAGCAGCTTTATCTACTCGTTGAGGAGCAGAAACCAGAGAAAAGGATATGGTAACAAAGTCTAACAAACGCTAGGACAGCAGAATGTAGGACAGATACTATGGAAGCATACAGACTTATCCAAATGTAAAATCTCACTGTACAGAATGTCCCCATTTTGTGACATGGATGGTGAAACTATGTTCTCTTTTCCCCAAAGCGATGTGCAGGAAATCTGTCTGCCCGTGTATAGGTCCTCTCTGCTATACTAGTAAGGAGCACTGTGCATGCCTTTCAGCACAGGGAGCTTTCATGAGCTTCCTAGAGGATGCGGGCGGAAGGCAAACGCCTCTCCTTGCTAACTTCGTGCTGGTGTGTCTTCCCTTTTAAGTGAAATGCAATGCGGAGCAACTTTTAATGAATTTTTTAAAGAAAACATTTCCCCTGGAGTTAAAAGACACATAAGCCCTTATCCTGTCTGCCGCTAAAGAGGACATGATTAATTCATTTTGTCCTCCGTGGCCCTAATTATTTCGTTAATCCCCTTTCCCTGCATCCACCCCGATGCTGACGTGAGGAGGGCCCCCGTCTAAAGTGGAGGTAACCCAGAATGAAACAATGCTGTCGCTGACATCCCGATCGTTCGGTGCGGGCCGGCGGCCCTGTTTGGTAACCGGTGATATGAAGAGGCCGGTTATTGACAAGCTGCCATGTGCTGTTTGCATTAGCGAATATGAGAAGATGATGGTGCTGCTCCCTCGTCCCTGCGGAATCCAGCTCAGTGAGATAGCAGAAAACGCGCCGGTTTACTTAGAGCATTGATAACACCTCTAAATAATTAACTGAGGACTTCCTGTCTTCAATTACTTAATGCTTTTTTTAACATCTTGAGAGGATTATAAGCAATTTATGGATCGCACGTGAGGAGTGCACTCGCCGCTATTCCCACAAAGCATTTAAGGGATCATGTTTCCAAAGCTTGGTGGTAATTAAAAATAAGCACGGAGACAATGGGGCTGGGGCACTGCGCTCGCTCCCCTGCTGTCGCTTCGCAGGACCTAGATTTCAGGCTCCAGGATGACTGCAGGTACAACTTCATCCGTGTTGCACTGCTACCCGGGGAATGCTGAGGTTTGGGAAATGATGAGAAAATGAAAGCATTCATCCCAGGGGGTCCAGGCAGCTCTTCGTCAAACCTTTGAGATGAACTGTGAAATACACTTGCTTATTTGAGTTCATTCCATGACCTCAATAAAACAGTCACTCATATAAAACACTTGTGTGTTCAAGGTGGTTGGTCCGCTATCCATGGTGCTGAATCTGCCTGGCAGATCAAATGCGTCTGCACTCCATAGATCTCGGGGTTTAGGTCATCTAATGCCTACCCAGCACCATTCCTGTCCTCCAGGGATACACCCGGGTGGCTATGAACTTAGTCAGGTTTTGCTGAATGAGGTTTATTTGCTCTTTCAACAGATAACTCTCTCTTTATGGCTGTATCCCCCCAAGTGATGTGTTCTCTAAATTGATCTAAAACAACACAAATGGACCAAACGGAAGACCTGGTGAATGAAGCTCTCCTACAGCTTACATTCCAGCGGGAAGAGACATAAACAGACAAAGAGAAAACCAACGAAAATATCAGGCAGTGACAGGTCGATGACAAAAATGAGATGCAGGTGATGTGGTGGTGTGTTAGGGAAGCCACAGCTAGACTGGGGACTTCAGAAAAGCCTTCTCTCCTACAGAAGTGACATTGAAGCTCAAACATGTTCATTATTATTATAATCACTACCAGTAATTATCTAACATTATACTGTTATACCGTACTGTTATTATACTATCAAAGCTAATTATAAACTGTTATAATAAACAATAAAAATAATGCGCTTATTAATTGATGTTAATAATAACAAGTTGTCACAACCAGTCAACTGTCAACTATTCTGTGTATTAATTACTGACTTGGTAGATAAATGTTGGCCTCTTGCTGATTTTCCCTCCCCTCTTGCGCTTTCCATACTTTCTTGGCTACCTTCGTCCCATTACCTGTGAGTGTATCCTTGGGGAATGAAAATGCCTCTTTCTGTTTGTCTGGGGGGAATAAAAAGTGAATACTGATGCAAAAACCCTACACATCATGCATATCAAAGCCAAACAGAAATGATTTCCGAAGTGATCTGCTGTGGTGGCTTATTGCTGCCAGTGTGGCTCCTTCTATTAGCGCGGGTAAGCGGGATCTGACCATATGTCAAGAGAACACGTCCTTTTGAAGTGACCTCATCTATCACACACACACCCCTGGGATGCTCGGCCCCCCAACCACAAGGACAGACGCTTCCGGTAGGTTTTACCTGTGACCGTATGTTCCCTCCTGTCGGTGGTATCCGTGTGGATGAGCCCTTTCCCAACCTGCCGGAGCTGGTACTCCTTAATGATGCCATTTGGTTTCTCGGGGGCATCCCAGCTCAAGTGCAGGGCGTCGGCCCTGGGGGCTGTGATCCTCGGGGGCAGGACGCTCTGCGGGACTCCTTGGGGAGTAGTGACAGCCACCTGAAACACGGAGTCAAACGGCCTTTATCACAGGGGTGCACTAGGTATGCCCACCCATGAGAATGTCCCTTTTGTTTTAAATAAATGTATTTTTTATTGATTTCAGAGAGAATGGGAAAAGGGGAGATGAAACATCAATGAGGAGAGAGAATCATGGATCGGCTGCCTCCTGCACACCCCACATCCGGGATCGAGACCACAACCCAGCCATGTGCCCTGACCGGGAATGGAACCGTGACCTCCTGGTTCATAGGTCGACGCTCAACCATTGAGCCACACCAGATGGGCTGTTTTAAAATGTTGTCGCCTGGCCTGGCACATCATGAGCAGGGGCTTGGAGAAGGGCACCCTCTTTCTTTGATTCCTTCCCTCCCATTCTATCGAAATGATAAAATCCGACCTTGAACACATTCCATAAGTCTCTGGCTACCATTTATCACATCCAGGCTCAACAGCCATTCTGACGGCCGAGAGCAGCCCTCCATTTAAACGAGTGAGACCTGGCTGGCAGACTGTCAGCCTGGAGAACTCTTGATAACTCTCTCCCATATGGCCCAGGAGTGTCTCTGCATCTTAACAGCCTGATTTTGTACATGTTAAGCACTGGTAAACATGGAGCCAAAAGCCACATCTGAACTCGCTTGCACACGACATGCTTTGAACAGTATACATGGGCAGACGTTCGTCTTCCAGGCTTCCTGTGATCCCGGGATGACACTACCGTGCCTGCCCCAATGTTCTAGGAAAGGACCAAGTGAGAAGAAAAAGAACCAATCAGCCAGTTATTTGTGGAACATCGTAGAAATATGACTTGGGGAGAAAAGGGGTTGCATTTGTGTGCTGTTTTTCACAGAATTTACTCTGATTTTACCTTTTAATCATTTTTTTTGGGGGGAGGGCAGTGGTAAGCATGAGCTGTGCCTGTGCAGACAGCTGGGTTTTGCTTGGACTGCGCAGGCCCTAATTTCTGATTGGGACGATCAGCTGCCATCTGCCCCAGGGGTGACAGGTTTCTGCGAGGGTCTGTGGACTGTAAAGCTGAACCCAGTCTGGCTGAATGACTGACTTGGGACAGTTCTCGTGCAGGGTCTGAGGAGGCTGTGTCTCTTAAGATTGAATGACGTGTAAGGACTGGAGCTGCTGCATGTGAGTCTATTTCCTCCTAGGCGTCCTCTGTGATTATGGCTTTTTATTGTCTCCTGGAGGGTTTGTCTCTCCCAGTCTCTGGGTGGGGTTTTCTGCCTTCATTTCACTCAGCATTCCCCAATGCTCATCACCTATGGTCTTCTGCTTGGACCACAGTCAAACACTGCTTGCTTCAATCTCCCTCATATATCTTTCTAGCAAACTCCAGTCCACACACACACACACACACACACGTATATATAAATTCAGAGAGGAAGGGAGAAGGAGAGAGAGAGGAACATAAATGATAAGAGAGAATCATTGATTGGCTGCCTCCTGCATGCCCCCTGCTGGGGATTGAGCCCGAGATCCGGGCATGTGCCCTGACCTGGAACTGAACTGTGACCTCCTGGTTCATAAGTCGATGCTCAACCATTTAGCCATCCACTCCCTTCTTAGTCCTGCTTCTTACTCATTATTTTCGCATAAAGTACCAAATAATATTTTCTCCCTCCACTCTGCTCTTGGCTCCTTCTCTTAAATACGTATTTAAAAACTATCCAAACTTTAACCTTAATGTTTAACTTCTTCCTCTTTCGATTTTTTCTTTGCTTGCACGATGGCACTGTGACCCACACACTGCTCCGGCCAGATACCTTGAAAGTACCCACGACTCACTCCTTTCATTTCTCTGCATACAGTTGACCATGAAATCCCATCTATCTTACCCTCTGATACCTGCTGTATCTTTCTGAGTCGCCATTCTGATCCCTCTGCCCAAGTTCAGGGCTACAGTATTTCTTGGCAAGGTTGTTGCAGAACCCTTACACACATTTTATTTTCTATGCTAGGCTTCTTTTGCTCTTTGTTTTATTTTTTAACTTTTGTTTTCCAAGAGCTTTTTAAAAATTCTATTTAAATAGAAACCCCCTTAAACAGAATATTGGTTTGGGAATTATCATGGATTTATAGAAGAACATCTAAAAATAGTTAGTGGGCCCAGCCAGCGTGGCTCAGTGCTTGAGTGTCGACCTATAAACCAGGAGGTCACGGTTCGATTCCCAGTCAGGGTACATGCCCAGGTTGTGGGTTCGGTCCCCAGTGTGGAGGCAGCCTATCGATGATTCTATCTCATCATTGATGTTTCTATCTCTCCCTCCCTCCCTACCACTCTGAAATCAATAAAAATATATTTAAAAAAATAAAAGAGTTGGTGGAAGAAAACTGTGATAAAAAGGATATATGGATTCAAGTATTCTTATTTATTTATGAAACACTGATATTTGGATAAATCTTTCTTCCAGTGATCTCTAGTTTAAGAGGCATAAGTATTAGTACTCAATTGAAATGCCACCTGGACACCCTCAACACAACATTGAGAGAAACACTGTATTCTATCGCTGGGCAAATCACTCTTGACCTAGACATTAGATGGTCTTCCCGGCGGATAACTTCACCCAGGGGTGAGGCCAACTCCCCTTACCTCGCCGCTGGGGACACAGCCCGCAACCGTGCAAGCTTTCAGCTGGTATGAATATTCCTGAAAAGGCTGAATTCCCGTTGTATCCGAGAAGGTCAATGACCTTCCCCGAAAATATTCCACTCCATTCCGGAGAAGAATGTAGTAAATGATATGACCTGAAAGAGACAGAGAAATGCTTGTATTTGAGCATCATAACCTTGTAACCATTTGCAAACAACGTACATGTCTTAGAGTTTGGAACAAATGAGATGCTATGGCGTTATGTATTTAATTTCCATTTGCTATCACATTGCTATGAGCAAAGCGTTCTTAATTATACGCACTCTTAGGGAGGAGATGGATTCTTGACATAGCTAATCAGAGTCATTTATGCTTATTTCCCCTCACTAGCAAACAAATTTACTTTCAATATTAAAACCATTTTGCCTTCCCATAACCTGCTTTATTTGTCAGAGCAACCCAGGTAAAGGCTGGTATTCAAGAAAAAAAATTGGGGGCTCACAATGTATGCGGGCTATTTCACAAAAAGAATGACTAGTTGGTACAAACCTCAAGTCCACTTGATCAGGAAACACTTTTTAGGGGTTAGATGCATGCCAATTATGTGTAGATTACACACATTTCAATGTGCTCATGGAACTACGGTATTTCTATCTTAAAAGCAGCTTAGTACCATTCGGTTGTATGGGTTCCTTCCAGGTTAGGACTATTCCATCTTCAGGATGGTCTGTTCTGATCCACTGAGGGGCACTCACTCCCTGAGGCACGTCTTCTTTTGTGCTGGCTCTAACAGCTCCGCTGAATCCTCGTCCGTAGCCATTCCAAGCCGAAATCCTATACTCGTATGTTGTATAGGGCTCCAGGTTCGCATCTAGAGAGATAGACAGTGAACGGTAGAATTTAAAAAAAAAATTTAGATTACCATCATATTGCAAATGAATAGCAAAACCTTTAAACATTTTTTTTTTCTAAAAAGGCTTAATGCTCTAATCCTCTCCCTGGAAATAAAACTCTAATGTCTTGATTCTATGAATCATAAAAAAATATCTTCCATGTTTCATAGATGCAGAGATATGGAATGGCACAGAACAGAATTCACCTTTTCTGACCAGAGGAATGTGGGCACACCAAAGAAATGATTCGAAAAGAAAAGCCCTCGACTGATGCCCATCGGATGTCACTGCTTCCTAAGTTCATGCTCCCTCCACTCCTGCAGGGGGCGGGTTTGCCAACCTTCTTTTATAGTTTCATCATTATAAATGTCACCAATTCTTACGGTGTTAATATCACTTGATTAGATCATCCTATGGATTATAATGCAGCTGTTATGAGATGCAGGACTGGAAAGCGAGCGTATTGTGGTTAGTGAAGAAGAATGATTGTGTCCTGCTCTCCTCTCCCACCAAAGCAAAACTGAGACAGACCCCAAACCAGCCATCTATTCAAACCAGCCACCAGCTCTAGCTCCACATCTACATGAGATTAATTTTCAGTCCATCCACGTGGCTTGTTTGACCACATTCTTACATCTTGAACAATGAACCCTGCCCTGCCTACCTTATAGAATTAGCACGAAAATGAAATACAATTAAATTATATGGAAGAACTTCATAAAAGGTCAATTGCCACCAAACATAAGGGATTATCTTCTGTCCCCATTTTCTCTGCTAAAATGGTGTCTACCCCTAGTTACCTGTGATGACCACCAGAGGGTCTGCAGATTTCCCTTCCATTCTGGTCAGAGACTGCATTTCCCAGTGTTCTTTGCAGTTTGGTGTGGTCACATGACTGAGATCTCAACAAGGGAAGGGCAGGGAAGTGATATGAGCTCCTTACGCATCAATTTCTAAAGAGGAAGTCACTGCCTTCATTGCTGGTCTTGTCCCCTGCGTATGGGTTAAAACTAGGAAATGGAGTCTCAGGCTGCAACTGTGGACAAGGGCAGCACCCCAAGCACCACGAGCCACGAAGTGGGAGGAATCTGGATCCCGGAATATGGGCTGAGGTGCCCACCCCTCCACTCACTCACAGATGGTCACTGTGCTTTTGAACCTCTTTGCTCAGCAGATTAAACCATCTCTTGATACTAGCTGTTATCTCCCACCCTTCAAGCCCACATCACCATTTCTCATTTCAGTTCCTCATTTTTTTTCTCTTCTACTACATTTCCTTCTTCTCTTTTTTACCCTTTCATCTCTTGCCCTTATTCCTTTATTTTCCTGTGAGGCTTAGTATTTCAGAGATGCTTCCAGTCCATAAAAGCATTCTTGATTACTTTACACAAAAGGAATCATTTGTTGAAATGTTACCTTTCCTCAGTAATCTCTTTCTCAGAGCTCTTTTTCCCATTGGCAGAATTTCCTTTTTTTTTTTTAACTTTGTATCTCAAGATCATTTTGTATGTTATATGGGGTTAGTCTTCTAATAACAGAGGGTTTTGTTTGGGGGGATATAGATGTTCAATATTTACTCGTTAATTGCTTAACTGCTCCGGACATGTTTGTCTTCAATCACTTCTAGCTAACATAGTAATCCTTCAAAAATGCATATCATAGAGTGTCATTCCATAACTAAAAATGCGTATCATAGCACGTCATTTAACATCTACCCCTTGCCGCATAAAGGTGAACTGTTTATTTATTTGTTCCTTATTCTCTACAGGTTTACTTTAAAATAGCCTGCATCCTTGTTTAAAGTTAAACTAAAAATATTTAAACTGCTAACTTTGAACAAATCCAGATTGTGCCTTTAAGGGCCCTGTGACTCGCTGGCCCACAGGGTGACGGAATGAACTGCTATCAGATCGAGAAGGAAGATGATGTCAGAGTGAAATCAACCTGCATGTCACAGCTTCTCACAACCCCTCGCGTGGCGTGGGCAATGCATCCTTCCTGTTACCTGTAAAGGAGAACGTGTCTGCGCGTCCCGTGTGCACCAGCTCTTCCGCAGAGGAGCACGCTTCTTCCACAGATGTCTTCTCCGTGGAGCTGCGAGACCCTCTGATCACTGTGCAGACGTGGCTGGTGAAGTTGAAGTCACACCGGCCGCAATGTGCTGTGGCCACCGCAGACGCTGGGCAGACAGTGCCGCACGCTTCGGGGGTGTCCTAGGCCAGGCGGTGGGGGTAGCGGGGGGGGGGGGGGAGAGAGAGGGGAGAGGACTTTACTATTTCATTTAGGTAGACATGGGGTCAAGTTCTACAACTTTTAATGACATCTTCCATCAAGTTCATGAATGAATCTCTCAAAATGAATAAAAAAGAGAAGTGAAGGCAGTTTGTGTGCTAGAAAGAGCATTTATGTTGAAGTGACACAGACTTGGATTCAAGATCCAGTTGAACAAGTCCCTAGCTCTGTGACCTTGAGCAAGTGACCTAGACTCTCCAAGCCTCAGCTTCTTCAGCAAGAAAATGGAAATTAAATGTAGCAGTTTTGTTGGGGGACTCAAAGGGCATCTGGGAATGCCTTATGCTCAGTAGATCCACTATCATTCATAACAGTCATTGTTATTTTATTATTGTTACTTTGACACTTTCCTAGTGGAGTTTTTGAGAAAATAAGAAATGTGGTATTTGAGGATCTACACCTCCTATGCTGTTGGGAAAGTATGATCTGTAAGAAGTACCCCATCCAAGTGAAAATCTACATGTAGTTCATGAACTGCCATTATACTTACTTACTAGAGGCCCGGTGCATGAAATTCATGCACTGGTGTGCGTGTGTGTGTGTGTGTGTGTGTGTGGGGGGGGGGGGGGGGTCCTTCAGCCCGGCCTGCACTCTCTTGCAGTCTGGGAGCCCTTGGGGGGAGTGGGCCTAAGCTGTCAGTTGGACATCCTTAGCACTGCCGTGGAGGTGGGAGAGGCTCCCGCCACCACTGCTGTGCTCAACAGCTATGAGCCTGGCTTCTGGCTGAGCGGCACTCCCCCAGTGGGAGCACACTGACCACCAGAGGGAAGCTCCTGCGTTGAGCGTCTGCCCCCAGGTGGTCAGTGTGCATCACTGTGACTGGTTGTTCTGCAGTTTGGTTGATTTGCATTTATTATATAGGATATTTGTAAGCCTTGCCTCTAATGAATCTCTAGATTTTAAAATATATTTTGATAAACACTAATATGTTTTAATCTCATAAAATAAAATATTTCATCATTCCAAATTTTACAGGGATATATACAAGTCAATACAGGGTGGGGCAAAAGTAGGTTTACAGTTGTTTGTTACTAAGTGAATTTGCTGGATCTAAGGTCTCTATCAAAGAAAAGTGGTGGGTTTGGGTTGAGGGGCTAGAGGGAAGCAGCCAGAATCTCCCTGTGTTTCCCTCCAAGGCCCCCACGGGCATGAGATGGCACCACGCCAGGCCCTGGCTCTCCTGGGCACACAGGTGTTTCAGTCCTGCCCTGACCGGAAGCTCTGGGTAAGGCTCCTAGAGGACAGCTAGCTCAGCATTATTAATTCCCTTAGAACTCGCTGCAATGACATCAATCACAGCGAGCTCGCTGTGTGTTAATATGGATGCAATGCGGAAATGAATAATGCACACAGCAGTTTTGACATCCCCATTCTAGAACAATGGCCACAAACAATGTATTTCTCTCTCCGTCCTCCAGTCTGCGCCTCCGAGAGGTTTTCCGTCCCTTACCGTCGTCCTGGTTCCGGTGGGAGCCTTGTCAGAGCAGACATATTCCAGGGGGTCATATCCAACTCCGCTGCAGCAGGCCTGGCTCCCCGGAATAAGCGCGGTCTCGCAGCATTTCTCTGGCACCCGGCCGTTCTTCCGAACATGTGGCTTTGAGTCTCCGCTGGAGGCTGAGCAGCATCTGGTCTCTGCCACACTCACATAGTCCTGCCCGCAACAGGACATGCCTGCAACAGCAAAGGTCAGAGAGGAGATGAAGTTTGGAAAAGGGGAGGAAGCGGAGGGGGCTGTGGAGTGTGCCTAACTGCTCCCCTGCCACCCTGTTTGCCCCTAATGGCCCTCCCCTGCAGGCCTGGGGATAAAACCGGCAGGCCCTGGCAGTGGCTGAGAGGCTGCAACATTTATGGTACAGGGGCGTGGACCTACCAAGGGGATGTAAACTGCAGTGAGCGGCCTTTCTCACCGAAAGCATTGGACGCGCATTAGCTAAAGGACACGCAAGAGCAAGGGTTCCAGATCTCTCATCTGGGCCAACTTCTCCCAAGCTCCATAAACCAGAGACCAGGTGTCTTCCCCTTTTCCGATGATCAAATGTGCTGGCAGAAGGAAGGGTACAGTGGCACCTCGTTTCTCGAACGTCTCCCCTCCCGAACAATTCACCCTGACAACCCTTTCCTGCTGACACCTGTGGGATCGGTCACGTGCCTCTCAGGCGACAAAGGAGAGAAGGCGCGAGTCTGAGTCAGTTTACCACTGTTAACGTCGCAGGATACTGTGAATAGTTTCGTATTGTTTTTGTTTTTTTTTTGCTTTTGTTGCTGCTTATAATTAGTGTTGAATTTTCATTCCTTACTATACATTTCCTTTCCTTCTTGTTGTTTTCATGTACATTTCATGCCTTTTTTGTTTTTAAAGTGTTTATTTATAAATTAAACAGTACAATAGACATGTACTTTATAGAAGAAAGGTTAAAACAGGGAATCACTTGGGGGTCTGGAACAGATTCATTCAACTTACATTATTTCTAATCTATAATAATAAAAGTGTAATATGCTAATTAGATCAAATGTCCTTCCAAACGACCTTCCAGACAAAGCCAGCACTGCGAGGGAAGCCCAGGTCCCGGGTGCTGGAGGGAAGCTGGTGCCGGCAGCCGGGGGAAGGAAGGCCTACTCCTGCACAGATTTCGTGCATCGGGCCTCTAGTGGGAAATAATGATGTGGTTTTCGAACACCTTCTGGAACGAATGAAGTTCGAGAAATGAGGTGCCACTGTCCTTAAAACGGAGGGACACAGGACATCTCCAGAATTCACAGGGGAGGAGAGGCCACCCTAGGGCTCCGGGACAAGAGGCCAGACAGAGGGGAGAGGCAGCCTCCGCGGAACTGGACACGCGGCAGCGTGAGCCTCCTAAGTTGCTGCCTGGCTCTGTCTAGGGTCCAGATATTTGCTTCTTGGGACTCCAGCCACAGCAGAACTGTTCTTTCTTCATGACACAGAGTTGCACCCACTGAGCATGCTCACCAATTGGGTGAACCATCACTGGACCTGGGTCAGAGGATGGGGCAGTGGCAGAAGGACCTTGGAGGCAGCATCACCGACCTCGGCATCCATGAAGGACACGTGTGCCTGCGAGACCAAATGGACTCCTCTCCCCCACCCAATCCGGTCTCACCAACTCTGTTCACCTCACTGAGACAGAACCATGGAAGAGATGTGGCAAAAATGTAGACAATGATAAAGCCTGAATAAACAAACAGTACTCTAGAGTCAGAATAAGCTGGAATTAAAGGTGCCCGTACTCCACGCCACAGTGTGACCATATTATAGAGTGACATATATCCATGTATATAGTAGCACAATGAGGTGACTTATTTAATTAGGGTTTTATTATTCGTCCCGACTGGTAACATAAAGAACCTCAACTTCAAAGTGCCATGGGTTCCTGACGTGTTTAGCCTGGCCTTGTACAAACACACGTGCCATGAAAGATACTCCTAATAACAGACCAATGAGTTTTAAGAGGCTTTTTGTTATTGTTTTTTAATCACTGAATCTAGACACTGGCTTGGCATGTGCCTTAAGAAGGATGCTTACCCACACATAACTTCAAAGAACTCTCCCACTGACCTTCAACTTTAAAAATATCTCCAATTATTTGCATTTGTATTCATAGTTAACCACATCCATTGAACATAACTGAGTTTTAACATGTTCTAATGTAACTGCTCAAAGTCATGGGTTTAAAAGGTAACTGTTTCTCTCTGGTGCTTTGTTAATAATTTTGGTTGTTTTAACATTTCCAGGAAAAGTCCTCTCGAATAAATGCACACAACAGGACTATCATTGTGGTCTGAGTCTTGATTATGAGGGATAAAATCACACACACACACACACACACACACACACACACACACACACACTCACACAAAACAAACCCCACAACTTCAGTTTTTGTATTATTTGGATGTATTTCTGATGCCTTGAGATCAGACATTTAAATGCCACCTTGGATTCTTTACTATTATTTTTTTCTCTGGCAGTTTTCTTAAAATACTTCATGTTTTCATTTTAAAGAGCCATCAAATTCTCAAATTCTAAAAACTGGCCCCTTAGGGAGCAGAATAACCCCCCCCCCCCCCCGGCCCCATCCAGATCACTTTACGGGTTCACCATGCTGTACGCAGAAAATCAAAATGCAGACACTGACCCAATTCCAAACTCCTGAGCAGTCATCGGATCGCTCTGAGGGACTTTTGACAGGCCAACTAAAATCCCGCTAATGAACAGCTTTTACACCAGGAAAAAAAAAATAAAAAGAGAGCGAGAGATGCTTTCTTTCACCAGGAGTTTCATGTTCGTTTCCCTGAATTAAAATTTCCAGCCTAGATTTCACCCCCATAACAAGAAGTGACTCCCTTTCTAGTTCCTTTGGTAAACCATTACTTCTTTAATTATTATCAACCTTGTTCCAGGGTGATAAATTGCTAATTACTTAATACCCTAATCAGCGTTCATTCTTTGCACAGATAAACTGTGACAGAGCCATTAATTTAAATAGTAATTTCACTTAATGGCCAGAACGGCACACCAGATTTCTGTGCAGCCTTTCCCGAAGCCGGCATCCATCACCGCGCTCTCCTGACATAAAGACGTCTGACGCGCACTAACTCACTTAGGGAGAGCAGATGTTCCAGAGCGGGCTCGGGAGAAAGTCCCAGGGTGCATCGCGTCAGCATGAATGAGCTCGGGTTCCGAGTGGGGCCATCTCCCAAAACTGCACTGCCTTCGCTTTTGACCCCCTACCTAACTGATCACATGTGGCACTTGACTTTTGACCTTCGGCACACCGAACGCACAATTTTGAGTAAGCCCAAAGAAAAAAAAGAGGCTGTGGATCACTGATGGGCTGATCTATTGGTTTTTTTTTTTTTATCTAGAGGCTCTCCATTTAATTTGTACAAAGGTGGAGAGTCTCTTTGAGCGAGTTATTAAAATATTAGATGTTTACTTCTGAGATTAAAAAGCATGTGTAGCGAATGAGTATCTTTCCAAACTGCATAAATATCCAATGGAGAGCTTCCACTGTATTGGCTACAACTGAGAACACTGTGGAGGAAAGAATTTTTGGCTCTTGGTATCATAACTACTTCTAATATGTTATCAATTCTTATTCATTGGCAAGGGCTGAAAATGAAAACATGCATAAACATATAGGCCTGATGAATTTCTAAATCCTTAAATCTGCAAAACAGGTGCTCATTTTTCTAACAACAACAAAAAAAAAGACCAGCATTTATGAATCATGCTTTTGAGGTTAAATCAGTACTGTAGTTAAAAAAATGAGTCTAGAATATGACAAATCATTGTGGAACTCTGGGATTGATCATGAGAACCACCTTTTAGCTGAGGGATACAGTTTAGGCCTAGAGGAATGAAAAAATAAAAGAAGTCTGTGATTAACCCTAGGACAAACAAAATTGGTGGCAGAGACTGAAAGAAAATAAATGCATGCTTGCCTTCACCAGTAGGTGGCTCCATGGCTACCACCACAATGATGAGAAGAAGGGGGTGGAGTAAAAATGCCCCCCAATAGTGGCAACTTATTCTGTAGCATTTATACAGCACTATTCATTATGTTATAGAAATCTTCCTGTGAAATATTTTTTTTTTCTTTTTAATACTCAACCAAGGATATATTTTGATTATTTTAGAGAGAGGAAGGGAGAGAGAGAAAGAAACAACGATGTGAAAGACAAACATCTATCAGTTGCCTTCCGTAAGCTCCCTGACCAGGGATCGAACCTGCAACCTTAGGTATGTGCCCTGACCAGGAACTGAATCCACAACCCTTTGGTGTAAAGGTCGATGCTCCAATCAACTGAGCCCCCCCGGGCAGGGAGAAATATTCTTTCTATACATCCTTCCAAGATAAAGTTCTGTGTTGCACGTCCCTTTTTAGCAAAGTCCCCAAATCCCATCTTATGTAACTAACACTGGTGCCATTCATTCTACTCAGGTCTGAGTCTAGGGCATGAAAACTCCGTGTTCTTTTCCACAACAGCCTCTCAGAGTTTCCCAAGAAAGGCTGCAGGGACATTTATAACAGAAACAAGGCGACAGGTTCCAAAGGTCTCTCGTGATCAGTTTCCCATGACGAACAGAAAAACCTGTCCTGTGTGGTTTTTGTTTTTTTTTAATGTATTTTTATTGATTTCAGAGAGGTAGGGAGAGGGAGAGAGAGACAGAAACATCAATGATGAGCCCTAACCAGTTTGGCTCAGTGGATAGAGCGCCGGCCTGTGGACTGAAAGGTCCCAGGTTCGATTCCGGTCAAGGGCATGTACCTTGGTTGTGGGCACATCCCCAGTAGAAGGTGTGCAGGAGGCAGCTGATCGATGTTTCTCTCTCATCGATGTTTCTCTCTGTCCCTCTCCCTTCCTCTCTATAAAAAAAACAATAAAATATATTAAAAAGAAAAGAAACATCAATGACGAGAGAGAATCATTGATCGGCTGCCTCCTGCATGCCCCACACTGGAGATCCTGCAACCCAGGCATGTGCCCTGACCGGGAATCAAACCACGGCCTCCTGGTTCAGAGGTTGATGCTCAACCACTGAGCCACACCAACCGTGGCTCATTTACTCCAATATCAACTATCAAACCCATCTACAAACCCTGTCCTCCTCTGACCAACAGAGGGGCTTTCATTCTCCTCTTTTAACACGAAAGGATATAATCAAGTTCAACCCAAGATTAATGGCAGAAATGATAAAATCGTAGAAGCAAACACTAAGAATAAAGAGAGCCATAAAGAGGCCTAAAATATGGTCAAGGAAAATGGTTAAGAATACATATCCGCCGAAATGACAGGCACGGCTTCCATCCCAAGACGCCCGTCGGAGACTCCTACGCCGCCCGCCTGCCCGGAGAGAGCACTAAAAGCATAAACGCTGCCCCAGCACTTCTGTTCCGACAGCATCTGTTAATTCTCTCCATTTATAAAATACATATTGACAAAGACAACTGAACTGGGACCGGGGAGATTTGATTTGGTGTGGGAAAGTCAATTCAATGTGATTTTGTTAAAGGGTTCCTGCAGGCGAATAAAAGAGTTTAAGTAATAAAGTACATAAAGAGACGTTTTACGAGCCAGCCCGGTCTCGTGGCAGGAACACAAGGCCAGGCAGGGAGAGGGGCCGGGCCTGGGAGTGAAATCGTGAAATCCAGAGCCTCGTGCGGCAGGTACGGGGCTGCTGCGTGGAGGGGAAATAAAGAGAGAGCCATATGGATGCCCTGGAAAGTCATTAAGGCCACAATCATCGGGGGCGACAGGGGAGAGAGGCAGCAGAGAGAGCAAAAATGACAGAGGAAACGTGTCTATTTCCAGTGGAACCTGTAGGAAGGTCAAGAGAAGAAAGAGGGATTTTTTTTCTCTCTTTAAAAATATCATCCCTTCCGTCTACCGTGATGGCCAGAAATGAAGACTGTCATGAGAAACTCCAGCTCTCGTCCGGATCCACAGGAGTTGAGGAATGTCACAATTTGCTTAAGAAATATCTGACTAGCACAGAGTGTCACAGGAAGTAAGTAGAGAAGTGAGTCTGAAATCTGGGCTCATGAATGCACTTAAAGGGCATAGGAAATTGCATGTACATTTTGCGGGCTCCATCCTCAGTGTGGGACGTGCAGGAGGCAGCCGATCAATGATTCTCTCTCATCATTGATGTTTCTATCTCTCACTCCCTCTCCCTTCCTCTCTGAAATCCATATAAAATATATATATATATATATATATATATATATATATATATATATATATATATATATATGTATATATATATATATATATTTTTTTTAAATATATTTTATTGATTTTTTACAGAGAGGAAGAGAGAGGGATAGAGAGTTAGAAACATTGATGAGAGAGAAACATCGATCAGCTGCCTCCTGCACACCCCCCACTGGGGATGTGGCTGCAACCAAGGTACATGCCCTTGACCGGAATCAAACCTGGGACCCTTAAGTCCGCAGGCCAACGCTCTATCCACTGAGCCAAACCGGTTTCGGCTGTAACATATATTTTAAAGAAAAGAAAAAAAGAGCTCCTGCTTCCTCACCTGGAAAATGGAGGTAACAACAGTACCTAGCCCCTAGGCTTGCAGTGAGGATTAAATGTGCTCATGCATACGAAGCTCCCAGAACCCGGCCTGGTGAAGAATGAACATGGGGTGCTGTCTTTTGCCTCTCGCTGCATCTGCTTCTCATTTGCTCCGTTACTGAAAGGCAGACGAGGCCCCTCACCTGGAAGGCGGCTGTAGGCCACGCCCCGGTCTGCTCCCCCGCAGCACTGGGCCTCCCTGCTGACCAGCTGTCCCCCGCAGCACTGCTGGCCGTGGCCGTCGCGCAGCCTCCCTGCGCAGCACACCTGCGCGCCCGCCGTGGAGTAGGGCATCCGGCCGCAGCACGCGTCACCCAGGCCCACGGCGACCCGGTGGTGCTGCGCATCTGGACAGCACACCTCACCTGCCAGTGGAGGGCAAGAACCAGCATCGCGTGAGATGAGAACATCTGCTCTGACACAACGGAACGGTAGCGCACTCACCCTGCAGATGCCGACTGGCTGAGAGAACTGCTAGGAACAACACTGACATTTTGGAGTTGCAACTCCAACGTGTTTGCATTAAAGACATAGAAATACCTGTGTCTGCTCACCTACACGCATGTCGGCTTACAGGTTATCTGGTTCCTCTGGCCCCTAAGGAAGGAGCACTTAGATCTGGTGATGTGGACCCAGGGACAGTACAGAGAAAGTATGTCTACAAATACTTTCCTGTTTAGTGTAACTTGTGTTTTTGTGTTGTTTTTTTTTTTTGGAATGTGGGTAGAGTCAGAAAGAACTCTTGATACATTTGCAATAGCTATGATTATAATTTCACACTGTATTTATTTAACAAAAAAAAAATACGTCCAATGGGAAGGTTGATCAAATGAGAGGAGGTAAAAATACTGTATTTAAATCAGCACACTAGTATTTTGGGGAGCAGTGGCAGACACTGAATTTCGCTACCCACATTCCCCTTTACAGGATGTTCTGGGAGACTGGAGATATAAACCATCTTTTTCCTGGTATCCTGAAATCAAGGAGTTCAAAACATATTACTTTTCCCTTAAGGATGCCTTAGAGAGGACTAAGAGCAGCTTGTTGGATCTAAAATTCAGACTGCACCTTTCATTTCTAGCTCATGACCCCACTCTGGGTTGACCTCCCTCCTGCCCCCTGAACCCTGATTTCCTCCTCTCCTTTCATTCCTTTCCTCCTTCCTGGATCTCTAACAGACCCTCGCCCCTCTCCTGCACTGCCCTTTCTCAAACACACCTTTCTCCTTGGACTGTATTCCTTCATATTTTATAAGGGATGTGAGTATGATGACCAACCTGGCAGATCTTATTAAGCCATGGCCCCGACAAGACTTACACAATCTGGCTAATGACTTGCCAAACCTTCTTAAGTTGGGGTTGCTTTACAAATGTATAGTCCTGAACTCCCTGATTCGTATCAATTAGTTCATCTTTTTGTGAGGTCAAGAAATGCTAAGACTTGGTTAGTCACAGCAAGACAAATCACTTACTAAAAGGATATGAAAATGTGGGACGCTATTTCACTATGGATAGATATATAAAGAGTGTAATAGGAGGGCAAGGACTCTACCCTATCCCATCCTCCCATGGGGGTCCCTGGAAATGCTTATGCCAGTGGTACGTAAGAACCCCACTAGCCCTCGCAGCAGGGAAGTCTCTGATAACACTACTAGGGGCCAGTGAAGAAGAAATGAAGAGTACAGTTACTGTATCTCATGTTCCTCTGCATAAAAGGATTCTTCACTTTGGTCTGAAATGTAGCTGCCTTATTTCTTAGATCGTGTAGCTCTGGAACAGAGTGCCCCCTGTTGGCGAGCTTCCTGTAACACAATGTGTCACGTGGTGCAGGGGCAGCACCACTTAATTAAACATCACTTAGGAGAAAACACAGCAGACGCGTCTATATTGGGGAAAACCAACCATTTTTTTAAAAAACCACTTTTGAGTAGAACAAATAATTGGTTTGGATAGTTTAGCCATAGTTCCCCAAATCCCTCAGAATCTTATTGCGTTGCTGACAGAAGAATAAAGGATGTGGATTACATCAATGAGAAGTAAAACTGATTTTTTCCTCTCAGAAAAGGCCTATTAGACCTAAGATTCAAAGATCAGTCACCTTCTCATTAACCTCTCAAAAAAACGAATCTATTCCACCACTGGCTTGAAAATGCTTTCTCTCTAAAAGCTACCCCATGGTCTCAACTGTTAATTGTTAAGTCTTATCAAAGAATGACCCGCATTAACACTTAGCTTGAGGTCATTAGCATATTTATAAAAAAGAGGGGGAGTCCTGAGCATTCTTTTCTCTGTTGCTCTTTGTTGTGGGTGCTATGAAGCAAAGTTGTGAGAAAAAATAAACTAAGTATTATTAACCAATACTTCAGACTCCTCTATAAATATCAAACTCATCTACACGTATCCAAATGCCTACACCCATCCCAGCCTTGAACAGGCAGACAACTGATTACATTTTAATTGCATTGCCATACAAGATAGTTAGGGGGTTAGTGTTCTTTCTTTCTTGATGTAAACAGTGTTAAACTAGGTAACAAAGACCAGTGGCTGAGCATAGAGGTCACCAGATCATCTCTTCATTTAGTTACACTGAGATTCATGATTGGAGCAAAACACTTGGATGTTCCCACAGGATGGTGTGTGTTTTTTCTCTTGACATCATGGTATAGACATTCTAATACTATGAAAGAGGGACGATTTAAAAGGATGTGGGCCTTGTTCAACATCTGGTAGATACCCAAATGCGTGAGGTCTGAGTGAGCCTGTGTCAATATCTAGATCACGGAGGTTTTTAAAAGATCTTGTTTTAAAAATTAAAAAGTTTTGTATAATATTAATAAATAATCGTTGGGCTTCCAGGATTTATTCCATTCTTAGGAAAAGTATGTCAAATTTTATTTGGAAATAGAACAAACCTAGACTGTTGTCTTAGCTTGAAATCTGCCACTCTGTGTTAGAAATGAGAAGTCTCCTACGTGTGCATAGCTGTGGTAGACGCAACCAAGTATTTTTTAAATCAATTTTAAGGGATAGAGGATATTTTTCAGAGTTTGAACAGTTAACAGCAAATAACAGCAACCATTTTAATTCGACTTAGAAATGAAAACACTACCATGTAGTTTTATGCTAAACTTAGACCAAAGCCTATTATGGTCTTTTGGTTTGAAGGCTGGGAGAACAGAAAATTTCTCTCTCATCTATGTAATTACAATTTTAAGGACATGTTATTCAGGGGAGGGGAGATAGGAACTATAGTTGAAAACTCCTTCAGTGTAATGTATCCCAAAGCCTTTGGCAGTGTTGGATTAGTTGCTCATATTGTGGTTTGCAGTACACGGAAGCTGACACTGAAATCTACAAAATTCTATTCCCATCACATCCTGTTTTCTTACTTGGAAAATCTAGTTGATTAAGTTATTTAATTATGAAAGCACTTTTTTTTTTTTGGTGAGAATCAGAATAAGTCCTGCTTCAAAGACAGATTTTTCTATAAACTCTCAGGGACACTTATGAAGAATAGAGGACCTCAGCCTTAAATAAACTTGCATCGTATTTGATCATTTCACCTTCCCTTTTTGGTCCAGTGTTTCACAGAGATACTAGGTGAGATAATTTTTCATTTTACACACCTTGGATGGATATAAGTACACCAAACACAAGGGACACTGAACAGCATCGAATAAACTAGGTAACTGGCATAGATTTTCTGTTAAACTAAATGTCTCAGAGCACTCAGAATTTTGGGGGCATCCAAACACGCACCTTTCTTTTCTCTCTCCCATCTCTAGTTCTGGGCTCTTAAAGAAGATACAGGCATTCAAGTTAGGTGGCAGGGAAACAAAAAGTTGTTCTCAATGGCTTTTCCAGGATAAAAAAGCAACCGACAACAGCAGTAATAAGAGTTTCAGATATCTGGAACAGTCATTTAAAAAGCTATGGTGCCCGGCCAGCGTGGCTCAGTGAACCAGGTTGAGCATCAACCTATGAACCAGGAGGTCACGGTTCGACTCCAGGTCAGGGCACATGCCCGGCTTGCCGGCTCAATCCCCAGAAGTGGGTATGCAGGAGGCAGCTGGTCAGTGATTCTCTCTCATCACTGATGTTTCTCTCTCTTCCTTTCTGAAATCAATAAAAATATATTTAAAAAAGAAAAGATGTTTCAAGCCGGCCATTGGCTATGTGTGAGTGACTGCATGTCTTAGGGGGAGGTGTTTGCTTTTTCTGGTTCCCAGGATGACCAGGTATCCCCGAGACAACGCTCACCTGGCAGAACTCGAACGTAGTACCCTGAGCAGCAGTGGTGGTCTGGCTGTGCCTGTTGTATGCGGCCGCCACAGCACACTCCCGTTGAATTCAGAACCAAAGGGATATAATTCTCCTCACAGCAGTGGTGTCCGGGCTGAGCGTCATGGAGCACACCAGCACAGCAAACCTGAAGGTCGGGAGCCAAGTTCAAAGGAATATCAGTTAATTAAGACTATTATACCACCATATCTTCTGTGACATAATCATTTTCTAACAGACATTGCTAGGAGACCAAATACAGCATATGTTTGATAAAAATTCAAACACTGAAACACACATTTTCCCAGCATCATTCGGGTCCTAAATGCTAGTTGATATAATGTAGCTTTTGAGCCTTCAACCATGCTTTGTGCTCTCTCAGAATATTCCATAAACATGAATGACATTTTGAATGTCAGTGCTTCCAATGGAAAGATGATTTAGAATTATAAATGAACGATTTCCTTCATGTATATGTTTTTATTTTAATGGTTGTTTATTTTAATTCCACATCTATGGAAACCTGACTCTCACTGATCTTTCTTTTTCTTTTGTTAAAAAATAAATGGCATTTTTCTTATAATTATTATGATCATGTATTTATGAACCCAATCTTCAGACAAGGGGATCTTAAAAGAGTTCAACATTTACATATATATATACACACACATACACATATATATGTATATATGTGTATGTGTGTGTATATATATATGTCACATTAAAAAGAGACATTTATATGGAAATTAATTTCGACAAGCCCTTTTAACCATGTGTGTTTTCTCCAGGAGCTGTGGAAGAAATTATGTGCTTGAACAATCAAATAATTAATTGCATGCACTGGAGGTCTGAGAAACTGATACTCTCCTGGTATGCAGAACAAATGAAACCCTGAAGTGTAGCCTCAGAATCTATACTTGGCACGTTATGTGAACTGGATAGAGCCTTCCTGTGACAGCCCAATCCACCACTCTGTACAAGGTGTTCCTTTCCCTTTCGCTCACTGCTTCTTGTAAGCTTGCACCAACCTTTGAGTCAAGCTCAATACAGGAGCAGAAGAAGGTGGGATCTCCCAGTCTTCCGAAGGGCCACTAGCTTAGTACTTCATTGATTTTGGAAAAGTTATGAAAGAGCAAATAAATTCAAAGTCTTAAATTCAGCCTATCCCTGTGGTGGTTCAGGTAGCTCTGAGAATCCAACGCACAACGAATAGCCTGAAATGAGGTAGAACTTGGTCATAATGACAATTTTGGAGACTAAGCATAACAAAGGTTAGTTTGTAACCGCCTGTTTTATAACTTTTCTTAGATGATGACTACTACTGAGCCAGTGTCAGCTTAGTAATTTGTTTTATCCATAGTGCTGCAAAAACTCACGTTCTTAATTACTGCGCCCTTTTGCAGTGAATCTTTTGGATGTAGTGATCGCTTCCGTCATTAAAGGGGCGATGCTGCTGATAAATAGGAACGCTCTTTCATTCTATGAAATCCTACCTTCAAACTGAGAATTTTCTGCATCGTTTGTCAATAAAAGCCATTTACAAACTCCTCTGTCTGGCTGTGCTATTGATCTGATTCCTAAACTGCAACTAACAGGAACATTAATCTGCAAATGGCCATAATTTTAAAATATTTCTGACAAACCTTGAAAGGCCCTGCTCACAGTGACTCATCAGTGTCATGTAAACAAACACCCACTTGTCGCTGAATGGATTTGTCGTAAAAAAAAAAAAAAAATTCAAGTCACTCCATCAAATACACATTCAGGAGGATCCTTATTATTTCAATAAACTAGTATTTCCTGTGAAGACGTTGAAAAATGAGAAGGCTACAATGCTCGGGAGGATGGCAGGGTTTTGATAAGCTTCCTTTCTTTGCCGTGGGGTCTCCTGATAGACTGGGGGACATACCGATCATGATAAATCATGGCTTAAGAAGCAAGTGATTTCACCTGGAGTGCTCGGTGAGAAAAACGGATTACACGGACGGGCTTGAAGAGAGTTACCTTCGCCTCAGGATCATAGCACCTGTGTCCACAGGTAGTTTCAGGCTTTTGACACATCACTGCCTTACAGAGCTCACCGCCGTGAGCTTTCTGGGTCCTAGGGCACGGGGACCATGATTTCCGTAAGACAGCATATCCCAGAATGATGCCGTTTGGTTTCCCTGGGGACGTCCAATCAATGTGAAGGGATCTGTAACAGAGAGAATAATTAATACTTCTGCAAAGACAACATTTACCATTGCTGCTATCAACCTCATGTACCTTTCAATTTATCTTCCAGGTTGTTCTAAAGGTTTACATCTGTTAACTTCCTAATCAAAAAGCTGCAGCAAGAGAATATGTATATGTTAACATATATACTCATATATGCTACTACCATATCACATTTTTGGAGAACCAATAAAAACTTTATTTTAATATATTTTTATTGACTTCAGAGAGGAAGGGAAAGGGAGAGAGAGATACAAACATCAATAATGAGAGAGTCATTGATTGGCTGCCTCCTGCATGCCCCCCTCTGGGGATCAAGCCCCCAACCTGGGCATGTACCCTGACCAGGAATCAAATCTGTGACCTCCTGGTAATAAAATTATTTGTTCTTATTGCTTTTTTTTTAAAGGGTGGAATGCTGACATTCAAAATTAACCCTATTTGTGCAGTTGTAGAATTTCCAATCATAACTATTTACTAATTCCATTGATGTTTCTATCTCTCTGTTCCTCTCTGAAATCAATAAAAATGTATTTTTTAAAAAGAGCATATGAGCTTATTAGTCCGTATACTTTAAAGATCTTACAATAAAAATCTCACAAATAACTATTAGCCACTTTTCTGTCATTGTGTAAAATAAGTATTTTTGTCATATTTTTCATTTTAAGGAGATATATATCATTACAGATCAAATTACTGGACCCTATCAGGAATTCAATTAAGCCCAAACATTAAAAAGCAGCAATCATGATAAACCTTGACATTTTAATAGACTGCTTTTAAAGAAAGAAAGTTATTATTTCATTTCTGAGGGTGCAAACAGAACACATTGACTAATAAGACTGTAGAGTGGAAATGTCAAGTGTAAGAGCACAGTTTCATAGGTGACTTGTATGGCCACGTTCTTATTCTGCGGTCTTTATCCAACTCCCCAAATTCATTTCCCATTTTGCAGATACCTCTTTTGTATTCACTGCATAGTCAACGACAGAAAAGACTATGTGTAAGTGACATTCTAGGGTCTGACTTATCCACAAAGGCCAGTGAATTAGTGAAGTCTAGACAACATGTGTAGAACACCATGCCATCGCACTTCTCTTCCTTGCACGGCATAACTGAAATGAGACCACCTCTATTTTCAGCAGTGCCATGAACAGTTTTGCTTTGGAGAATCTGAGTCAGGAACATGAAGATAAATGATCAAGGAGTCATGGGTTCAACCCCTCCACGTTTCCCATTGGAGGCAATGAGAGCGATATTGAGAGATCTTTTTGAGTGACGATTTGAAATGGAGGAAGGACATCTCTGAGACTCTGTTGAGGAGACCCCCAATTAAAGAGTGGATCTGGAATGGAACCAATGAAAGGAACCAATGAAAGGAACCAATATGTGTTCAGAGAGCCGGGGGTCAAAGTTAATTAGAAGGGAGAACTGGATTTTGCTGAGAGTTGCACAGAGGTGACCTCAGTCAGTGAGCTTCTTCTATGGAAGCCACAGGAAGCAGAGAGATCAGAAGGAGTCTGGGATAGAGAGGCAGGCAAAGAAAAGGAATTCGTGGGGCCAGAGTCCCAAGAATGAGCTCAATATTCTGTTACGTCTCCTCACCAAGCAATGAGTTTGACCATCAGAACTCATTGGCCATCACAACAATAAAATTTCCTCAAAGCAATTATCACTATTGATTTGATCTGTACACTAATACAAAACACCCTCCAAGTTGTCTCTCTCAAGAGTTCTTCCCACACCCTTTCAAGAATTGAGCAGAAAATTCCAGTCCAAATTAAAAGCCATTTGCCATTGGACACATTGCTGCGAGAGAGGATATTGACAATCTGGGTAAAGGAGGAGTGATTGGACATTCTACATCTACAGACCAATATTCTGCTTATTAAGAAAAGAAAAAAGAGGTGGATTAATTTTTTTAATTGTAAAATTTTGAATTCAGCATTCAAGTTGTCATTCCCTAAAAAAAATCAGGGAGGAAAATTAAGGATACAGAAGATTCATTGATATTCAATGTCATGAAAATAAAGAGGTTTCAAAGTTTCACCTCAAATTTGGTGAGGCACAAAGGGGAAGCATCTTCCTCCATAAGCTATGACCTCTCATGCATTCTTCAACCTCAGGATGAGTTCCTTGCACATACAGTGGGATTTGTAAATAAGATCAGGTGTTCAACCTTCACTTGGAGGCACCCAGGCTGAGCTGCTACCATAAAGACGCCTGCAAAGTTGGTGTGTGAAACTATCATTTATGTCATTCAGTAGCTCGAGGCAAATTTTTAAACAATTATTTGTGAATGCTCCAAAGACATTACACCCCAGACTTCTCATCAATAATACAGCCCCGAACTGATGTGGAACTGGGGAAAACACTGCCATGGTTCCAATTAGAGGCAGCCAGAGACACCGTCTGCCTTCTCTCTACTCTCCCTTGAGTCTCGTGCCTGGAAATCATGCATTTTGAAATACGAGCAATAACGTAGTAAAATCTCTTCCTTGTTTATGCTTTTCCTTATCGTAGGCATTCATGGAGCATAAATAAGTAAACTTCAGAGGCAGCCCAGTGCCCAGAGAAGCTGTCGGCTACAGCGCTTGTCATATTTCAATCAAAGCCAGAGCTGGTCAGCTCTCTTCATCTGAAGCGGTGTCTACGTTCATCGCTTTGGACCAGAATTAATGAATCAGCTATTGATTAAATTCCACTCTAACCAATCCACCAAGGCAAATAAATGAACTACCCAGGGCACGTGTAGGCCATGGCCAGACATGTCCGGGCTATCGATCAGTAGTTAGTATTCTTTGGGGATCCAGAAGCAGCTGATAACAATATGACAAGGATGGAAAATGTGACGCAGAAACAGTGTGTTACTGGAGGAGGAGGTCAGAGAATGAGAAGGGTTCATCTGATCTTTAGGTGTGTGCTAAGGCACCCTTGGTTTCCATGTAAGAGGAAAACACGTGTAAGTGCTTGGACTGAAGATGTTGTTGTCAAAAGCCAGGTGTGAAAGGCCAAAGGCAAAGATCACGCACCCCAGATATGCAATCCAACAGGCTGATGTGCTGTTAAAATTTCACGGAGAGGTTTTCCTATAAACAGTGTAGAGCGAAGGAGTATTTGGACATGAACTCTGTTATCTCTTGACTGTGGTAGTATTTACACAACTCCACACATTTGTCAAAACTCATAGAAGGTGGAGCAAAAAAAGAGTATATCTTACTCTGTGTAAATTAAAAATAGATTGTAAAATGCAAGAGAATAATGAAAAATAAGTAAGCAAATGCAGGAAACCCGTGATCTTTCCAGAAGCTTCATTCATTGTTGGAACTAGGGGGTTCTCCTCACATCCTTGTCAGTTTTTACCTTTTTCTCTTCACAAAGTCTCAAACTGCTTTTATTCTAAGCCCAAATGTAAGTGGCATTTGATTGAGTATGGAGTGATAGGATGAAATATCGGTTTCTTTTTAATTCAGAATTTGGAGGCAGTGTATCTTGGCCATGAATGCTGCTGTTTAGAAGATGGACCATGTTATTCAAACTCCAATGCTCTGTGTTATCTTCCAGGAAATTCTGGATTTGGAAATTTCCTGACAATGTCCCTTTATGGGGCTTTTTAAAAAATATATCTTATTGATTTTTTTACAGAAAGGAAGGGAGAGGGATAGAGAGTTAGAAACATCAATCAGCTTCCTCCTGCACACCTCCCACTGGGGATGTGCCTGCAACCAAGGTACATGGCCTTGACCGGAATTGAACCTGGGACCCTTCAGTCTGCAGGCCAACGCTCTATCCACTGAGCCAAATCAGTTAGGCTGGGGATTTTTATGTGGCTCTTTTTTTCAGCGGTTATGCTGGTATCTACAGACTTTTCATCTGCATGCTGGTGTGTTTAGTTCTGGAATATTTTCTTATCATTTATTCCCCCCCCCCCTTTTTCCTGCTCTCTCTCCTAGAACTCTTATTATCCATATACTAGATACCTGGAAATTTTTTCCAAATTTCCTCAATAATTACTTTCTTTTTCTTGACATCTTTGCTTTTTATTGCACTTTTACAGACTTTCCTGTTTCTTCCAAAATTTTAATTCAGCTGTTACACTTTTAATTTCCACTTTATATTTTTTATCCAAGTAAATTTTTGTTCCATAAATAGATAATCTTTTTGTATCTCTTTGAGGCTATTATAATTTTTCCTATTTAACATTACCTCTGTGTTCATTGAATTATTTCTCTTCTTTTATTTTGGTCCATTTAATCTTTGAGAGCTATGTACCAAAAAAGCTGAACCAAAGCTTTATATACAAGTGGGGTTTGCAGATTGATATGCTTCCCTATTTCTTTTCCATTAGGGGATCCCACCTGCAAAATCCTGGAAATATTTTATTTTGGGCCATGCAAGCTTTTCTAGAGAAGAATGTCCAATTTCCTGTCGGGGCATTTATGACTAGATACTTCCTCTTTATCAAGTTTTCACCTTGGCCTCTACTCGAGCTTTCCACTGTGCTCGGGAGCCCTGAACCCAAAGCACCTCTGTTCTTTATTCTCTAGAGCAGTGGTCGGCAAACTCATTAGTCAGCAGAGCCAAACATCCACAGTACAACGATTGACATTTCTTTTGAGAGCCAAATTTTTTAAACTTAATCTTCTTCTAACGCCACTTCTTCAAAATAGACTCGCCCAGGCCGTGGTATTTTGTGGAAGAGCCACACTCAAGGGGCCAAAGAGCTGCATGTGGCTCGCGAGCCGCAGTTTGCCAACCACTGCTCTAGAGAATATGCACTTCTGATCTTTGGGAGGTGGACTATGCCACATGGAGGAAGAGAAACTGACACCTGGGTGCATAATACAGAGGTCTAAACCTTGAATTCTGTGACGGTTAATTTTATATGTCAACTTGCCTGGGCCACAAGGTACTGCGATACTTGGCTAAACCGTCTTTCTGGGTATTTCAGGTTGTTTCTGGCGAGATTAGCATCTGAACTGGTGGATTCCTTAAAGAAGGTAGCTCTCCTCAAGTAGGTGGGCATCACTCAATCAGCGGAGGGGCTGAATAGAACGAAAAGGTGGAGGAAGGGAGAATTCCGTCCATCTGCTCAACCACTTGAGCTAAGCCATCAGTTCTCCACTCCCAGGCCTGGGCTAGGATTTCCACCATCAGCTCCTCCGAGTCTCAAACCGCTGGACTTGCACTTGGTCCAAAGCTTTCCTGAGTCTTCACTTTTGGTTTTGTTTCTCCGGAGAACCCAGAGTAATTATAGTTTCCAACCACTTTTTCATCAGAATTTCAGCTAATCCCAGGATTTCAGCTTTCAACCTTATCCCATCTTCCCCGTCTTCACAAGCCTCAAAGCTTGCAAGACCTCAGACACTAGGGTTCCCTGCAGTGCAAATTAGCTTGTTTTATGTCATTATCCCCCTCTGCCAACCAACACTTTGGTTGTCTATTTCTCCACTGAACAATCATTTGCCTCTCCCTGCCAAACACCGCTTCCAGAATTGTGTCCAAATCTCTCTTCTGTTATCTGCGCTGTCATTTTCCTTGCTTGGTTGTTTAATATCCTTCCTAATGTTTTTTGCCATCAATTTAATATGTTTGGGGATAAGCAATCATCAACCACAACTACGAAATATTTTCCCTCAGTTATCATCTGCAAGAATCTCCTTAAAGCAAAGAAAATATTCTAGAGACAGAGACACATATGGGCATTTGTTAAATTTCTAACAAAGCTTACATATTATGTTTAGTTCCATATAATATGCAAACTAAGCTACATTCCATTGTGCCATTCACCTGGGTTTGAGTCATGGTGATGCTAACTAACAGGCTAGAAATTTGACAATCTTCGCCCCCACCCCTCACTCTAATTCTTCCTTAAATTCTTTACGACTGAACTCAAATATCACATCTTCCATGATGCCTTTACTGATGATTGTGGGTACAGTTTGGTATTTTTCTCTTTACACATTTCTTGCACCTTGTGAATTTCTGTTGCGGGTTTTCACATTGTCCTAAAAACATTTGTTTAGCACAGTGTCTCCCACAGTAGGTTGAAACTGTGAAAATTTAGAACCATGCCTTATTCTTCTTTGTATTACGTCTGCCTCTTTCATGATTGTAGCCACAGATGTGTTTGCTGAAAGAATAAAGGTCTCCAGTGTCCATTTAACTTGACCATTTTCCCCCTGGACAGTAAGCAATCCTCTGGAAAGTTGGGGGAAATGTGCTGAGGAGGTTATCAATTAATTAACACACCACCAATCAGATGGATATCTCTCATGTGTTTGAGAGAAGTTGTGCCTTAGGAAGAGATGATATGATTTTGCCCTGAACAGCTAAGAACCCAATTACCTGGGTTTTTCTAATTACTTTTAATCACTTGTCCCCCAAATTAGTACAGGCATTTTTTTAACTTATTTTTAAAAAGACCTAAAATATTTACTATGCTTTAAAGGAATCCTTCAGAACTGAAATATGTTAGAATAGATTCTTTTATTCAGTGTATGTGTATGTGGTATGTGTACGTGTGTGAGTGTGTGTGCGTGTGTGTGTGTGTGTGTGTGAAGGGTGATTCATTTGGCTGGAGCAAAAGTAGGTTTACAGTTGTTCATATGAAAAATAATACAATAATGAGCAAATAATAATACAAGAATAAACTGTGTGTTTTGTGTACTCATAATTGTAAGCCTACTTTTGCCCACCCCTGTACGATGTGAAAAGTGCCCAGACTTCTATCTCTCGTCTCCACTTGATATAGAGGAATGAACAACTGCTGTCTCACTTGAATTGGGAAACCATGTTAAATCTCCTTTTTAGTATTTTTGTTATTGCTAATTTTGAATTGAAAAGAGACGCACTTTAAACTTACGGCCATTTCTCAACAACAAAAGCCTACAAAAAAACACACAAAAGGATTCTACCCCAAACCTGATAAAATTGGTAATGGTTATCCAAACATTATCTCCCCCATTTATTTTACAGATATTTGTAGCTTTGGGGCAATCTGATAGAGGGAAGTCTAATATTTTCAAAGAGCTTCAGTCAGAAGGGAGTCATTCTAATTAAAATTGCGTTCCGTGTCTCACAAAAGGATTCACTGAAGGACACATTGAAATAAAGACACTCTTTCATGCTCTCAGCGATTTGTTCACAGGTTACTAAATAAAGAGAAGTAAAGCTGGGCAAACAGGGACAGGGACATCAAAGCTTCAATGTCATGGGATGTGCCCAGTGAGGATCAACCAAATAATGTCAAAAATTCACTCTACACACACACTGATATCAACTTCTTAAATGACATTGTCATGACTGGGATGATAGCTTATATTTTTTGATTTTCATTGTTTATGATCAGTTCTTTAGATTGAATGACAAAACAATGTGTACCTCGAAGTGATGCTATGAATTGTGGGTGTTGGCATATCGCTTGGAGTGTCTTCCATGGTGGTGACCTGGGTTCCATTGCTTTTCACACAGGCATATTTTGTGCAGACTTCGACCTGCAAATAGTAATTTAGAAAAGCGTGGATCCAATTATTTTCAAAATCCAGATTGTCAATGACTGAATCTCACCCACCTTCATGTCATATGAATCTCTTAACAGCCTGTCGGGGTTAATTAAATATTAATTTTTGGTGTTAATTGACTCCAGTGGGACAAGTCATGGAGTGCAAGAATAGAGTGCACAAGTGGGATCAGGACAATTGATTTAGTGACTTAAATGGTGATGTGTAGTCCCTCTTTCCAACCATTCGGAAAGAGCCAGACATATCGATCTATTCGGAGCCCAGGTAAGGGAGGGAAGATGCCTAGGGGACAGTTTGCAAGCATAATAGCCATCACTGTATACTGCTCTCACAGCTATAACCAGGTAGTATAATAATGGTACCTTCTGGAAGTCCTGACACTTTCCAACAAATGGCCTACATGTGAATGTCTAATGAAAAATAAAAAACACACAAGACCTAGAGAAGCCTTCCAATATGGCTGAGCTATTTTATATCCATTTGATCCAGATGCAATTGTATTTTTACCTTAATCCCAGGAGAAAATCATCATTTACTTTTTTAATTCTGACCCCCTCAGCTGAATAAAAACCGAGGAGGGTTTAAAATTTGGGTCTATCAAGCATTATTAAAACAAAAGAACACATTCAGCGAGAGGAGAGAGAATTGAATGTACAAAAGATTGAGACTGGAACATCCAAGAAATGACATCACTCTGTTCTCAATTCAAGGATAAACCAAAGAGGAACTAACTGTTCCTTTCCCAATGCTAATTGACTTCCATTCATTGATGCCATAGAGTATTTTGAGGTGATATCTAGTAGATATTTAAACACTACCAAGGCCGTCCAATTAAACCCCAAATCACCTAAAGGCAGAGAAACCGAAAATATACCTGCTGGTAATGAAATTAATGACAATAAAACTTCATACATATTAGGGAACATTTGACTCTGTGCATAATGAGGTAACTCAAAATCAACTCAACTGAATTTATTATGGAAATGATACGTGCCAAATATATGATGATGGGTACTTGCAGCAATAACTTCACTGAGTCCTCACAATTCCATTTTCATATGTTTGCAAACTGAGGGTCAGAGAAATCAGGGAATCTGACTGAGTTGGTAAGACAGGAGATACCGTATTTTCCGGTGTATAAGACAACTGGGCGTATAGAAGATTTTCCTGGGTTAAAAAGTCGTCTTATATGCCGGAAAATACGGTACCTCATTTGGGTTTTCATATACCCATCTCCTTGTCCTCTAAATATAAAGCATACTTTAAGTTCTAAACAACTTAGGGGTATTCAAATGAATCTCTCCAGAAGTTCTTAATTTTGACTTTGGAGAAATATGTCAGTATTTTTTCTCATTCTTACAAATGCTAAGATAACTCGGGTGAAGTCATGGAAATCATGGGGGAATTAGTAATAATAACTGTCACTGTCCTCATCACACTTTTTTCCATATTATCATCACTCTCTTCTCTCCAGGGACTCACCTGTTTGCCCACCGTGCACAGATTTAACCCCGATCAACTTCCCTCTTTTCTCTCTCCTTCCCTACCAAACACATCACCTGTAACCAAGATGGAAGGTATACACTTGGAGACACACTCCGACGTGTTTTATGTAACATACCCATGAGCTTAACGATCAACCAGCAATGTTCGCACCTGAATGTCATAGACAGTGAAGGGAGTCAGGCCTGGGAGGAGGAGGGACTCGGGCTCGTCCATCCCGGTCCTGTGGAGCCGGCTGTTTACATAGACGGAATATTCAGTGACGACGCCGTTCGGGCTGGAAGGCGACGACCAGATGACACGTACAGCTGTGCTGTTGACGATGACAACCTCTGGAGGAGGCATGCCCCGAGGCTCTGGAATTAAAGGGGAAAAATGGAATAAACTCCAGCTGTCTCTGCAAAAGCACTTATTAGAGCGCATGCAGATGAGTATTCGGGTTCCGCGAAGGGGGCGTTGCTTATCGGCTCTCCACTGATGAAGTTATCACAGGCCTATTATACTCTCAGTTAGAAACCGTGAGAATTGGTGGTAAAAGGCTTTCCACCACCGGCGTAGTGCTAATCTTCGATGCTCTGTGACCAGTGGGGTACGATGATAAATGATTCACCCATCTGCACCACTAACACATAGCTATTATTTGTCTCCTCTCCCATCCCTTCACTTCCTATCTCCCAGGAAGGGGTCGGGGGAGGCGGTGGGAGGAGAGAAGAAAATTCGCTCCTTAAGCAAAAAATAAAACTCAAATACATCGAGGCTGGTGGGACGTGAAAAATCATTTGCTGTGACTAGCTTGTAACTCAAGCAATATGAAGCGATAATGCAATATTGTCATTATGTAAATGATTTCGAATGTTGATTACCATAGGTAATGATGAAATCCAGCATTAGAAAAAAAAAATCTTGCTTGGCGTTAAATTACACAATTATTCGAGCGTGTCAGAAATAACTATGCGGAGACCTATTTTTATCTTAAGAACCCATCTTAACTGGTTGAAAAATTGTCCTTGTGATCCATTCTATTTTATAAACAAAAGGTGCCGACCTTTGCCTCCTCCGAGGGAAATGGGTTCCTCACTTAAAATGCTCTCCTAATGACCTGGAACACTTGCTTGGGAGGTAATGATATTATAATGTTTATAATGAGACTTTATAAAGCCAAAAAGATTAGAAAGACCATTCCGAACTCATTTCAGATGCACAAGTTGCTTTTCTCTGCGTCCTCCCCCTCGCTAGCTGGCTGCGGAGTGAGTCACAGGCAATTTTTCTCAGGGGCTGAACTTCCACCCACCATTTCTGGTGACTCAGGGAGGGCCCGCGCTGGGCTTGGCTGCCACGTTGAAAAGCATACTGTTCCTGAGAGCAAATCTTTGGGGGGGAAAAAAAAAGTCTCTAAATGTCACCATTTATTGATGGGAACTCGGCTCCAAACGAAGCATCCACGGAAAAGGACAGGAACAAACGGGGCTAATGTCCCATTATGAGAGCCCGGGGCTGCTGTCTCAATGGGACCGCTTATTGATCTGCCACTCGATGACAGCAAGCACTTAAGATTTTAGCCCCGACCCCCTTCCCTCCAACACCGGAAATTTTATAATGGAGGCATGACTGATCTCAGCCTCGGCAAGAATCAATCAATTTCACCCGCATCCCTGAAGCCCAGCGAGCATCCCTTGAAACCTGGACTCACCCCCATCGCGAGTGGTTGCGTACAGGACATCGCTGGTGATGCTGTGGACGCCGTTGAAGACAGAGATCAAAATCCGATACTCCGTGTTTGGACTTAAGTGGCCAATGACATGAGCGTTTACATCCGGGAGGATTTTCAGAGATTCATTTGAGGTAGCAGAACTCCAAAAAAGCGTATAATACTCAACGTCACCTTGTAGGTCTTGAAAAGCTGTTAACGATAAACACACAACACCTTCAACGTGGCTGACCTAAAAGGGCCTCAGGGGGAAAAAGACAGAATAAACACTATGATTTGCTACTCCTAGAATGGATGAAAGAAAGCATATGGAACCTTCCTTATGGCTGCAATTAAAAAATATTTTTATTGACTTCAGAAAGAAAGGGAGAGAGGGAAAGAGAGATAAAAACAATGATGAGAGAGAATCATTGATTGGCCGTCTCCTGCACACCCCCTACTGGGGATGGAGCCCACAACCCGGGCACGTGCCCTCACTGGGAAATGAACTGTTACCTCCTGGTTCATAGGTCAATGCTCAACCACTGAGCTATGCCAGCCGGGCAAGAGAACAATTATTAAGATTGCAAGAAGTAGGCGGCCCTTGTCCAGAGGCGTGACTAGTTAATATCCTTAGGAGAGTAGGCTGCATAGGGAGGAAAATGATTATGCAACGATCCTTCCCATCGCTGACCCGCCTCCACGAGTTAACCTTGGTGCCCACAAACAGTTACCTGAAACATGTCTACGGTGTGAGTGGGAATATCGGCAGATTGCATTACCTACCTCCCGAAGGTCAGAGGTGCGGATGAAGCAGGTAATGAAACCTCAGCGAGCTGCGTCAGATCTATTAGGCCTGTCAGTTTTTATAAGCAGGCTCTCCTCAGGCCTGCGGTTATAACACCAGGGGCCTACAGGTGGGAAATTCAGCAGCCGGACCCCAACAGAAGCGTCCAAATGTCAGCTGGGGCACGGGGTGCCTGCCTTTATGAGGAGGCACTTAAGATGGACCAGGAAGGGAAAGAACTAGAGAGGAAGAGGGAGGTGAGAGAAAATATATTCTACTGTACATGAGACTCCAGCTCCAGATAAAAACTGTGTATTTTTCCCAGGGGTGTCTCAGAGGGTGTCGTAAGTGTCAACTGACCGACATTCTCCCATTTAAATGGCTCAAGATCCCAATAGAAGGGACACGTAAGACCTTATAAACCTAGAAGGATAGTCTTTTGCAAAAATGGGTGTTTCTGGCACCGCAGATCAACATAACCGATGCTAATTTTAATTTACAATGAATGTTACCCGATACTGGTTTCAATTCACAACTGATATAACATTGGGGCAGATTCACACAGAGGTTCTGAAATGAAATAGAAAGTGTGTCTCCTCTTAGGCTTTAACAAAACCCAAGACTGGATCAGAATCCCAACGGGGAGTCATGTCACACCTTTCTGTATTAGAGTAGATGACAAGCCGAGTGGGTGCAGTTTTCTTGCGTTAAACATATAGTTGAATTGGGGCTTTGCAAGTCCGATATTTCTCAATATTTGGTAACATTCTAGCAAGTTTTGATTCAATTACTTGCCAGATTTGAACTAATGCTTTTAGGAATGATTATAATACATATATCTATGATATGATAGATACAGTATTGCTTTTTAAAATATATTTTTATTGATTTCAGAGAGGAAGGGAGGGAGAGATAGAAACATTAAAGATGAGAGAATCCTTGATCAGATGCTTCCTGCACACCCCCTACTGGGGACCGAGCCTACAACCCGGGCATGTGCTCTGACAAGGAATCGAACAGTGACCTCCTGGTTCATAGGTCGACACTCAACCACTGAGCCACACTGGCTGGGCATTTTTGTTATTTTCTGGTGGAGATAATGGATCACGGTGAATTAAAGGTCAGCTCTTAAATGCTCCTCGACTGACCAAGGAGATCTGAAATTTCAGCTACTGTAGTTTCTAAAGTTGCAGGGGAAGACTGGATCCATCTGCAAACTCTCCTAACGGCCTGCGCAGAGGTGATCCGAATGGGGCCAGGGTGGGCCCTGTGTCACTGAGCACATCCTGGCTGACGGCCAGGCTCCCTTTCCTGTCTCGGTCTGGAATCCCGCCCATGACCAGGCCTGAGGATGACACACTGGGAAAACTCACTCCCATTACCGCCACCCTGGGAACCGGCTCTCGCTAATACGGCACGAATGACGAGATGCGGGGCCGAGTTCTCTGCGGGGAAGTGCACATACAATGGGATGCTGTTCCCAGTGAACACCCGGGCATTGCCATCACAGCTGCTGGACACCACAGTCCAACCCAAAAGGGACAGCGCAAGGGAGAGAAGGCCCAGGAGGACGGAGGAGGAGGAGAGTCGGCCTCTGAGGAACAGCACAGGGACCTCAGCTTTTGCTGTGTTGGCTTTGGAACCTGTTCATTTCAAATTCACGGTGGTACCCACGTGTTAAGGGGAAGTAAACACACGGCGAGCAGCGTGCTTACTTGGTTTGTCCCACCGCACGTCCAGGGCCGAGTGGTTGAGGACAGTCACGGAGCCCCTGGCTCCTCTCTGCGGCAGGCCAGCCCACGTTGTCACCGTCGCTTCCTGGCTCGGCGTAAAACCCATGCTGTTGTGGACAAAAACTTTATACGCGTACGTGGTGAACCTGCAAGGTTTGTAGAAGAGACCCATATAAATTTCTCTTTCACAGGAAACAAAACACAATTTCCTTGTTCCTCACAAAATACAGGATTTTTCTGCACAAAATGCACAATTTTCTTTTTCCTCTTAACAATATAAATTATCTTTTTTTCTACGCAAAAAAACAATAAACAAAACATACACACACAAAAATCCTTATTTTTTGTAACTCTTGAGCCTTAACCAAAGTCTCAGGAAAATACTTCATTAGGACCACTAAGCACAGACGGCTAGTAAAACCCAGCGTGGCTTATCGTCTCCCCATCTCACTGTTTTGGGAAGTGATGAGGATTAAGACCCATTCAAGTTGCAGGTGCAAATCTGGCCAGTTTTCTATCTGCATTCCATCTAGAGTTTCACGCTCCCCTTTTGGGAAACTCATCCACTTTCAAATATCAGCATCTCTCCTCACCATCCTCTTCCTATACCTATGCTTCTTGCCCCACATCTCACTGGCAGAGAGATAAACCCTTAAATCAAACCCTAACTGGGAGGGAAGTGAGCAACATCCCCCAATGGCTGAGAGTCTGGCCACAGCGAGCCCTGTTCTGCCTTCGTGGGAAGACAGTAACTTGAGTTAACCCTGTGGAAACGGAATCTTGCTTTGTAGGCGGAGGAAGCCTGAGGCTGTGATGGGGACTTTCCAAGTCACACATTAAATGGATGAGTCAAGCCACCGATCCTTGACTGGAATTGAACCCGGGACCCATCAGTAAGAGGGCCGATGCTCTATCCACTGAGCCAAAGGCAACAGGGTTACTTAGGATTTTTAGCAAGTGATAAATAGTCTACATGACTAAGACATGTGAGAAGTAGTAATAATAGTATTTATTGACTATTTAATGTGTGTTAGAATGTTTCTACATGTACTAACTCATTAGTTCCTCACAATTACTAGAAAGTGCTATGATGAGACCTATTTTGAAAAGGAGGAAAGTGAGGCCCAAGGAGTTAAATCATTTGTTTAAGTCATCAAGGTAGTAGGCGGGGGAGTACAAATTCAAACCTGGACAGTCAGATCCCAGAGCCTGCTCTTCTAATCATCATAGCGATGACAGCAGTAATGCCAATCGTTGATAACCTGATCTGTCCCATCTTGGCATATCACAGGAGTTAAACTTGAGGTATTTTTCTAGTGGAGGGGATAGATTTTTACTTACACATAAACAGTCTCGCCAAATTTCCCATGTCACCACTAGTAGGAATTGGAAGGATGGGGAGTTGGGGTTAAGAGGGTATTAAGTCTGTGACAATCGAATGAAACGAAGCTAATGGCTCACATGGGAATTGAACCCGCGACCTCGGCTTCATTAGCTCTCCCCCTGAGTAAAACACTTTTAATTGTGTTTTACTCCACAACTTGGCTTAAAAGAAATGTAGCTAGGGTCAGGGTGCCTAATCTCCTACAAAATTTGAATTTTTCTTCTATATATCTGATATTATATATTAAGTAATCTTTATGACTTTAAAGTGAGTCATTTTTTGGCTCTTTTCTATAAGTGAAATTAACGGCACCAGATGGCACTAAATAAGTGAATTGTAAATAAATTTTGTAAGTCCTTATTTCTTCCAGTGATACATGAAGCTATTTCATTATAATTTCGGAATGGTGAAATGCACAATTTATGCCTGCGTGAAAGAAATGTAGGTCACATAGATATGTGTAATTACAATGCCCGTTTTCAAAGTGATATTATAATTTTAGAGATAGCTTTAGAGCTTCTCTGCTTCAAATAATAAAATTAGCTGCCACACTTCACAGATAAGAAAACTGAGGCCTTTTGAAGGAAAGTGGCTTTGCCTAAGAGTACACAACTAGTTAAGATGACTAAGGGAGTCTCCAGTTTCCTCGTTTCTAATATTAAGTTCTCACCACTACCCATGTTTTATTTAAATGAGAAATCAGTAGGCATTTTACTTGATGTCATACATTTGTCTTTTGCATTTTCTTTAACTTTCCTGGTGAAGTTAAAATTTAAGGAAATAGGATCTTGAAATCTCTTAGATAAAATACTTCCTTACACTGTTTTCATTGTACCTAAAACCTAATCTTTATGCAAGTATACAGACCTATGACTCTGTATCTCAGTTTATATATATTTCACTTTACATTTAAAAAGAATGTGTTAGTGTGCTTACAGTGTTTTTAAAATAACTTCAGGTATATTGGTTTTTGAGATGGATTTAGATGTTATTATTAGCATACTAGAGGCCTGGTGCACGAATTTTATGCACTCGGGTGGGGAGGTCCCTCAACCTGGCCTGTGCTCTCTCACAGTGTGGGACCCCTCGGGGAATGTCCACCTGCCAGCTTAGGTCCAATCCCCCTGGGTCTAAGCTGGCAGGCAACCCTCTCGCAGTCCGGGACCCCTCACTCCTTACCGCCCGCCTGCAGCTGCGCTTGCCAGCCATGAGCCCAGCTTCAGTGCTCCCCCTGTGGGAGCGCAGTGACCACCAGGGGGCAGCTCCTGTGTTGAGCATCTGCCCCCTGGTGGTCAGTGCACATCATAGCAACCGGTCGTTCTGCCGTTCGGTCGATTTGCATATTAGAATTTTATTATATAGGATGGAACATTCACTTAGCTAATAAATACTTTTCAAAGAAAAATGCTTCACATACTCATGCAAAACTTAAGTATATCAATTTCTTTTCAAAATATTGTGTTCCCTACATTTGTCTTAAAAAAATATACCATTTCAAACCCTATAGGAAACAGTTTTTTGACATCTGAGCAGTGAACTAATACTTATATTGGATTTATACTGTAACTAGTAAAACCAATTGTTTGAAGGTCAATTTAGAAATTCCGGACTCTCATAGGAGTTATTCCCTAAATGATTAATTTGTTGAGACCATCCTCAAGCCCCTCCCTTTACCAACACACAGAAAATGGTAAACTTGTTGCATTATAAACATGACTATGGCGTTTTTCCTTGTAAAACATAATATATACTAAAATCTTATTTCTAGAACCACACTCCTCTCAAGGTTCAGTTGTTATTATTCTAGCGAAGTAGAAAAACAGGTTCAGTTTAGATGATGGTTTTTAATCTGTTTACTTACTGAGTAGATAATTTAGATAAAGGAATGAATGGATGGATATTTCAGCTGATTCAATCCAGGAAGAGAGAGGGCGGGGAAGCCCAATAGGAAACTTCTAGTTCAAGACCCAAAGGATGATCACTCAGCCAGGGAGATGACAGCAATGGGAGCAGCTGGGAGTAAGGGGTGCATGTGAGCTGTGCCAGGAGAAATGCTAATGTGGACCGAGCACAGAGGCCAGGTGAGGAGGCGGTGGGACACCAGGCCGGTGCTCTAAACAGTATTCAAGTAGAATTACTCAGTGCTGAGTCTACAGAAGTAACCTCATAGAAAACGTGTCTGCAACGTTTTCTTAAAGGAATACCTGTGGTGCTTTAAAATTTAATGATGTTGCTTGGACTCATGAAGGGGTAGAAATCATCTAGTCCCATTGGATCTCCTCATTTCATAGACAACAAAAGGGAAGCCAGAGAAGTAAGGGACTTGCCTAAGGTCACCAAGCCAGTTCTCTCACAGGATGGAACAGCACCCACGTCTCCCCACTCATCTGTGCAATCCCCTTCTGACATCACCTGCTGGCTACTCATTTCTCCCAACTCTAGACTGAATTCTTTCAAGTGCCCAGCTTGTTAACTAAATAATTTCTGTGGACTGTAGTAATGATGTATAACAATTATTCTCCAGAAATAGCACACAGCTGACGAGTGCCCACTGTTACCCCAGTTTCATATATGTTCAAGATTGCCAAGTTCCTCTTAATCTTAGGTTTTCATGTCTTGCTGGAGCTGTGACAGAGGCAGTAAGTTACCCCAAGTTCGAGTTCAAAAGGCTCATTTTAAGACACAAACGTGAAGCAGGCTGTCTGTTTCAGCCCTATGACTAACGGGGCAGATAACGACCAAACGCGTTTCACTGCGTAACTGATAACATGCGCACACAGTGAAGACGCGACGATACTTAACTATTCAACATGCTCCGAGCTCAATGCTAGCACTTGTTTTCATAGTTTTGTAATCTCACCTGCTAAGACCCTTATCTTCATAAAACCGCTGGGTTCCTGAGTAAATATTGTGCCACAGATTTAAATCTTCTGGGGGATTTGATGCAAGTGGCTGCTGGATTTTACGTCTCAGAAGCTCATATCTAAAGCAAAAGACAAGCAGAAACATTGGGATTATCTCAACTCATGTTATTGCCAAAATTCAGGTGTTTTGTAGGATGAGTATGTGATGTGTGTATGTAAATGTAAAGAACACATCTTCATTTATGATTACAGTGGTGTTTTTTGAAATTATTTTTTCCTGACTCGAGTTTCCAATAGTCAATTATTTTGAAACCGTCAACTACATTCGCACTTTTCTGCTATCAGTGAGAATGGTCACATTTTAGATTTCTTGCATGTCGGGTTTGCCAAGACTTTCTTGCCAGTTTCACACAAAGTAGAAATACAAAATGCTTATAAAGTTAATGATTTTCTAAGACTTCAACCGTCGTTACTTTATAAAGTGATAATATTATCAACTCCACAATCTTGGCTAAGGGTCAAGCCACTTCAGAACTACTCTTTTCTTTCTTCTTATCTGTGCCCCTGACCACATTCTCTATAGGTTTCCAGGTAGTAACAACATACCAAAGAATTATGTGCTGGCTATGGGATTTTGAGACACATTTGTGTAAATGTATCCTTTAGAACATGCATCAAGTTTTCCTGACATATAATAAAAATACACTTAGAAAAATCAAGGGAAGGATTATGTCAAGAATCATTGGAGAATAATGGTTGTTGTTTCAAGGGTTTTTAGTTCCTCACAAAATTAGAATATAGTCCAGCCTGTGTGGCTCAGTGGTTGAGCATCAATCCATGAACCAAGAGGTTGCTGGTTCAATTCTCAGTCAAGGCACATGCCCGGGTTGCAGGCTCGATCCCCAGTAGGAAGCGTTGAGGCAGCAGATTGATGTTTCTCTCTCATCAATCTTTCTATCTCTCTATCCTTCTCCACTCTTCTCTCTTCAAATCAATAAAAACATATTTAAAAATTAGTATATTTCTACTTTGATGAACTTGTATGGTTCTGTCTAAGTCAGGATACATAATATGCAATTGTATGAGATTTATGAGTGGGGGATAGCCAATAAGGAATTGATTCTATGTTCATACATGAGTTACAGCCTCCTTCCTTCCTTCCTGGAGAGATGAGCCCACAGCAAAATCCAAAGCACAGTCCCTTTTTCTTACCTCAAATCAGGTCCATTTGGCCTGGATGGGGGCTGCCAAGAAACCCCAGCATACGATTCCCCGAGTGGGGCCACGGACAGCGGCTGAACACCTTGAGGTGGGGAGGGGTGAGTTGTCACGTGGGTAGGAGAACTCTCTGTGCATCCTCCTAGATGCCCACGCCCCCCTGAGCAAGCCACGATGCTGACCGAGTAATCAGTGAAAGGAGTCAGACCAGTGATGACGTGGCTTAACGCGGCAGGAGTGACATTCATTATTGTGACGTGAGGGTCGGGCATACGGATCTCATAGCTAAGCACGTCTCCGTTCTGGATGAGCGGGGGCTTCCACGTGACCTGGAGGAGAAGATAAATAGAATCAGTGTGACGACACAGGAACAGAGCAACTGAAGTTCACCAGGCCTGGAATGTCGCTCTGTCTGGTTTTCAGTGAAGTTGCTTGTTAAATGCCTACTTTAAAAAATATATATATTTTTATTGATTTCAGAGAGGAAGGGAGAGAGAAAGATAGAAACATCAATGATGAGAGAGTCATTGATTGGCTGCTTCCTGCACACCCCCTATTGGGAATCAAGCCACAATCTGGACATGTGCCCTAATCTTGAACTGTGAATCGAACCGCGACCTCCTGATCAACATTCAACCACTGAGCCATGCCAGTCGGGTGCAAATGCCTATATTTGCATGAGACGGAGGTGAGGGTTTGGCAATTAGCGATCTCCAGAAACTAAGGAAAATGCCATTCCCTGGGTTTGGCTATCCGTCTTGATACTTTCTAGGACCGTCAGACCAGTACACACCTTGGTGATTCATCGCCCAGTGGGGGACCTGGAGCACACAGAGCACACACGGAGACAGTTCACACATCCACGCGCATCCGCGGGGCAGCGAGCAGCAGGGGCTGATCGTTTTCCTGTTTATAACTCAATTACACGAGACGTCAGAACCCCTTGCTTCGCATCATGAGTGTGCACTCTAAAAGTGTAACTACGTTTACTTTATTTTTGGATGGTGATGGGGGGGATCATTATTTGCATTTTCTGAGGATGCACACTTGGGTTCCTATATTTCACTTGTGCATAATGTAGAAAGTAAAAAACACCCCCTATTCGCAAAGATAAGAGATGCACAGAGAGCTTTGACAAAGGCGAGCAAAGGATGACTGTTTAACTCATGGACTTGAGCATCAGACGAAACAACAACGTTCGATAATGGAATCCCATGTGCAATGGTCCTCTCCTCTTCTGGCTAAATTCTGCAGGGGCATATTGGCAACACATTTGTGCTCTTGGAGGAAAAAGACCCTGGAAAAAAGTGCACAGGCCATGAAAAACATCACTTACGCATATGCCACCCTCGTTCATCTCTTATTGTTGCCTCTCGATGTCCCTGACATTTTAGAGTATATCTTTCAGCTCCTAAATAGACTATAAGCTTCCTGAGAGCAGGTCCAAGTTTGCTACCCATGTACTGCCATGCCCGCAGAGTTCAGTAAGTAACTGTGATCATGGCTGATTGAAATATTTATTTTGCCTTAGCATGCAAATATTTAAAAAATTTAAAAGACACATTTCTGCAAATGGGTATATGAATTTTCTACATTTGTAATCTCATACAAAATCAAAGTCAGAAGGGAGTAATAAAAAAATAAGAATAGCCCAGCTGGCGTGGCTCAGTGGTTGAGCATTGACATATGAACCAGGAGGTCACGGTTCAATTCCCTGTCAGGGCACATGCCAGGGTTGCAGGCTTGAGCCCCAGTAGGAGGCATGCGTAAGGCAGGCAATCAATGATTCTCTCATCACTGATGTTTCTCTCTCTCTTTCTTCCTCTTTAAAATCAATTTAAAATATTTTAACAAAAAAATAGGTGAGAATGATGATTAAGACTCAATTCCTTTTACGTTGGTTCAAGTACACCCCTTCACAAAGCCGTGCCTGGACACGATCCTGGTGACACCACGTTTCCTGGTGGCAGCCTGAGAGACTCAGCTCGCTGGCCAGGCTGATCTGTCTCTCGAGTGGGCGGAGAAGCCGTGGGTATTGTTTCATTCCTGGATGAGGTCACAAAATCGAAGAAGAGGGAATTTAAAAGAAAAAGGATAAAAAAGCCAGGCAACTTGCTTTGGAGACTTTTTGATTATCACTGATGAATGAATGAAACAGAATTGTGCACTAAGCCATCCTTCTTCTGAAAGTATTTGTTCTTTTTCCAGCCTGCCTATGAAATATCTGTTGGAGAGAATCCAGAATGATGCCCATCACACAGCTCTGCCTTTGTATAGGGGACGTGATGACATCACGTCATATTGATGAGGCCTGCTACCCGAGTTCTGCATAAGTCCCCAGGAACAAGACAAACAGTCATATCCCGAATGATTAACAATTCCAGGCTTGTTGGGGGTTTTTCTTTTTACTTTGAGTGAAGAACAATTCTTAAGATTGCCCAATTCGTGTAATAAACACTGTATGCCTATCATGGACTTCCAAAAAACTTCCTTCTGGTGTTTTACCCACAGAACTCGACACACTTTTGATCTTCCTATCAAAACAGGTGTTGCTTTGAACAGTCTCATATGGCAACCAAGCCATAAAGGCTTTTAAACATAGCATCGAGCGTGTAGGCTAAATCAAATGTCTTCCACAGTTTCCCCTGTTGAGCGTCACCCAGGGTTTACTGTGGGTGGGGGAGCGCGCACGCGGGCACCACGTAGATCCAAGTCATAATTTCAACAGATGAACTTTGCTGTTATGCAAATGTCCTTTGTGTTGTGCTCTGGTGAGCAAGCTACTGTACCGATGCTTTTGGCAGGAGGACAAGCCCGGAGCCATGGAAGCATGTGTGTATTTACACAAAAGAGGCGTCGAAGCTACACAACTCCCTCCTGTTTGGTTACACTAATTTCCCTTGAATGAAGTTTGTATGCCAGCCAAGACAATGGCAGTTAGCCCGTCCTCTGGAGCGGTCCCCGGAGGACGAGGGGAATAACGGAACGCTTTCTAGATCGCCCAGTAATGCCCGATTTTAATTCCTTTCCCCATCATTTTGATTCTTTGATCATTAAGAAAATATATCAGAATTTGGGTCATGGGGACTTCGGTTAATATGCTAATCCAGGTCTCCGTGTTTCCCCAGCCCCTCTCATTCTCTGCTCTATTTAAATCTGACGTGGTGGTTAAGCTAAGCATCCCATCGTGGTATTCAAAGTATTTCAGGTGTGCGAGGGCCAATGCAAGCATCGCCGCGAGGTAATTACGGGGACACAGGGAGAAATGAAAAACTGACATCGCATTCAAGAGCGTTTGGGCAAGGGCCAAAACCCAGTTTCTCCGGCGAGTGCGTAAAACCACCACTGTGTGCGTTTTGTCAGCAGGTGGCTCTGTTCAACACAGAGTCCATCCTGGGTCGATGCCTACGTCTGCAGACAGAACACTCAGTATCTTACCTCGGCTGCCTCGGGTCCGAGCACCCGCACTGTGGGGGGCTGCACCCCGGCGGGCCTGGAGGGTCTCGTGGTCACCTCCGCCCAGGCGCTGCAGTTCGTGCCCCCACCAAGAGTGCTCATCAGAACCCGGTATTCGTACTTCGTCCACGGGCTGAGGGCGGAAGTCTTGTCCATGTACCGCGTGGAACCGTTTCCCGGGAGGGTCACCAAGGCAGTGACTTCTTCCTCCCCTTGGACCCTCCTCTCGAGGGTGACGTTCTCCACCAAGCCGTTGGGGCGGGCAGGGGGTTGCCATGACAGGATCACAGATGTCGGGGTATCAGAGAACAACTCGGGGCGTGGGATGCCTTCCGGGGCGGCTGGGGGTGTCCAGACAGTCCGGGACGGCGGGGAGAGGGCGCAGCCCTTGGCGGTGCAGGCTTCCACCTGGAAGGCGTAGGCGGTGTGCGGGCGCAGGCGGGCCACGGTGCGGGTCGTGGCGTTCCCAGGCGCTCTCAGGAGGAGCTGGCCGCGCTGGTACAGGTTGTAGTGCGTAAGGACCCCGTTGGGCTTTAAAGGGCGCTGCCAGGTGACCAACATCGCTCTCGAGTCCACAGCCAGGAGGATCGGGGGGTCCACAGGTCCGGGGCCTACAGGGTTGAATGAAACCCAAAAAGTGATACTGCTTGGAAACACCCCCCATCTCCTGAAAACAGAGCTAGAAGGAGCACTAGCACTCCCACAGGGGCATGGAATAGAACACTCGGGAAAAGCCAAGGAGTCAAGACAAGGACCGGGACGGCTTTGCTCACCAACGTGCAAGAAGGACTTGCTGAGCAGCACTGAGCTAAACTGTCCTTTTCCTTTCTAAAATGGCTTTCTCCAAATCGTGCCTTTTTCTTCAAAGTTCATGTGAGAAATAGCCTGAGGACTTTTTTTTGGAAATCAAGGCTTTAAAGGAGAAATAGATAGGAGGGCAGTTGTAGGCCAAGTTCTAGCTTCTGCCACGTTTTTTTTTTCCTCAAGAACGCCCGTAACTAATTATAATCGATAGCACTATCCTAACAAACTCGCCGTTTACAGCCCAGTAACCCCCTCCCCCCAGTCCCCTCCCCACCCCACGCCTCTCACTCCATAGTCCACGTTACGCCCAGCTCTGTTTATCATTCTCGGCCGTGTTTGGCAATTTATCTACTCCCTGTTAATATTACAGGTGATTTTTTACTGCGGCGGTGACAGAAGCTGCCGATGGAGCTCTTTCACCTCCTGATAAATAAACAATGCACAGAGCTGACCTTTGGGGGAACCGGTTTTACGCGCGCCCCACTCAGCATTCTAACTGATTCAATTATCAGAAAGGTTCAGGAGGCCCCGTGAATACTGAAGAAGGCCCGCCATATGCCCGCGAGGAGCCGCCGAACGCGGAGTACCCTGCAGCCCTCCAGAGAGATCCCCTAATTGTAAATAATTTCGCTGCGCGCCACCATCAAGTCACCTTGAATGCAAGCCCCTCAGCCCGCGGAGGCAAAGTGTTATTTAAGCTTTACTGGGCTGCGTTAAATTCTGCCATGTGAAGGGCTGTTAAGTTTTTCAATTGAAATTTCATTTAAAATGCAGGTGCTTTTTATTATACGGAGGCTTTACTGCTCTCTAGGTACAAGCAAGAACACGGTGCAATAACACAAATCTGCTCAATCACTGATCAGTAACAGCTGTAATTCCGGAACATTTAGCATTCTTATAAACCACGGCCCGAGATCTATCAGTTGCTACAGCAGATCAAGAATACACCTGATTCCCCTTTTTCTGCCCACAGCGATGTTGACATTTATGAGATTTTTTTTCTGTGAACATTAGATTTTTAAAAAAAATCTTTATAAAAGAAGGTATACTTAGATTTAGTAATTGTTCCAAACAGCACTGATTATGTGAGTGTGTGTGTGGGAGATTCAGTGTTATACTCGAGGTTTAAGTTTTAAATGTAATAGCTGCTTCGCGAAAGCAGTGACTACAAGATAGCTGGTCATGTAAGCCCAGTGTCATGTGACGCGGTCCATGTATTTGTCACCCACTGGACTGGTGTTCGAATCGAGATCGCTATTTGAGAGGAAAGATGTTGCACAGCACTAACCCTGACATCAAGTCATTGCCGACGATTCGGTAATGCACCCCACCGGAAGAGAAAAACCCCTACACGTCCAGGCATCTTGGTAGGATCCCATGTGGCATTTTAGTCTGATACTAGCTTTCATGTGAAAGCTTTCTTAAAACGGTAACATTTCTTACGTTTGCCCTCCGGTATACAGTAGAAGTGGCCATTATTATATCAAAATAGGAATTCCTTTCTTATTCGTAGGTGTCATCCAAATTTGGCTGTTTCCCAACAAAAAGCCAGTGTGAATCTTGTAAGATATCAATGCTGTTTTGAGAAACTAAATCCTCTGAGATTGGGGTGCATAAAATCAATGCTGGATTCAAGGCTTTTATATCTAACTCCATGCCACTCTCCTCCCTTAAAAAAAAAAAAGCAACATATATTTACAGCTCAGAATATTTTCTATTAGGGCTTCACCAGGGTTTTGCATAATTGTTTCTCACATGTGCACTATCAAACTGGGAACTTTTTCAAGGGGAAGAAACAACAAGGATGCGGTTTGATCTGTTTTGATGGGGACACGCTTTTCATTTCTCCCGAATAAGACGCTAGTGTTGTGAGTGAAACAGCCATGACAATGAGATGAACTTGTACTTCAAGCCCCCACGGAACACAGGCTTTCCCTCACGATGATCTCTTGTCTTGGGAAAGAAGAGATGCTCCATGTCAATTTCATGATTTCGCCACCCCCACCCCTCTTAAAAGCCAGCACACTTTATTAGCTCTCCTCTCTGAGTCGGCTCCCTGCTCTTGTCACAAGAAGGGTCCTTAAACTTGTGTGATTCAGGAGAGGAATCCGAAAGCAGCTTAATTAGCTCCTCTGGCCAGGGAAGTGTTAAAACCCGACTCCTGGCACGGGTTCAAGTGTGTGCTTTAAAAGGATAAGCCGGATCGTCTTATTCTATATACAAATCAACCGGCATGCTACTGCGTGGTGGAAAGGGTCAGCACAATTATGTAAAACATGAGTAATACCTATAATTGGGGCAGTTTGCTAATACAATAAAAAAGCTCTGAACACGGGCAAAGTTATGCTCACGGTGGTAGCTATCACTTTCTAAAGGAAGAATTCATGGGTGAAATGACATGAAAAAGATGGTTATAAAATTTTAATGGAATGATAAAAGGCAAAAGTCAGCCTCTCAGCTGAATTCTTAAAATCCCAATATATCACCATCCGCCGCTTAACTGTAAAATCAATGTGGGGTGTAACATGTTGTCAATGCAGCTGTCACTGGGAAGTATGACAGCCGGCCAGTGACAGAAACACACCCGCACGGCCTCACCCGGGTGCAACTGTTCGGAGAACGCCCTCCCGGAGCCGGGAACGGGGCATCCTCTCGGTCCAGATCCAGACTCGGAGTTCAGGCCATTTCATTACAGCGTCAGTAACGGAAAGCAGTTTCATTTTGGCAAATGGAATTATCTTTTATGGGAAACTATTTTGCTCCACGGCTTCAGAAGTTCAACCCCAGCGTTAGACAAAGCTGTTAACGAAGGGGTCTGCTTATCTATTTTCGCACTCAGGTATGCATGTTGGGAAAGGTGTGTGTGCACACATGTGCACATATGTAACTGTGTGTATGAATGAACGAGTGGGCCAACTCACACCTTTTGTGTGTGTCTAACTTTCCGTGGTTTTCATCTCTTCTACACTCGCTTGCTATTAGTCACCTGCAACTGCTCAGTTTCCCTGTTATGTTCTCATTGTTGGCCTGAAGCAACTTTTTACCATTTTCATTAAAAACTCACTCAGTTTCAAAGCGCTTTTTCAGTAATATCAACTCCACAAATGAATATCCCTGAAATTTCCCAATGAATTAAAAATCAAGGTGGCAAATATATGGATGTATAATTACACAGAGCAATACATTACATGCTAATTGTTAACGTGGCCTTTTGATATTCACCACTGATATGCTAGCAGAAGTGGAGACTGATGCGAGTCCTTCATCCCTTTAATCATGAAATCTTTCCATCAATTTATTATTTATACCCCAACCACCTGCCTACAGGATTTCTGACAGCTCATCATAAAAGACTTACATGTAATAGGACCAATAAAATAAAGATAAAGAAATATTAATCTGATGATGATGAAAAGGGATCAACAGTTGTATCCCAAAACAAAGAGGAAGAATGGGCACCATGATTTTGCACCAAAATGAACATGCAGCTCCTTGGCAACTGATGCAATAAGAAAAGGGCTGGTAACAGAGGCGTCATACATGTATATCCTATATAATAAAAGGCTAATATGCAAATTGTCCCCTCGACCAGGAGTTCGACCGACCAGGAGTTAGATGTGTGCTGACCGCCAGGGGGCAGCGTGGAACATGCTGGCGACAGGTGGCAGTGGAGGTGCTGCCGGCCCCATTGGGCCCCGGTGAGAGCAGGACTGCAAGGGGAAGGTGGAGCAGGTGAGTAGGCGGCACCAGGCTAAGGTGGATCCTAAGGGAGGTCCTGGCTGGTGGCAGCAGGCAGCTGGGGGAAGGGAGGCCCCTGCTGGCAGCCGGCAGTCGCTAGGGACCCTACCCATGCACAAATTTCGTGCACTGGGCTTCTAGTATATATATAAAAGCCTAAGCAACTGTTACGACTGGTTGACCGAACAACTGGTTGACTGGTTGCTATGACGTGCACTGACCACCAGGGGGCAGATGCTCAACACAGGAGCTGCCCCCTGGTGGTCAGTGTGTTCCCACAGCCAACCTCCCATAGCCAGCCAACCTCCCGCTGTCCCTCTCCCCGGCCAGCTAGCCCTGATTGTGCACCAGGCCTCTAGTTCCGTGGTCAGCAAACTGCGGCTTGCGAGCCACATGTGGCTCTTTGGCACCTTGGGTGTGGCTCTTCCACAAAATACCACGGCCTGGGCGAGTCTATTTTGAAGAATTAGCGTTAGAAGAAGTTTAAGTTTAAAAAATTCGGCTCTCAAAAGAAATTTCAATCGTTGTACTGTTGATATTTGGCTCTGTTGACTAATGAGTTTGCCGACCACTGCTCTAGTTGATTAATAAAAGGAATTGCTGAAGACCAGTAGGTGTGGAAATGGAAAAGATACTACTTGGTCATCTGAGAGTAGGAGAACCAATATTGAGAAACAATTTTTCTCCATTTCTCCTGAGATCAGGACCAGAGAGTATACATTAGTAAGAATGCTTTTTCCTCCAGAATTGGAGCATACTGTTCAGTAAATAGCTCTGGACTCATCCTTAAAAGTTTGGGACAGAAAATTAAGTATGTTGATGGGAGAATTCAGGAAGGCAGGAGTGCAGTCTGCAAAGAACGAGAGGTTCCAGACTGGGAAGAGCCGGGCTCCTTATAGGCCCCAAAGGCCATGCGGATAGACCTTTTCATTAACAGATCCATCCTTCCGAAGCATTTATCCGCAAAGACAAATGTATCCCTATGCTCACTGCAGCATTATTCACAGTGGCCAAGACATGGAAACAACCAAAGTGTCCTTTGATAGATGACTGGATAAAGAAGATGTGGTACCTATATACTATGCAATAGTACTCAGCCATAAGAAAAGATAAATACTCTCAACAATAAAGATTTAAAATAAAAATAAAAAATAAAATACTACCATATGCGACAACTTGAATGGTTCTTGAGACTATTATGCTAAGTGAAGTAAGTCAGACAGAAAAAGCTCAGAACCATATGATTTCACTTATATGCGTGACATAAAACTGAAATTCAGACAGCATTATGGTGGTTACCAGAGGGAAGGGGAGTGGAGTTAGTAAAGGGTAAAGGGGGCCAAATATGTGGTGATGGAAGATGATTTGACTTTGGGTGGTGGGCACACAGACAGATGTATCATAGAGATGGACACTTGAAACCTACATAATCTTATTAACCAATGTCACACCAATAGGTTTAATTAAAAATTCCTCAGATCACCTGGCCAAGGGTATTCAGTGGTGAGCATTGTCCTATGAACCAGGAGGTCACAGCTCGATTCTCAGTCAGGGCACATGCCCAGGTTGCGGGCTCGATCCCCAGTGTGGGGTGTGCAAAAGGCAGCCGATCGATGATTCTCTCTCAGCACTGATGTTTCTCTCTCTCTCTCCCCCTCTCCCTTCCTCTCTGAAATCAATAAAAATATATTTTAAAAAATTCCTCACGGCCCTTTTCTGTGTCCATGAGAACTTCCCTTTGCACCCGCGCATTTGCTTGGGTGGCTAGTGCTCATTTCCTGCCCTGGTGAACTTCCTGCCTGTAGATAGGAGATCATGCCCCTATTTATTAAGCACCAGCACTGAGGTAATCCACAGTCACCCTTTCTTGATGGGAATAGAAATGATGAGTGCCAGAAAACAGAGGCCATTTTTTCCCTTTTCCAGTGTGGCATTCTATGGGAATAACCTCTGCAGTGGGTTGAGTCATTATGTTCAGGTCATCTCTTTATTCAATTGTTTTAACAATTATTTCTTTAAAACTCTATTTCGAGTGTGAGCTCTCTAGACCATAAATCTGTATAGAGCTTGGGACCAGGCTGTCCGCTTCCCCAGAGAGTATGTAAGTCCCCCTGAAGGGGAGTAGGTGTGCTGAGTGGCACATGAATACCTCCTGGGCCTTAGGCAGTGTTTACTGCGCCGTGCTGATAGTTTGCTAAATGGTACCCGCAAGACCAAAAGGACTTGGGATATGCCCTTGCAAAGGACCTAACTTGCTCCCAGGGAGAGATGGACAAAATAGAACATACTATTGTTCATAACTGATGTTTGTAAAATTAGGTAAGCTTTGAAGAACCTAAGTAGTTCTGATTCTATCTCATTTGATGTCATATCATCACTACAATACTGTAATTAAGGTCCCTATAGAAATAAAATACTCTACTGAATAAACAACTGGTATTGTTTCAAACACTATGCCTTTGGACTAATATCTAGTCTTAAGAAAGTCACTCAGTCCTCAATGGACATAGAGGTGGAATGGCAATTGGCCAACAGAACAACATCTTCTAAGAAGCTCCGGATTAAAAGACTTGACAAGATTAACCCTAAAAACATCAATGCTCAAAGATTCAGTGTCCTCATTCACTCTGTGTAGCTTGCATTAATTTACAACTTCTCTAAACAAAGTTATACTTTCACTGGTATAATTTTATAGAGGTAGTTTGTATAGGACTAAATATTATGTCCATGAGTTTATTTCCTATATAACCTAGTAAAAACATATAAATGCAAACATAGCTCTTCCATGAAAAACTACAAACTTTCTTGGTTGAATAAGGCAACCCCAATCTATTCTACGTATTAGGTGCAGAATCACTGGGAGTAGATTCTACTTCTGTGTTCAGAAGGCTGTCTGTCAAGTGCAAATAGAAGTACAAGGAAACCTATTTCCAGGGGAAGGTATCATGGTGCTCTGAGCATCCTCAAAATGCCAGGCCCAAGTTCAGGTCTCCTACCTGCAGGAATCCCTCCAGAGCAGAGAGCTCTGTAACATTTGGTCGCAGAGGACAAGCTGACAAGCTTTCTCTCGCAGGGCACCTCGAGGTACCCTGAAGGATGGAATGGGGCCACGTCTGTGCACCCAGCCCTCCAACCCTCCAACCCTCCAACCCCCACATTGTCCTTCTTTCTGGAACATTTAACCACCCTTGCCCTACAAAAGAGTATTGTCACTAGATGTCATAAGAATACAGAAGGCCTATTTATGAGTTTAGGAAAAACTAAAGACATTAAAGACTCCGCCGTGTAGAGGACATTTGGCTGTGTAGCATGCAGAACACTTACTGTCCTCCGTTGTCATGAACAGAATCCAAGGGCTGAGCGCACTGCCAAATCCATTGGAGGCAACCACCCGGAACGCATACTCGGTGTGCGGCTGGAGATCCCTCACTTCATGGCTTAACGATGCCTTAGGACTGGAAAATAACCTATAGGGGACACATGTCAGAGAGTTTCAGACACTCAGAGAAATAAACAGGTAAGGTCAACATGCATTTAAGCATTGCACTTTTCTGTCCTCACATGTTACCTCTTTGAAAATGAGGAGCCATTTGGCTGAGGGTTCATAATATTGCATTCATGTGAGCTGTAAATGATAGTAGCACAGAGTCAATTCTAGTCTAGCATTAGGAATGTTTGCCACATGGAACTTGTAGGATATGCTTTATAATTTGGTAGCCACAGTTCACCACACAGCATTTTGGGGGTTCAAGTGTGTGCTTGCTTTATGTCATAGATGTGCTCATGAAAAATTAAGTGTGAAGAAATCTTCTTGTAAAATCTTATTTTCACATGAAAAGTAGATACTTTTACAAAGCAAATCATTATCCCCTAGGCCTAGGGTGTTGCTTGCTGTTTTGTTGGAACTTTTAAAAGGTGGCCTGTCTGGCCAGCGTGGCTCAGTACTTGAGTGTCAACCCATGAACCAAGAGGTCACCGGTATGACTTCAGGTCAGGGCACATGCCCGGGTTGCAGGCTCGATCCCCAGTGGAGGGCATGCAGGAGGCAGCTGATCCATGATGTTTCTCTCTCTTCAATGTTTCTATTTCTCTATCCCTCTCCCTTCCTCTCTCTCAAAAAATAAAAACAAAAGGTGGTCTTTATTTGTTACAAATAAGAACATTTGTTTCATGCTCAAACACATGAAATTCATATAAGGCTATTAACCAATGTTGCCCCAGTAAATTTCATTTAACAAATGGGAACCAAGATGAAGTTATGGCTACACCGCGCCCCCAGGTGCCCGCTGGGAGGATGGAGAGGGTGGAATGCTCACTCTAGCAACGCAGGGGAGGAGCGGCCCGGCCTCATCTGGAGCTGGTAGCGGGCTGAGCCCGGGGCGTTGTTCCGAGCTGGTGTAGACCAGGCAACCTGAAGACTGGTCGGAGCGGCGGCCGCAAGCCTGGGAGGCAGCACGCCATCTGGAGCTGTGGGGACACACGGATGAATTAGAGCAGAGAAAACCGCGGTGAACATATGCTGGCCGGACCGAAATGCCCCGTATCCTGGAAAAAATTGCTCCTCGGGATCCACAGCCGTGTTAACCATGGCCCATTTAGTTTAACATCTTCGTCCCTGAGCCGCTGTAGGTCCCTGTTGTTCATTTCAGCACAATTACATTGGGATTTCACTCCCAGGAGCCAGCCCCCAGACACATGGCCAGGCAGACGAAGGTGCAACGCATCCCCACCTGGACTTGTGTTTGTCTAATGGGAAGCACGGAGGGAATCTAGTGAAGCACACGCTGAGGCGCCTTTTCACTGTACTTTTGCTCAATCATCAAGCAATCGACCAGGGAAGGAGTCCAGGGTTTTATTTCTCCCATGTCGCCCGTTCGCCGCTTTAATCACGGTGCTCGTGAACACACGGCTTGTCATTTTCTTTTTGAGGGAGGTTTATTGTAATTGTGTTTTCCTACAATGATAAATACACAGGATTGGCTGCACTGAGCAGTCTCTAGCCTTAATTCTCACCTACGGAAATGTGCAAGTGAAACTTCTTTGCGCCTGGGTTTTACACCGGCCGCCGCCCCTTCTCACCGTGACTCCGTCCTTATTCCCAAATGCTGCAAGCTGGGGCGTGCGTGTTGCTTTTCCCAGGCTAGTGGGATCTCTGGCAAACCTTTCCTGAATTCAGTGTGCCTGCTTGATACGATCTCTCGGGGAAATCTATTCAAACAGTTCTAGAAGGCCTAAGAGGAATGAGTAGAACTAAAGCCTGTTCTACTTAAACAGCTGACACAATGACTCTGCTTATTAAATTATTTCCCCCACAGGTATAACTTGAATGAACCTGTCATATCCAAGTCTGTTCTAGAGCTCGTCAGGCACTCAGATGCAAACTCAACGAACTTCTGTGGCTTTAGCAAAATCACCTAGTCACTCTGAGGTATGTTTCTCATCTTTAAAACGGGGACAGATTATGTCCTCTGCAGGATTGCCGTGAAGATCAGAGACAATGTAAATAAAGCCCCTAAAGTTACATTGCCTCTGATCTGGCAAGTTTTCATTGTTAGTCACCATTGTTCCTATTGCTGTTATTTTATTAGGCTAATTTGAACTTCCCTCAGGATGGTTTAAGTGCTACTACAATGTAATTTTTAGAAAGATTCTTACTGTAATATAAGCCCCTTGTGGCCCAGGATGACTAGAGACTATTGGTGAAGGAGAAGAGATCAAAACAATAAAAACAACTATCTGGCTTCATTTTCACCTTCTTTCATACATCATCCTCTGTGGTGTGAGCGCTGTGTGCTCTCCAACTCGGGAGAACCTGCCTATGAACTGAGAGGTTAATGAGTGACCAGAGATGAGAAGGGAAGAATTAGATTACATGTCCCATCAATTCGTTGTCAGGGTTTCGAGTTCATCAATGATTTGCTAATTTATTCAATAAACGTGTATTGAGCCTCTCCTCTGTATGAAGCAGTGATCTCTTGTGTGGAGGGGTATCGGCACTGGGGGAAGGAGACGGGGCCCCTGACCCTACGGGGCGGGGCGTCCCTGGGAACGGAGGCAGCAAGCAATGTGCACACAGATGCACGAGATCACACCACACCGTGGCATGTGCCGGGAGAAGAGCAAAGCAGAGCCAGGGGAGGGAGAGTAAGAGAAGTGTGTGATTTTCCTTATTTGGTAACAATTCGGGTTGTACAGGGAAGCCACGGGGAGAGCCTGTCATTGGGTAACATCTGAGCAGAGACCTCAATGACAACAGGAAGGTGGCCGGGAGAATAAAAGTCAGAACAAAAATCAGCTTTGGCAAATGATCAACATGAAACATTTGAGTAATAAACATGTCCACCAAAATAATCTCTTCACGTGTTAAAAACTCCATCACCATGCTATCAGAAAAGAACAGAGAAATGTCCAAAAGGAGACCCCACTGTAACAACAACAATAATAACAAAATATCTTGAGTTCTCTTCTGAGTGACAACAACAACAACAACAAAAAGGACCCCATTAAATTGGTCACCCTCTGGTTATATAACATTGCAAAATATTTCCAAACAGAGAGATCACCTTCAGTTATTTACGTAGAACTCTTCGTTCTGCGTGCTTTCGGTAACTCTGAATCCTGGAAACCTCTCTTTCCCCTTTGGTTAACCCCTTTTATCCAGACCTATTCCTCAGAGGGCCCTTAGCCCCGAAGCAATAACTGGGAGCCGGCCATAATTCCATCCCTGGTTCCGGCGCAGAAGAGCCGCGTATCTATCAGCTTGATATATGGCCGCCAAGATGCTATGTTGCTCAAAACACTTCTCTCAAGTTTAATATGACCCTCTCGGGGCAAGCACTCCACAGACAACCTCCTGAATCAACACATCTTGCCCAGTAAATACTAATTCTACACGGCGACTGGAAAAAACCGCCACCCCGGCCTATAAATTCAAAGGAAGGGTGTTCTTCATGAAATTTCAAATTTAACCTTTTTTTTGGGGGGGGGGGAAGGCAAAATGAATACAAAGCATTAAGTAATAAATTAAATCACAGATTGGACTAGTATAGCTGGTATAATCTTTTTTTTTGGTGGTATAATCTTTTGAATGCATGATTTTATTAAACTTATAAATGTAGGATTTCATGAAACTTTTAGATAAATGTATACTTGTGGATTCTTCCCTATCCAAACAATGGCAATAAAACCACAACCCCCCCCCCCCCCCCCCCCGCGAAAAAAACACACACAAACAAACAGAAGGCCCCAAACCTTTGCTCCATACAGATACACAGAACTCTGGGGGATGCTCTAAGAAGAAAAAACAAAACAAAAAATAAAAACAAAAACACAGACTTTTTTTTTTTCCATGTGACCAGTGACTTACTAAGGTTGTAGTGGCTGGAAGAGTAAAGTTTTGGGGACAGCATAAATTCAGAGGGATTCTCATAACACCAACTTTTAGCACTGCGGTGTATGTTTTGTGTGTATGTGTGTGCATTTTAAGCCACCGGAATAAAATATTGCCTTAAGATACCAAAGAAGTCCATAATAGTTTGTATTCAATGTAAACCTATAATAAAAGGCACTGAGTGTCATTCTGCACAAGGCTCTTTGCTGTGGGTGGAAAAGGGCAGGGCAGATAGAAAAGGGATGGGCCGATCTACTTGATATTTAATAGAGATAAGACGTGACTCAAATAACTATAACGCCAAATGTGTACACAGCATAAAAAAAGTTGAGTGCTGCCCAGCTGGCGTGGCTCAGTGGTTGAGTGTCGACCCATGAACCAGGAGGTCACGGTTTGATTCCTGGTCAGGGCGCATGCCCGGGTTGCAGGCTCGATCCCAAATGTGGGGTGTGCAGGAGGCAGCCAATCAATGATTCTCTTTCATCATTGATGTTTTCTTTTTCCCTTCTTCTCTCTGAAATCAATCAATCTATCTATCTATCTATCTATCTATCTATCTATCTATCTATCTATCTATCTATCTACAGACATACACACACACACACACAGGGAGTGCTACAAGGGTTTAGGAATCAGGACTCAGATGTGCATGTACTGTGGACCCCGCCTTCCAGAGGAGCAGACTTGAAGAGGCCCTGCCACGGGGACACAGTTCATCTGGGGCCACCAGGTTCTCAGCCTAATTCCAGGGCCTGGGACACCTGTCCACCTGCGTGTGCTCATTCCGAACAGCCCTGAAGCTTCCCGAAGCTTCGCTTGGAATCTGACCCCAGCGCAGCCCTAACTACTCGCACCTCAGAGATGGCTGGCTGGCATCCTCATTCAGGTCTCTCTGCTCACATCACACGGGAGAAGCCATGACCTCTTATCTGTACCCATCCTGCCTGGATGGCCTGGCACATGCTCAAATCCCTCAGATCACACATTTCCCTCTCGTTTTCTGAAACAGCGACATATGAGCGAGGATTTTAAATTCCAGTTTCCAGAATGGAACATTAGAGTTCAGACACACATATTGAGTCATTGAGTCATAAACAAATTGAAAACAGAAGGCCAGACTCCATTTCCAGTCACTAAACCATATGTCATTAAAAAAGAAATTAATTATGAGGAATATGCAGATGCGCTAACAAATGGACAGTCAACCTTGAGCACAAGGATGTACAAATAGAGCAGCATTAAATCGTGACAAGTAGGTTAAAACAGATTTCGTGTTCACAAAACAATCTCTCGACACAGCTAATCCTTGGAACCTGTATACTATGGGCCAGGTTCCTTAACATGAATATTCCCAATTCCCAGAATCACACTACAGAATTGCAATGTCAATTCTCTGTAATATAGATAATGAATATGAGGTTCAGAGAGGTGACGTGTTTTACTTGAAATCACAAAACTGGGGTGCTGGCAGAGTGGGAATTTAAACTGGGATTGTTGAAATTCAGAGACAGTGCCCCTAGTTCTATACCAGAACAGCAAGCCACAGGAGGTGATTTATAATAAAAAATAAACATTAAACATATTAAATAAATATAAAAGCAAATCACTGGTACCATGAAATAAATTAGTTGTAGGTAAAGGCTGGATTTATTTTCTGTCCAAGTCATATTCCTAAATAGTACTTTCCTGCTCTTATTTCTTCATCAAAGCAGGGTCGCTGTCTCCTTGTAGACTAAGAATATTCACTTAACAAAGAGGCTTCTGCTGGATACAGCACGATATTGTTTTCGGTATTATAAATAATACTAAGGATCCCGAGTAACCTAACCAATGCATCTTTGGAGTGCTTTCTACAATTATTGGGTCAACAGGAGTGAATGTTGTTACCATTTCAGATATAATTTGACAAAGTGTTTTCCAGAAAGTTGCATTTACTTATACTCCCATTGGTAAGGTATGAATGATCCATTTCTCAGTATCCCCATCAAAATGAGCCTTTTTCTACATGCACTTATGTAGCTATATACATATATTAGTAATAATGTAACTATGTCATTAGAAATATTACTATATAATTATGTTATATAACATAATATGACAAGTATATATAATCTAAATACATACCATAAAATATAATAAGGCAGCCATTAAGATCTACACTCTGTTAACAAATTAAAAGTATCCTATATAATAAAAGCCTAATATGCTAAGTATCCAGTCATCTGGTTGGCCGTTCAACCAATCAAAGCGTAATATGCTAATGATATGTTAAGGCCGCTCAACCGCTCACTATGATGTACACTGACCACCCCAGGGGGCAGACGCTCCAACTGGTAGGTTAGCTTGCTGCTGGGGTCCAGCCGATCGGGACTAAGCAAGATGGGCCAGACACGCCCTGGAGCCCTCCCGCGGTCCCTCCCTGGCTGGCCAACCTCCCGCGTCCCTCCCCGGCCCTGGTCGTGTACTGGTGGGGTCCCTCAGCCTGGCCTGTGCCCTCTCACAATCTGGGACCCCGCGGGGGATGTCGGAGAGCCGGTTTCAGCCCGATCCTGCAGGCCAGGCCGAGGGACCCCATCGGTGCACGAATTCGTGCACTGGGCCTCTAGTTTCTAATAAAAGGGCTTGAGAGTGATGACGGAGGAGATAGAGGCAACAGGCTTTATGGACTCAAGCTAAAGAAAAGATGAGATTTCCTCAAGGTTGTCACCACTTAGTAGAGGGGTACTTAGGACAAAAGTTCTGCTTAGGAAGGAAGTGTGTGCTTAAAATGAAAATTTTGTTAAAAAAATTTTTTTTTTTTGTCACTCAATTCAGTGACTAAATAAAATGTTATTGAACAAAACCTGTATCTTGGATCTTTCACTGACTCCTTTTGGGTCCGCATTTCTGAGGAAAACCCAAATTTCACCAACGTCGGACTGGTGTGAGGCTATGTCAATAGAAATTGGTGCAAATATCTGTCAAAAGTCCTCTGAAACCCAACTGGCAGATCTCACCTGGCTCTAGTAATTGTTCTTCATGGGATGAAAAATGGTCCCGTGTTCACTAAGAAAGCCCTAATTAGGACGGAAACGCGGCCGGGGTACCCCCAGTTACGGTGTATAATAGGAGGACTATCGCAGGAGGTGTCAGAGGTGGGCCAAGGGCACCGGAATTGAGAGACGCCACGGAATACCAATTGCTCTTGACCATTTTGAGAAATGAAAGATCCCACTGCACATTAGCATCCACGTGACGGAGGCAACATCTCCCCACCTCCACCTGTCTCTGTGGTTTCGGATGAAAGAGTTGCTTACAATTGCTCTGCAGGACAGTTTCAGGGACTTTGTTAAGCTGGAAACATCAGACAGACTGACGTCGCCCCCTGTTAATTTCCAGACACCCCAGAGCTGCGAATGTGCAGCTCCTGGTGCTCGGGGAACAATGGGAATTTTGAATTTCATCAGGTACATTAGTTGTTTAACTAGAACACGGAACTGTCACTTTGTCAGACTAATTAGAGGCTCTGAGGTTGGTGGTCAGAGCGCCTAGAAGAATTTTTTTTTTTGGGGTTAAGCCTCAAACCACCAATCAAATTTCATTCTTTGTCCTTACAGATTTCCTCGATTTAGACACTCCATTTAAGCCTTAGCTCTTGACATTTGAATTCCTCTTAGTATTCCTAAGAGAATTTCTTATTATTCCTATTATTTTGAATACCATCATATTCATCCAAATGAGTTTCTAGGCAGCACAGATTAAATTCTTTTTTCCTTTAGAATCTGATTACTTGAGGCCTTTGTGGAAGAATGTATCTTCAATTGGAAAAATAATTTAAAAAATACACAACCAAAATATTAGTGGATTAAGTCTACGCCGTTTTCAGTTAAAATATTGTTCCTTCAGTTCATTTAAAATAATTCTCTGAAGAATTTCACCTTTGTAAAATTAAAAATAGATATGCGTGGCAAGGTTAATATACGATTTTAACAATGAGTAAATTCAGGCTAGGTCAAAGCCACTTTCTTTAGGGAGAGTGCACTAAGTATTCCCTCGAGAAATGTGTCTAACAAGAGCAATAGTTTTTTAAAAAAGTAGTTAAGAAGATAAACTACTGTATTTGAGAATTGGACTCTTTCTTATGATGCCACTGCACTTACTATTATGGAATAGAATCAAGAGCCAAGCAATAAAGTGATCTTTGAACAATTGACGAAACTTCAGAGAGGATTGGTTATAAAAGTCACCTTAGCAGTGGGACTGGATCTAATCTTCAAGTTGATTAATTACTTAACTAATAACAAAAAGATCGAGCCTTAAAACACTCAGATTACATATGGGGCATCATTAATTTCACATTCTCTATTAGAGAGAATAAAACAGTAGTCATCAGCATGATCGAAGATGCTGAATGACTGCTAAGAACTGATTTCAGCTCAGGAGTTAGAATCAGAAGTTGAGAATTAAATGATGCTCATTTGACCACAATAATGATGAATAACTATGCAATTAAGTTTATGTGAAGAAAATCTATAATTGGTATATTTGTTTATAGTAATTTTGCCTCACAATTATGATCTGGAGTACAGCTTTGGTATCAGAAAGTATGCAAGATTAATACCAAGGAATTTTGTTAGTTTTAGGTTTATGGACCTGGGGGAATTCAGAAGTAGGAAACAAATGTGTTAATATTAATAACCCTTCTTCACTTTATATGCAGCACAAATCAGAATGCCTACTTTTGAAAAAATAGCATGGTAATGAAAACATAGCTTTGCTTGGGTCATCCCTAATTTCTAAGAATCTTCAATTGATTTCAGAAATGATTATTGGTATATTGAATAGAATCTTCCTTCACCTTAAAAGTTTAACTCAAATGCTCTCAATACCTAAGGAATCAGTAACTGTTAAAAGTGGGGGGATAATTTGTTGCTACCCAATCTTCTCACATAGAGTGGAAGGATATAATTTGGAATGGAGTACACAATTATTATGCATCCAGCAATGCATTCTATTCTTTGCATGCATGTATCATACTTAATTCTCTGTGTCAACCTTACGAGGCTGTTCCTCTTTCTTGCCCCACCCCCGAAATGAGACAAAGTCTGATTGTATAACTTGGTAATTTGTTCAAGGTCACAGAGCTAATAGGAGGAGAAATTAAACTCCTCCTACTAAGCTATGTGAAACCGATCTGATTTTAGAAAAATCACTAGAATTTCATTGGCTTATGTGTGAGCCTGACTGTGTATGTATGTGTAGGAGTTACAGATAAACAGAAGACATAGAGAATATGGCACATTCATGCATATCATTTTTATCCTGCATACTATTTTTTCCCCCTCAAGCAACTTCTAATCTCATATTTTGTCAGGAAGAATTTGAAAATATTATTTTTTTTTTCCTGAGAAAGGGAGGATTGACAAAAAAAAAAGGTAGGAGTTAACTTCAGATTATCATGAAGGTTTCGCTGCTCAGAAAGCCTGGCTATGTGAGAAAGATCCAGGTCTAATCCTTTCTGGGAAATTGTCTCAATATATTTAAATCTTACAGGTTTCCACGTAGCCACCTTCCGCTCACTAGTTCTGTGATAAGACTGTGTTTGGCCTTGCCACCGTCAGGCATAGTAACAGAATTTCCTCTATGTTTTATTAAAACCTATTTCTCTCTCTCTGTCTCTGTCTCTGTCTCTCTCTTTAATCCCAAACTCTAATTTACTTGTTGTTCCCTTAGGTACAAAGTACCCAGTTCATAATTCATTTGATATGAAATGTCAGTTTAGATTCTTGCCTGTCTTTGATAAATGAGAAAAAACATGTACATTTCAATTTCCTCGATGCCAGAGCGACCAGGAACAACCCCCTGTGGTGCTTCTCAAAGACGTTTGTGTTAAATTAAACATCAAGCTTCGGAAACGGTGGGCAGGGGTTTCCAGGACAGAGAGTACACACACAGGAGACAGGGAGATGGCGGATGCGTTGCCTACCAGGCGAGGGAGAGCCCCCAAACAGCAGCTGTGATCCCCAATTAGTCCTCACTTATAATTTAACACACGGCCACCAGCCTGCGGTTTCCTTACGTTTCGCTTTAGAGGCGGTTGTTAGAATCCTGGAGGAGAATAAAGATTCAGATGCGTGGGGGCTGGTTTAAGTTTCGGCCTAAGTTGTGATGGTAGCGGTGTAAGCTGTGCTCATTACATGTCATGCTTTACATTCTTTAAACAAACAGTGGAGCCTCTATTTACCTATCAGCCGACCTGAGGGCACAGCATTCCTTATCCCTCACCCACCCATCCCATTGAGGATGGTGATGTGATGATGAAATCCCGTTTCAGATGAGCAAACGGAGGCCTGAGAGGAGGTGCTTTCGGGGGTCATGCAATCACAGACGACAATGACGGGCAATGCCTCAGGTGGTGGTCAAGTTAAAGTGCAGAGAGTCTGAGAGACGCTCCGTAGATTTTACACTCTGAATGCATGCGTCTTGTATCAAATGGGGACAGCTCTCTGGGGCAGTGGTCGGCAAACTCATTAGTCAACAGAGCCAAATATCAACAGTACAACGATTGAAATTTCTTTTGAGAGCCAAATTTTTTAAACTTAAACTTCTTCTAACGCCAGTTCTTCAAAATAGACTCGCCCAGGCCGTGGTATTTTGTGGAAGAGCCACACTCAAGGGGCCAAAGAGCCGCATGTGGCTCGTGAGCCGCAGTTTGCCGACCACGGGTCTAGGTCATTGGTGAAAAGTTTGGACACCTGATGCTTCAAGCAAACAGTACTCTCAGGACTGTATTCTGACACAACTGTAGTGTCGGGTTATGTCTTCAGACCCTCCTGATGAGTGAGACCGAGACATCTGCATCGCCTTCGCTAAGAGAGGATATGAGTGCTCAGTGGAAGATGCTTCAAATAAACGTTGCGCATGCGCAGTGGCTCAGAAACCGGCTTCCGAAGCCAGTCGCCAGGCTGGAATATGGTTTCTGCCATTGACTGCTGCACGAGCCAACCAACTGGTTGCACACCAACCTCTTTCCCTCCGCTCCCTCTGTGGAAACAGGGTCACAGCAGCACTTTCCGCATCGAGTCTGTGCCTATTAAACGAGTTACTGTATCCTAAATGGTCCCTGAGCCTAGGCCGTGCTAACTGTGTACAATCGCTACCTCAAAGAGATGACAGGCAGACCTCATCTGATTGTGCTTTGCTGATTGCGTTTCACAACTATTGTATTTTTTACAAACCGAAGGCAAGACCCTCCACCAGGGAAAAATAAGATCTCGCTTTATTGCGACGTCCAATCTATTGCGGTGGTCTGGAGCCCCACCCACAATAAAACGTGGGGCGCCTGTACTGTTATCAAAGAAAAACCTGCACGATCTTAATTGTTCTCCAGGCAATGGAACACTGTCAGGCTGCTTTGTGGAACTGTACTTGTAAATTCCTAGAGAGGAAAATCTTAAGGCTGAGGTCGAATAGCCAGCAAACCGTGGGATCCAGAAGAGAGATGTAACGGACCTGAGGAGACACATTCCAAACCCCCTCAGAGCAAGTGCAGCCACAAGACGCTCATTAAAGAAACTCCCAGATGAAGGAGACTAGGGTCTCAGTGACAGGGAGTCCCTAATGACAGATGTTCCAGGAAGGAAGCGAAGGGCAGAGGAAATTTAGCGGCAGCGTCTGCACAGCGGGCTGGCCAGTGTTCCTCGGCGCACAAAACATCAGGCCTGTTGCCTTCTGGTGCCACAGGTAGGACCTGCCACCTGCAACTGGTGAGCCAGGGTGTCACCCCCTGCCCATCCAGGGAGACTGTGGGGACCTGCTGGCTTCTCTTACATTGGTAAGGACTCTGTCCCTGGATCTGGAGCTTCTAGATTCCAAGACAAGTGGGGTGCAGGGTCCAGTCTCACCTGTTTTCCCTCAGTAATCCCTCTTCTCAACTCTAAGTGGGGCAGAGAGTTATAGACAGGATCAATGGTCATTTTTCTTTGAAGGTATTTAGCCCAGCAGGGTGTGGCTCAATGGTTGAGCGTCATGGGTTTGATTCCTGGTCAGGGCATATGCTTGGGTTGTGGACTCGATCCCCAGTATAGGGCATGCAGGAGACAGCTGATCTATGATTCTCTCTCATCATTGATGTTTCTATCTCTGTCTCCCTCTGCCTTCCTCTCTGAAATCAATTTAAAAAATAAAGATGACCTAGTTGAGTGGTTTGCAAACTTGGGTGTGCACCCAGGTAACCTGGGGGCACCTAATAAATTACAGGTTACTCGGCCCCGCGCTCTGGTTCAGTAGATTGAGGATGGAACTCCAGAGTAATTTTACACATGTGCACACACACACGCACATGCACACACACATAGTTGCACAATCTATTGTTCTTCATTAAGTTTTCTAGGTCTTTAGAACTTGTAGACTCTGGGTGATCTATACCTCTTTAGAGAGGTATGAGAATTTCCTCCAAGTTCCTAATGAAAAGAGATTAAAAATAGGGACTTTAAGTACCCAAGATGTATTAAGAATTTATCTCACTTTCATAAAACTTTATACAGACAAGAAAATGCTCATAGAAATTTCTGCAAGCCCGGCATCGAGTCTGTCTAGGATAATAAAGGGCAAAGAAAAGAGTAAGATTTTATTTTTTTTTTAAAAATAAAGCAAAAAATTTCTTTAGGGCACTGGAAGAATTCAAATAAAACTTCAAGTTGCTTTCAAACTGCAGAGCCAAGTCAGACAGACTTTTTTTTTTAACCTTAAAAGTTATAAACCTTTATTCCAAGATAAAAAAAAGAGAAAGGGGGACTTTTCTTATTCTCTTTAAAAATAGGATTTTTAAAATATCAATGGAATGTAAAGGAATAATACTCTGCAGCCCTCTCCCCTGATAAAGTAGAAATAATGTGATTTTGAAAAAAAAAAAATTGGGGAGGTCTCCCTCTCCTGCCCCAGGCTACACTAGAGATGGTGGCTAACTGTGTGTGTGTGTGTGGGGAGGGGGTTCTATTTCTATAGAAACCACAGGAGAGGATGCAAATGTGGGAAGCAAACAGCCCTTTGCTGGAGGCTTGTTGCATTGCTGGTAAGCACACTTCAAAGTTCCCTCCATTTCTCAGAAGTCACTTCCTCTCTAAAGTGTTTTTTTTTCTTTTCTATAAGCAGGAAGTTCATTATCAAGACAGTGAACAACTTATAAAATAGAAATTTATCTCTGTCTTTGGCTTATGTCGTATAATTTTACACACACACACACACACACACACACACACACACACACAGAGCAGGGTACGTTATCAATTGTAAAAAAGTAAAGGGAAGATTTTTCACAACAGGCTCTGAGAGCATGTTTAAGACAGTTATAAACACTTTGAGAAAAGCACAGATTACGCTAAATGGCCTGGTGTGTGCTTTCAAAAGTGCATTCGGTTATTAAGGATTTAAAAGGGCTTATTCATTGAATTCATCTACCTTCCTCCTTCAAACAGGTTGATTATTCCAGGGGGAGAATCACACATTTGGGAGCCATTCACAGAAGTAACACATTATGCACAACTCTTCTAAAGATGCACAGGAACTGGATGCAATATGAATTGTGGAGCATTTAATACACCGAAGGCGAAGGCAAACCATCTGTTTATTTGCTAGAACGTTTCAAGAAATCCTGTTCCTCACAGTCCTGCGTCTTAATTGTGGCTTTTACATTCCACAAGGCAGCTAAGCTCACCTTCCCTTCCAAGCTCTGAGTGAGGGACACCAGCTCAGCCTATTGTGTGCCTATTTCAATGTCTAACCTACAGCTTATTTTTTGTCATTTCCATTCCTTTGCATTCTTTTCATTTTTAAGATACCCCGCGGCCACCTGCGCATGGGCGATGCAACTTGTATCTTACAAATAAATCGAAGTGGCTTCCCAGCAGCTGACAAGCGGAAAACACGTTGACAGAAGCTATACTTCTCTGGTTTTGAGAACTCTTAATTCCATAAAAAAAAGTAGCATCTTGACATTTTAAAAGCATAGAAGTAATGTATAGCTCTTAGTGACTGAGGGAAGTATGTGATAAATGGAGTTTGCATTTGTAATTCTCACGTGTTTTTGTTTTTGTCTTTAGGTCTGTCTGTACCTGCTTTTTGAACTTCTAAGTGCTCCTAGCTCTCTTCGGGATCCTGTTGTAAAATGATACTGTTCTCACTGTGGTTGGTCCATGAGCTACCGCAGTTCCCTCCTCCATACATGGGCCCGATTGAGTAGATCAGGGGTCCTCAAACTTTTTAAACAGGGGGCCAGTTCACTGTCCCTCAGACCGCTGGAGGGCCGGACTATAGTTTAAAAAAACAACTATGAACAAATTCCTATGCACTCTGCTAAGTCGGCTGCTAAGCAGGACAGGCAGCGGCGGCAAAAACACCCGGCGGGCCGGATAAATGTCCTCGGCGGGCCGCATGTGGCCCTCGGGCCGTAGTTTGAGGACCCCCCTGGAGTAGATCATTGGTCACTAGTGACTGAACTTGATTTCAAGTTCCTTTCCCCTCCCAGAGGTCACAGAGGCGAGATTAAATTTCTAACCTTCTCATGATCTGGTTGGTCCCACTGAGACCAGCCGCCCTGGTTAACCTAAAAGCCAGGCTAGCTCTCATCACTTAGAAAATTCCAAGGAGCTCTGTGTCCAAAACTGGGATGAGGATCATACATGAATTTCTTATTATAAATCACAAGAGGCCAAAAAAGAGTCTTGGAACAAAAATAGAACAAAAAATAGTGAGCACCAAATGTTGGTCGAGATATCTCAGCACATCACATGTACTCTACTATTTAATCCTGAATCACTAGGAATTTCATCAAACCGATTTTATGGAGGAACAAACTGAGGTTCAAATACATTTGTGGGTTTGCCATAATCACTCAGCCAGTGAGGGAAGGCAGTGGGTCCAAACGAGGTTTGTAGAATCCCAGAGTCTACGCTTTTACAATGTGCCTAAGTACTAATTCCAAATGGACCCCACTCTTCTTAAATTCTTGAGGAATCACCAGACTGCTTTCCATAGTGGTTGTACCAGTCCACCATACGACCCAGCAACCCCTCTCCTGGGTATAGACCCCCCAAAAACTCGAAATCATGTATTTGCAAAGATATATGCACCCCTATGTTCACTGCAGCATTATTCACGGAGGCCAAGACATGGAAACAACCAAAGTGTCCCTCGATAGAGGACTGGATAAAGAAGATGTGGTGCATATACACAATGGAGTACTACTCAGCCATAGAAAGGATGAAATAGTGCCATTTGCAGCAACATGGATGGGCCTTGAGAACATTACGCGAAGTGAAATAGGTCAGACAGAAAAAGCTAAGAAACATATGATTTCACTCATATGTGGGATATAAAACTGAAACTCATGAACACAAACAGCAGAGTGGTGGTCGCCAGAGGGAAGGGGATCAGCGGGGAAGAGGGTCCTAATATAAAGCGTCAGGAGCAGATCTGACTTTGGGTGGTGGGCACACGGTACAATATACAGATCTCGCAACATAGAAACCCACACCTGAAACCTTTATGTTCATGTTGACCAATGTCACCCCAATACATTTAACAAATAAAATTAAAAAAAAAAAAGAACTTTACTACTTGTCATGGGTGTTTTAGCTGGCAAGGGAGGTCAAGGAGAGACGAACTAAAGCAAATACCAAGACAAACCACTCACAACCTCTTGCCTTCCCGTTTTGTAGTTTCTAATAACACGTGCTTGTAAAAGAAACACATTCCCCAAACTTAGTATTTTCATGAAGTTTACAGATTTTAGTAATTCTCATCCATTTGAAGCTATAAGTGAAAAATTATTTGCTGTCACAGAAAACTGGATGAAGTTCCCCAACGAAGGTGGCTCTGAGCTGCTGTCCGTTACCACAGAGCAGGTTGGAAAAAGACACATAGGATCCAAGTATTCCTTTTGGAAAAACAGAAAACTTTCATAAAAAATCTGTTTCCCACTCATCAGTATGGAATTTGTCACTAATCATTTTAAACTATGCCCTTTTATGCTGCTTCTGTCTCTCTTAGCTCTCTGAGTAGTTCTTTGATGTAACAAAGACAGTTTCAGACAACATTTCAGTTCATCTGGAAAAAAAAAAAAGGTTTAAGTCTGGAGGCAACATGCAGTGTATTTAAAATTTATACACTCGGTAATGCCTTTGCTCTGAACTTGAAGATCCTGCAGAACTTCGAAGCTTCCTTGCCTTCCTCCCCTAAGCTTATTTGCTCTATACCTTTGCTTATTGTCATGCAGCGGGGACTTTAACTGGTGGCTCCATCGTTTAACTACATGCGGAGTCATGGCTGACCCTTTCTGATCAATCCCCAATCCATACAGGTTTGACTGATAAAAGAGCCAATTAGATTTAAGCAAATTAAGGGACATCACCAATGTCAACCGCTTATTAAACCGAATGCTGAATTCCATGCATGCAAAACACTAATGCACCAAGAGCCCCCATTAAGAGTTGAAATCCTAACCCCATTAGTAACTTCGGACCTTGCGGGGGTAAAGGTCACAGGAAAGTTTCATATTTATGGATTAACATTTGGATTCCGTTTTTTATTTTTTTAATTCTTTTCCTAGAACTCTTGAACCCCCACCATAATGCTATTCAAGAGCTCAGTTTCAGTATATTCTTCATTTTTAAGAGGATCTTAGTGCTAACTAGGAACATTATATTATTACAAACAACCTAAAAATATAGTTATGGTAGAAATACAAAAACCTGAATACACAGACATGGGGAAGGCCATGGTATGTAACTAGAAAGAAAACATCTCCTCCAGCTTCCCAAAACATATTTCAAATGAATTTTTTAAAATAAACAATGTGTGCTATTTGCGATGTGCCACTATATGTGTGCTGAGCTACTGGTTTCATGATTTCACTTGCCTTCATTCCCATCTTCAAAATAACTCATGATTATCAGAGTGATAATCATGAGTTATTTTGAGAAAAGAAAAACAGGAAGATCTGATAGAATCAAGTAGGCTGTGAAATCAGATATTGCTGAACTTTAGTTTGTTTGTTTTTTAACTCTGGCTTTATTGAGGTATCACTGGTATATAAGAAATAGTACATTAATTATATTTCTTCTCATTAGAAAAATACAGAAAGCTAATATCAAATATGTTTCATAACCAACAACTGGCCGATGATATACAAGCATAAAATGTTTCCTACCATGTCCCTTTCTCTCTCCTTTTCTAAATTCCTATACAAACCAAGGTCTGGTCATCCTGTCTCATCCTATGCTAGTGTTAAGAGAAGTAGCCACTCTAGGGAAGGCTTCATAGCGTGAGGAGTGGATGCAATTTGAGAGTATTCTTAGCTTCCATACCCCTGCCCTCCTGACAGCCTGGTCCCCTAGCATCTGAGGGCTAAGCCTCCCTACACTGGACGACAGTGTGCCGAGCTGGCCCTGTTTTCCACAGCTTGATAAATATAAGGTCGCTCGGGGACACCATGAGGCCTGGGCAGGCCTGAGCAATGACCCTCTTCCATCTAAATCTGGTAATTAAGCTCTCGCAACTGATTTATTTATTCATTCTCTCACCAACTGTTCATCATACACCTACCATGTGTCAGGGTTGGTCTAGGTGCTGAAGACAAAAATGCAGATAAGAAAAGGTCCCTGTTGGGTAGGATCTCGGGACCTGTGACTGGCCAGACAGGTACCTCAATAAACTCTGAGTCTACCGCGGGACACAGCCTGGCCCCATCTCTGCCTCGCTTAGTGAAAGATGACTTTCTGATTGACCGATTTCTAAGGTGACACCTAAACAAATGAGTAGGATCTGGCCAGATCCAGGGAGTAAAGGAGGTTTTTCAGGCTATGTTTGATAGCAACCCTTTGATAAAGAAAAAAAAAAAATTAGCATTTTTGTTTTACCCAAACCTTCTATTATGTTTTAAACTACACTGAGAAGACAGCATGGCTAAGAGTATAATCATTACAAATCTTGCATAATCCAACATAGCAAGACGGTAGGAATTAAACATCACCATAAAAGAGACCTAATACTGAAATCAAGTAAATGGCAATAATGATAACAACCCGAATATAATGAAAAGCAAATAGCATAGAGAGCCTTCTCTGCCCAGAAGTTGGTTCGCTTCTGTACATTTCGGTTCATTTATTATTCATTTCGGTTTGAAACACAGTTCACTGGACAAAGGCATGGAAGATTTCTTTAATAACTCTCAGTACTAATTTAATTCTACTTAAACACACATATTCTCGTGAATGCCACATGCTTTTCAGCATGATTTTATGTGTAAATCAGGATAATATGTTTTCAGGTCATTAAGTAAAAGGAAGCATGAACTAAAACCTATTTAATCAATGAGGTATCACCTTTAAACTGCCACAAGGTCATAAAAAAGATAATTTCAAAGCTATAAGTTCCCTAATTGTAATCAACAACAATCTAATAACGGGGAAAGAGAAGTACAGTCTAATGGCTGCCATAAACTTGAGCGAATCCCGGTCTATCTTTGAAGGTATTTCGCTTCCTCTTTTGCTGAAGGACCATCTCTCAAATTCTGGATTTCTGAGACAAAGTGAATGACCGCATCGTGCCCAGGGAGTGTGGACCTATAGTGCATCGTGATAATGATGTAGGCAGGCATCCACAGAACAGGGGTGAAGCTAAGCCCGGCAACTCAGTTCTATTCCACCATAAACAATATTTTAGTTTCATCCTGATCACAGAATATTAGCCCTTTTACTAACCCAGACAGATATATTCACAGCATGTGTATTGAGTCAGCAAGAGGAGCGTGCTATGTCTAACTGAATTCTCTGTATATTTATGAGCGTGTGTGTGTGTGTGTGTGTGTGTGTGTGTGTGTATGCATGTATGTATATGTATACAGGGTATCCCAAGAAAATGTACACACATTTTTAACCCATTATTAATTCCAATGAGTTAAATATGAAACGAAAGAAACAACAATTGAGCTATCATCTTTTAAAGTCTCCATGCATTTTTTGGGGATACCCTATATATACATATATACTTGCGCATAAATATTACAGGATATTAGACCACACATTCTCAAACACATAAACAATTGATCAAATTAGCCCTATTTTGTGAATGCAATGTAAACTGATGTATATTATAAACTAAGTCTGTGTAAATGCTATAAAATGAAGATAAGACATTAAATATTCCATATATCCTGTTAAGAGGATATTACTATGTAACTTTAAAAAAACAACTCTGTTAAAGCACTAACTACTCTTTAATACCTCACTGTGAATAAAGGATATCATACACTAAGGTATAGAGCCATCACAACTTTCTATCCTTCCCAGCACGTTGGGTTAGAGTTCAAAGAGGAAGCTATAAATACTCAAGGTTTCTTTCTTTGGTCTCACTTCTTCAATAAGCACCTATGGAACTCCAATTCCTGTTTTATTATGGGTTCATGAAATAGGAGACTGCCTGAGTCAATCAGCCCCCAAAGTCTCTTTCAAGCATTCTTTTCTTAAACAACGTGGCTTCTGCCATTTAGAGTTCCAAGTACTTCAGTAAACCTTCATCCACCCATTCCATAATGTCATAAAAGGTAGATAGCAGTGAGCTGTTCTTATGATGGGGCGGGTAATGCATCTGTCCTACAGGGCTTCCATAGGAATCCCTTATTTTACCCTGGTGAGGAGGCCTTTCTGGCTTTCATGCTCCTTGTGAGGGATGTTCCCAGCCCTACAGATTCCCATTAACAAGACAATGACACTGTCCCTCAGTCCAGAATACAGTGGTTCCTGGAGCTGGACTATGAGACAGACAGGGGTGTCCTGAGGCCCTTGTCCTTTGGTATTTTCAGAAAACACACATTCCTGAACACACAACTCAGAATCGTGCTCTTACTATTCTGAGACACACTTTCTATTCAAAGGCTATACCTGTCAACTGTAAGAATGATTTTTCTTCTGAGTATAGAGCCCCCAAAATAATTAAAATAGCCCGCCCAATGTGGCTTAGTAGTTGAGCTGATATCAACCTATGAACCAGAAGGTCACGGTTCTATTCCAGGTCAAGGCACATGCCCTGGTTGTGGGCTCAATGCCCAGTGGCGGGGGGGGGGGGAGGGGGGGAAAGGGAGGTTGTGTGCAGGAAGCAGCCAACCAATGATTCTCTCTTATAATGGATGTATCTACCTCTCTCTCCCTCTCCCTTATTCTCTGAAGTCAATAAAAGTATATTTAAAAACAATTAAAACAGGGTAGAATCAACGGCACGTCAAAAGAATTATTATGACTAAGTTAGGTCCTTTTTAAAAAATATCCAGATGGCATCACATTTCACACATGAAAGTGACAATACTGAACTCTCATCAGTAAGACATGACATTTAAAGGTGTTTTCCCAGTGGTGTGAGTAGAGTTTTCCTATCCTAGTACCTACACACTGTCCCATTTTTGCCAAATAGAAAAGCTTTAGATACACATCTAAATCAGTTCTTCAAAAAACCAGGGACAAGAACGACTTGTGTTAGAAAATTAAAGCTCCAATGAAATATATGAATTTTGAATCTAAATAAGATCTCAAACCAAAAAAAACAAAAAATATTTCCCAATCTTTTAAACATGTATAGAGCGAGAAATATGTGTGTGTGTGTGGTGTTGTGAACCTACACACACACACACACACACACACACACACACACACACACACGGTGTGAGATGAAAGCAGTCTCAACAAAACAATAAAATAGTATCAATATCAGGGTCTCAATAAAACAAAACCACCACCACCAAACCAATCAGCAATACCAGGGAGCCCGTAGTTCTAAAAGAAAGCGAAGTCTAACAGTAGACAAGGTGATCACTGGAGACTTACACACGTCCAGACAGCCAAGGCTGTTCACAGACTTACCCCCGGGGGGCATCACCATCGCTGCAGGCTCACTTGTCAGGCTGCCCCTGGTGTTTGCAGCATCCACTTCTACCGTGTAATTAGTAAAAGGAACCAGCCCGTCGACGGGCACCCACTGGTTGGACTCTTCACCACGGTGCACGAGGCGTGTGCCATTCAGAAGCGTGTAGTTATTAGCGGCTGAATAAGAAGGAAACGTATTAAAGTGAGTACGTATCTGAGGATTCTCTCCTGATATTATTTCAATATTTTCTGGGGTTCCTAAATATCCAATATTAAACAAAACTATACTATCACCACCATAAGAGGCATCCCTCATGCCTTCATTCATTTTCCTGTTCTGTAAACAAAATGTTACCTGAGATAATGTTATGTTTTCTAATTTATTCATCACAAGGATTAAAGTAACTGGACTGACATTCTAAGAGAGTGGAAAGCCACGTCACAAGTATCATGCACAAAAGTAAAAATCCTGTGCTGACATCTAAATTGACCACTTGATGAATCATTTACAACTTGTTTCAGGATTTCTCAAATACTTGAATTTTCTGTGATGCGCAGACTGGGAGGAAATCACTCATTTTCTCCCAAATAGAACAGTTCTGGATGTGAACAATGCAGTCAAATGTATGTAAGAAATGGTATTTATCAACATGGGGCCAATTTCTGCTCATTTTGCTTGGCAGGTTGGTCGACGGCTTTCCATCCAATGCCTGTTTAAATCAGAACCGGTCAGAACATCCTGAGAAGCAGCTGGGGAAGGGAAGTCATCCGTGTCCACTTTGATCTGGGGATCCATTTCTCAGCTCCCTGAAAGCCAGGCGGGGCTGCCTGGCTGCATCAGAGCATCACTCCCGATGCGTCCTCACCGGGTCCCACCACCACCCTTCCTTGCGAAGCTTCGGCAGACCCATCCTCAGCGTGTCTGGGATGCAGGGATGTCCGGCTCTCTGACACAGTGTTTTATCTCCTCGTCCATGCAGCTGGGTGACGCTCAAGGTTAAGAAGAGGGAGAACTCAGACTTAAAACTGCATTGTAATATTTATTTCACTCTCAATTGAGTGCTTTCCTGAGAAGTTTACTGGAGGACAATTTTTCTAAAGATTGCTTAATTTTAGTAAAATTTAGTTATAATTACTCTTAAACACACAACACACACAACAAAGAACTATTAAGAACAGTAATATTTACTACAAAGAACCTTCTTCCTTTGCCAAATCGCTTAATATATTTACCTTCAATATTCCCCAAAGAGAATATATGGTACCGATGGGCTAAAACATGGAAATAATTCCTATTCACTTTTAGTGAACAGAATGAAGACGTATTCACAGCTTGGCAATGCTTTTAATTTCCTAATATGGAAACAGACAATTCCCAGCTACATGTGCACAACATACATTAGCAGGAAGTCCTGAAACCTGCGGCAGCCTTTGATAGCATCAGGACGTTCTAGAAAGACACCACCAAACGCGCTATATTTATTAGTCCCCATAGGTTCCTCACAACTAGTCCACTTGCTTCGGCCAAAGATGACGGAGCTCCAACTGCATGCAGGGAGGAGACTTTGCCAGGTGATTATAACAATACCAGAGGCCTGGTGCACGAAATTTGTGCACTTGTGTGTGTGTGTATGTTTGTGTGTGTGTGTGTGTGTGTGTGGGAGGGTGGTCCCTCAGCCCGGCCTGCACCCTACTGCTGGCAGTCAGACATCCTTCTCCCAATCTGGGACACTGCATGCACAAGTAACCGTACTTTTCATACAGGCGAAAGACATCTTGCTGCTGTATGGGCAGCTACATTTTTTTGCCCTGATTATAAAAAAGTAGTACATAACATGATCCTTCTGAGGTAGTAGTACCATTTTCTCCATCTTATGGGTGGAAAAACTGAAGCAGAGAGAAGTAATTGGCTCTGTCACACAGTTTTAAGTGTCAGAATCAGGGCTGACCACAAAACGTGTGAGCCAGAGTCTATGCATGTCATTGCTGCATCGTCCTGTTTTTTTGTGTTAGAGTAGCCTTGCCAGGTTTTAATTTTTAAATCTAAGAGATTGTTCCCAATATATAGGGAAGGGTCCCTAGGCCTGGCTGGCAATCAGGACCGATCTGTGGGGTGACCGGTGGGTGGGGCAACCGGGGGCCCCCGCTGGCACCCGCCTTGGCTGGCGACCTGGTGCCGCCTGCTGGCCAGCCCCACCCTCTTGCCTGCTGGCCCCACCCCCGATTGCCCCGCTGCTGCTGGTCACCTCCCTCCTGCGTTGAGCATCTTCCCCCTGGTGATCAGTGCGCATCATAGCGACCAGTTGTCCTGCCATTCGGTCTATTTGCATATTAGGGTTTTATTATATGGGACTAGAGGCCCGGTGCACGAATTCGGGCACTGGTGGGGTTCACTCAGCCCACCCCATGGGGCCATCGGGGCGGGTGGCCAAGGCGAGGGGCCGCATTCATTCCAGTCATTCTGCCGTTCAGTCAATTTGCATATTACCCTTTTATTATATAGGATGCTCAAAATGCATCAGACAGTTCCGGCATTCCAGAGACCTGGTTAAGATGAAATGTGCATCACTTCTAAGTATTGTCTAAGAAAATGACATGAGCCACATCCAAAGTCCGCCTTAAAGTTCCCATAACGTCTAGTTCTGTGGAAGCCTTTTCTGTTACAGCCAAAACTACTGCTGCTGTCACATGCCTGGTTATAAAATGTCAAAAAGTCCAGCTTATCCCATAAGACCCAGGCCCCTGAAGGAGTAGAACTGTGTACATCTTTCAAAGGATTGAAAATTTCAAACCAATAATGAAAATTCTGAAATTAAGCCAAGATAATTTTACAAATTTTGAGCTAGGTGCAAATGAAAAATTAATGAATTAATATCTATGCTTATATAATTGGTGAGTTCCCCAAACCCCTTGCATTTTGTTGAGTTTTGAAGTGAATTTCTAGCTGTAAAACAAACACTACTGCCAGCTTTGGAAATGGCAGAGCAGGGGAAAATATATTAAGTACCATTTTATTCTAAGTTTCACAGATAACATTAATACGTGGTAATTATACAATTAGTTGTAACATTAAGTTCTAGTTATAGAACAATGATTACTCAGTAATTATAAGAAGTATATAATTACTCAATAATTATGAGAAGTATGCAATTACATAAACCATTTTGTTCAGCTCAAAAAAGAACTTGTACATCTCCGGGAGCCACACAGCTGAGCGAGTGCAACATGCAGCTCAATTCACAGACCTGGAGCCACTGACCGGATTTCAACCGTCCAGGAAGCTCACATCTCCAGATCCAAAACCAAAAGAGAGTATTATGCTAAGTGAAATAGGCCAGACAAAGAAAGACAAGTGTCACATGATCTCACTCATATGTGCAATCTAATGAACAAAGTAAACTGACCAATCAGAGACATGGAAGCATGCAACAGACTGAAGCATTTCAGAGGGAAGGGGGGTGGGGAAGAGATCAACCAAAGAACTTGCATGCATAGATGCATTGTCCAGGACACAGACAATAGGGCAGTGAAGGCCTGGGGCGGGGGAGGGAGTGGCTTGGAGAGGACCATCCAGGGTGGGGGGGGGTGCCATTTGTAATACTTTCAACAATAAAGATAAATTAACACTATTGAGATGTTTTAAAATAAACTTATGAATCCACATTATAGAACCTAGAGACTAAAACAAACAAACCAACCAACCAGGATCCACAATTTTGGCTTTTCCCTGCCCTTTCTTCCTTTGAACTTGACCATTGTGGACCCCTAGGTACTGGGGAAAATTCTCACAATTGAAGTCCTCTAATCCCCACTCCATAGAGGGTGTGCTTTGCCACTTCTCACTGCAACGACTGAGTCTTCAGTGAGCTGGAAAATGCAGTCCCCTTGGTTCAGCCTCAAGAATCAGGCTGGAAACGCTGAAGCGATAAGCGTTTCCTATCGCAGGTGCGCCTTCCTGTCTGTGGGCCTCAGCGTGGACCCTATTTGTGAGTATAAATGGATGGTGCAGGCCGCTTTAAGCTTCTGTGTTCTTGGTCCACAGCTCTCCATTACCCCGCCCCCAGGACCTGGGAGTCTTAGGTGGAGTTCCTCTCTTCCAAGCTCTTTTTTAAAATGTATTTTTTATTGATTTCAGAGAGGAAGGGAGAGGGAGAGAGAGATAGAAACATTGGTGACTGAGGATCACTGATTGGCTGTTTCCTCACTACTGGGGATTGAGCCTGCAACGTGGGCAGGTGCCTCACTGGGAATTGAACCGTGACCTCCTGTTCATGGGTTGATGCTCAACCACTGAGCCATGCCACACTGGTCAAGCTCGTGTAAAATTTGAAAATAAACTAGAAAGTGTTTCAGGGAATCCACATTCTAAAGATTTTTCTAAAAGGTTAATTCATGCATTCCTACTTTTCTATTTTATAGTGAATAAACAAGTGTTTAATGAAGAAACAATCAAAATAAATCTTCTGTCCTACGGATTTCACTCACAAGGAACCTTCCCTTTAACTTCAAACAGGAAGTCATACTAAAATGTTAACATCAATGCCCACTTTGAAGACTGAAAACCTTACAGTTAGCATTCTCAATGATTGAACAGTAGGGCATATACTATTATTTTTTAGGCAAAAGTCAGCATAAGTAGGTATTTTCCCACGTATGAGTCAGGGATGAGTAAATGATGTGTATCCCGGGAATATCATCTTGTTGGGTTCTCTAGACTGAAATACATAAATGGGTTTGCTTTCCCATTCTTGTTCTAATCATTGTCACAAGAATTTTAATGCACCATATATTCCGTAATTTTTTCCCTCCGTGCGGCACTGTTCTGACCTTTTCAATATTCTGTAATTTGACTGGCTGGCCATTTCTGTTCTCTCCCTTTTTACAGCCTTATTAACTCATGGGAAAGAGGTGACATGAACAACCAATCAGAATAGGTAATACTGCAAAGGTCAGCTCAGTCTTGTACAGTATCATCACCCACGGAAGGCTGTATGTCAGGCATTAACATCCTGATATCTTATTCATGTGACAAAGATTGTAACAAGAACAGAAAATGGCACAACACGAATCCGTTCTCCTGACAAAGACGGTAATGAGAAATGACAGCGAACAAACCAAACTGATTCTTGTTACCGTGTGAAGATTTTCCATGTCAGACCTGGTCCTGCTTTAAGTTAGCCTTTTTCTGAATCCAATTACACCTGCAGGTAGAAAAGGCATAGACTAATTCCCCCACTTCTTGCCGTACAAAGGAAAAGCTGGATTTTTCCTGCGCTGAGGTCTCAATTTTCACGGTGTTCAGCTCTACCTCCCTATCCCAAAGTCCTGCCAATACTGAAATCAAAAGACATCAAATGGCAACAGAGGCCTTTAATGTTGAGCTAAGAATTCTAGATCCTCTTAGATAGCACATTAATATTTAAGTTACTTTTATTTATTCTTTCTAAGGATATCATTTCAAATTACATTACCCAACAGGCAAGCGTGTCCTCCAAACTCCATTATTCTCACAGATCTCACTTTGGTAGAGATGTAAAAGGTGTTGGGTGTTTGTTTAAGTTAATATACAGTTAAAGGGACCTATTGCTGGCCTTCAATTTTTGCCAATGAAGAAAATATTTAGAGACGGATACCTGCGTAGCTGTCTTCCCCACAGTGCCTTTTGAAAGAGAAAGAAGTAACCTGTGAACCACTTAGGATGCTGAGAAGGACAGTGCTCTATTAAGGCATCATATTTCTCACCATTATGGCAATTACTCTAATGTGGTTGTTAATTAGTTGTCATCTAGTAAAAGCTGCAGTTTTTTGATTCCTCTTTAAAGTGGATATTCTGCTAGAATGACAACTATAGTTCAGGGGATACTAGTAAATACATGGAACATTTCATCGCCTCAACAAGAGATGCTTCAGAAACGTTGGCCCCGAGACTCTGCTGTGCAGGAGCAGGGTCAGCTGTACGATCTGGGGATCTTATGGCTTTGTCCTGACTTTGTTTTTAATGTGAGAGCCCCAACCTCCTGCGTGAGGCACAGTTATCCTTTTAAAAATGTTAAGGATCGTTCTTACAAGTCCTTTAGAGCACGTCTCTTTTCACCAGCTTTGTTCCATGCACCACGGTCAGTTGGATTTTCCTAAATAAATCTCACTTTATTCACATCAGAACAATAATTTTATGTGCAAAGAGTGAATTCAGAGATTATGACGGGTAAATGAGGGGAGTGTCGTCCATTTTCATGCTATATGATGACAAGTCAGATTTGCTTTGACTTTTACTTACGTTTCCGCCTATTTAGACAAAGTGTTATTTTTTCCCATATGAACAAACTACTGCCATTATCTCAATCCGTTAAGAGCTATTTGGGTAAATATGCCCCCGTGGTACGTGGTCTCTAGCTTCTAAACTGCACATTGGACATGAACATGACTAACAGAAGATGCTGTTTCCTGTAAGGTCTGGTTAAGTCTTACTGAACCTACGGAATGTGCTGAGCCCTTGGTATTGCTGTGATCAAACGCCTAACTCACCAACCCCAGCAGATCTCAGACCAGAGTCGCCTGTTCTTAACGAAATGTGCATCATTTTCACTTGACTTCCTAAAGACAGGTCTTCCATTAAAGGAGAACCACCACGTGGGGACCCAGTATTTGGGTGACAATTACCCATGTTTTGCTGGTGACTCTACCTGTGTTCTTATACTAGTTACCTAGTCCTGTGTAATGGTATTAACACAAACTTAGCAGCTCCAAACAACATGCATTTCTTATCTCAGAGTTTCTGTGAGACAGGAGTCTGAGCCCGGCTGAGTTGCTCAGGGTCCCCAAGGGCTGCAACCAAGTGTGGCCTGGGACTAGGGTCAACTGGGGAAGGGTCCCCGGCAGCTCACAAAGTCCTTGGCAGCATTCAGTCCCAAGAAACCACTCATGAATGGAGAAAGGGCTGAAATAATTTTCACCATTTGTTAACACGGGTTATTTATAGGTAATGGGGTTTTAGAAAATATTTTTCTATAGTACGTGAATTTTTAAGTTAGCATGTACAATTTTTAAAAATCAAAAGAATCTTGAGAAGGTTGAGATATCCAAAGAAAATATGTACATTGTATTGAAATTTATGAATAAGTTAGAGTAAACCCAGGAATCCACTAAATACAGCCCACAGGCCCAATCTGGCCAGGTGCCTCTCCTTGTAAATAAAGTTTTATTAGAACACAGACACTTATACTTTCAGGTTTTGTCATGCTACCTGGCACAACTGAGAAGTTATGGCACAGACCATATTGCCTGCCAAGTCTAAAATGCTTACGATGTGGCTTTATAGAAAAAGTTTGCCAACTTTTGAATTAAACAATTACACTAACTACCTCTTAAAAATGATCCGCCTTCCTCAATAAAGAGAGCCATTTCCAATTTCTGGATTTATTTTCTTGAGTAAACTCTTTTTAAAGAGTGGAACAGGGTACGTGGAAAGAACACTTTAGTGATATGACCCTACCCTACCTCGCTGCCCTATATTGTCATTAATGCTTGGAATGTCTCTAATTATTCAGCGATCATAAATGCAAATTATTGAAAAGGAAAGAAACAGGAAAAAAACAGGCTAAAGGTAGTCCCTTATTCCACAAGCCCAGGAAGTCTGCAAGTGGAAGTCCATGCAGTTAGCTGCTGTCTTCTAGGCTTAGTAAGGTAAACAAACAAACAAAGAAATTAAGGACTCTTTGGGTGAAAGAAGGATGTTTCAACTGTTTCAGCTGCTTTTGAATGACTTTTTCAGACTTCCAGAGGTAATCTGCCAAAAACACAACCCACCCCGTTCCTGCAGACCTTGGTGAAAATAAGCCAATGGCGAAAGTATTGGCAGACAGAGCAAACGCCTTAGAATCTATTGCCTTAGAATTTAATTTAAGAAACAGAATCTACTTTAATATTGCCTCAGAATCTATTTGAAGAAAATAACCAGATAAGTGCACTAAATCCTGCCTATTCTAAATATAAGCAACATGAATTACAAGCAAGGTTTAATTGTGCCTATGGAAAAATTCGGCTTGAGAACCAAGAACAGGTGGCTAGAGTCAGAGGCAAGAGAATGATAAAGCGTTACCAGGAGTCCCCAAATAAGCATTCGGTATATAAAGGATCATAAGATACACATTTGTGTGTAAAGCAAAGAGGGTTTGATATATAAATGTTGCCCTCTTGAGCAACAACTTCATCAATTTTGCGCTCTAATTCAAACTTGAACTGTGTTCTCCTTCAAATCCCCCAGATGGTACCTTTGCAGCCTGCATAATCTATATATATAAAAGCCTAAGCAACTGTTATGACTGGTCAACAGGACGACTGGTTGCAGGAGCCGCCCCCTGGTGGTCAGTGCGCTCCCACAGCCAACCTCCCATGGCCAGCCAACCTCCTGCTGTCCCTCCACCCTGCCGGCTGGCCCCGATCGCCCAATCGGGACTGGGCGACACAGCCCTGATAGGCCCCGATCGCCGGCCAGGCCAAGGGACCCCACCCATGCACAAATTCATGCACTGGGCCTCTAGTTATAGAAATAAAAGAGCCAGCTTGAATCCCTTCAAAGGCATTTCATCCACCTTAACTGTGTTCTTATTGTTAACCTAGACCAGTTAGTGCGGTTCACTATGAAATAAATGTGTGAAAACAGACATCTCAGCCAGGAGAAATAGTCAACCACTTACCTAATGCATCTTAAGTTTCCAGTTTATAGCCTTATAAATTTAAAAAAGTGTAAGTTATTTTAAAACTTACTTCATCTTAAGAAAAATACTGAGAAATATGAATTGTTTAATTAACAAAGTTATGGTTACATATTTTCATCTTTATCTTTTAATTCTTGCTCATTCTTTAGGCTTCCATTGTCAGGATGCCAATGAAGATTATCTGCTTTTCTAAACATACTCATAACTCACAGATGACAGTAAGAATACTCAGTTCTTCAGGGCAATGATCAGAAAGAAAACTGGCCAAGAAGCAGACCTGGGGATCTCCAATCCATAATCAAATATCTAGATTGATTGTGTCACTTACACTTGTATTGATTTCCATTGGAGTGGCTCACCCAAGGGAATAATAAAAATGTGGAATAAAACTGATTTATGAGAACAAAATAAATCCTTTTGTGAGCACTAATGAATTGGTGCTATTTAACCCTTTCAATCACAGAGGGGGGAAAACTATTTATTTTTTTAAGAATGCTGAGCTGGCCAAAAGAAGTCATATCAGAAATGCCAATAGTGCCAGGTGCCATTACACCACGTCGTGATGCTGGGAAAGAAACATGGCTCTGAATTTGATGGAAGGCACCATTTGACATGTGACATACGTCCAGCCTTCCTGGGCCAACTCCCATGTGTCATCAGACATGATGGACCTGTAGGTCCAGAGTGGTATGGAATCACTCAATAAATGTTTATTGTGCTTATTTACATGATTTATAAGACAGCTGAAAAGCAAGAACTAAATATGGTGGCACATTAACTCCACTTAATTTTTTCCCCCTTGAAATAGGTGCTTTTAATTCTACTCAAATCTTAGTGTGTAAGAGTTAAATCGAGGGTTCTCTCCAGGATGACAGGGGCATCCAGGGAAATAGCTTTCAGCATAATTTGTAAGGGACATACAAATATTTGCCTTAAAGAACATTAAAGGATCTAGAAAAAGATGAGATGATTTGTACATAAAGCCAAAGCAACCGATTGACTCTATCAATTGAGCCAACCAGCCAATTTAATGAGGGAAAAAATTAGTTACTTCGGGTTCCTTAAAACTGGTAGAAAAAGCATTCCCAAAAGTTTGGCATTGATTCACTTCCGACTTTCCCATTGGTGCTGACATCTTTCCACACGTTCGTTCTAACCCTGTGCTGTCCAGTACAACCCCCCACTGCCCACTTGTGGCTTTTGAGCACTTGGAAGGGGGCTAGTGTAGCTAAGGCACCAATTTCTAATTTTATTTAATTTTACCTAAAATCTGATCACTGATTTTAGTTACCGGAAAACTTTTAAATACGTTGTATGTGAATCTACTGTTTTAATTGAAAACTTCATGAAATCTAAACATGGATCAAACCTTTCTGATAACAATCGTCACTGAATGGAAGTGTTCCGTAAGTGTAAAGTATATACACCGACTCATGAAGAAAAAAGTGTTGGCATCTCAGTATTAACGTAGGATTATGCTTACATGATGAAATGATAACATTTTGGGTATGTTAGTTTACATAAGCTATAATCCCAAATTAATTTCAACTGTTCCTTTTTGCTTTTTAATGTGCATATCAGGGCATTTCAATTTCTGCATGCTAAAGGGAATATTAGAAGTTACAGTTAAATGCAGGTTCATTTTCATCTTAAATCGGTTGAAGAAAACCATACAGTTTCAAGATGTGGCTACATACATCCACACAGAATGAAGGGGATGTTATTTGTAGAAGCACCGATCCTGTTGCATACACTGCATTTGAGTCACAGTCCTGAGAAAGCTTATGACAGAACTCCGTGGGAGGGACTGGCATAAGAAAGAGCAAGCTGATTTGTTGTCAGCTCTGAAAATTCGGCTTAGACTGGCGTGGTGTTTAATGAATGTACAGGAAGGTAACTTTATGTATCCTCCCCGGCATAAAAAGGCTTTAAAAATATTAATGCATTTTACTATTTACAATGAAGCATAATTTAATTCAGTTTGAGGGCACCGTAATTATCACAGCATAATAATTTTTCTAATGTAAGTTTTCCATGTATGCACACAGAGTAAGGCATTAACAGGAAACTGTACAGATCAAAAAGAGAGTAAGAGACTCTCTTATTATCTTACCTTATAATAGAGAAACATGCAAATTGACTGCACCTCCGCTATGCCCATGATTGGGCCGGCAGGAGGCTGGGGGCGGGACTCCGGGTGGCATATCCGCCGTTGAGAAGATCAAGATGGCGGTGCCCAGTGGCCGCTCCCGGGGGTGCCTGGGGCGATCGGCACCCCGGGGGGGCGTGGCCGGGCCCATACTGCAGCTCCCGGGCGTGCCTGGGGCGATCGGCAACCTAGGGGGGCGTGTCCGGGCCCCTCCAGCCCTTCCTGCCCCTCCAGGGGGTCCGGGGGTCGATCGGCCACCTGGGGGGGCGTGGCCCGGCCCCTCCCGCCCCTCCCGGGGGTCCCAGGGGCCGAGGCTTTCCGGGCCTTGGGCACCAGCGGGGAGCCTGCACCTATCGCAGGAAACCACTGGGGGTCGGCTCCTGTGATCCGTAGCAGGGACGCTGGGTGCAGCGAGCCCAAGGCCAGGAAAGCCTGGGGCGGAGGCTTTCCCGGCCTTGGGCACCAGTGGGCAGCCTGCATGGATCGCAGGAAACCACTAGGGGTCGGCTCCTTCGATCCTTAGCAAGGATGTTGAGTGCCCCCGAGCCCAAGGCCACCGCCTGGGGCCAAGCCCCGACCCTGAAAAAGGCAGAAGGCGGTGGCCACAGCCAAGGCCTGGGTCCCCGGTGCCGGCAGAAAACTGGTGCAAGCAGCCAGGTGAATGAAGGTCTATTGCACGAATCTTCGTGCAAACGGGCTACTAGTAAAGGAATAAATGATTAGGAGAAAGTGAAAGTGAACCACTTTAAATGTAAGGGATTCAAGGAAAAGCAAGATGATAAATAGTAATTGCAAGGGGTTGGGCTTCTGAAAGAAGTTGAGGGGCAAGATTTTTTAACACCGCACGTAAATGAAGCCAAGTCTTTTGCTCCCAATTTTCCCCAGAGGTTGGAGTTTTAAGGTCTTCTGTTTCCTAAAACCTTCTTAAAAGTTTTGCTGTAAGATGACGCAAGTTACCAACTGCCTCCTCCTTTTGTTTTCTTTTGGCATCCTTCACTCCTTCTTTGTCTGATTATAAAAGAAATGCTTGTTTGCTGTAGATTTTAAGAGGATATCAGAGAGGGTAACGAAAACATCTACAATTATCTAAATCTCAAGATAATCATTACCTTGTTAATATTTTGATGTTTTTTAGCATGTATCCTTTCATATTTTTATAGGATTTTTTTAAACTGAATAAAGTAACCCCATGATCATAAGAACTTAGGAGATATGAATCATCAGCGGGCTGTTCTTAGTATATACAGGATGATAACGTTAGAGTCATCCCACAGTACTTTCCAAGGAGCCAAAACATAGTCTGTGACCCTCATCACTCTACCCGGTGACAAAGGCCCATCACCGTCAAGGGAATCCATCCTGAGACCTCCCACAGGAGAAGCCAAGAATCCCAGAAGGAAATCCCTCGCTGTAGGTCTGTCTCAGAAGATGGGCCTAGAGGACAATTTTTTCTATTTCTCTGCAGAGTCCACCCTTCCATTTTCATCTAATATTAACTCATAGCTGACACCTACCTACTGAGAGCCTCCTTACTCAAAATCCAGACATTTGGGGATGATGGTTATGCTTTCAATCTAGAAATATCAAAAAACTGACTCTATTTACTCAGAGAATACTGAACCCTTGTCATGACAGAGCATACAAAAACCAATGCTTGGCGGTATGTACTAGTACATGGTATGCAACTACCGGTATAAAATATAACATATCTGCTCCACGGGCTGGCATCCACATGGGACCTTCATCATGCATGTACTAGAAAACCCCCAATCAGCCATGGTGTGGGTTTGAAAACGATATGAGCATATTTAAATACTTACATACATCCCATTTTGAAACAGGAATTTGATTGAAAAAATAAAAGCTATGCAAAGTCTTCCAAAGCCAAAGGTCAGATGATACTCAACAGTCTCCTTTCATGGGAAAGCAGAACGGAGAGATTCCTACACAAAGATGCTCCCGCAGCATCTGAAACATGACCTTCAGCCACAAGAACCCAGAAACCCAGCCCTCTCAAGACTCCGTGGGTTCCATGCACTGACTTTGGTGTGTGGCCCGGGCCAGGGCCAGGGCCAGGATTTGCATTTCATCATCACCTCGGCCCTTCCACGCACACCACAGCTCGGAGTTTGGGCTTGTTCATTATGTCAAGAAAAGAGCCAATTAGAAATGAGACACAAATTCAATAGCTGCTGTGTGAGTGTGGAGAACAGATGAGTTCTTAAGTAAGTTTGATAAATTAATGCCTAACTCCATTCTTGTGGAAGAATATGTCCTAATTACACATTTCTATAGCTTTATTGGCCATGACATGATATACAATCAGAAGTGCCAATATACTCAGTGGGTAAATATTCTACAGCCAAATGTTTGCAGTGTCATATATTATTACTGCCCATTCGAATTTTCAACAATACAGCAATGGTTTCCAATTCTGTGTACAATGATTTTTAAAAAATTTCCTGAGTGTTTATATGTATGTCCATTTATACCTCTAGAAACTTCATACAAAAGTAAATTAAAATGTAATTTCTTTTGAGCAGAATAGCAATTTGCTTCCCAAAGAAATAGAAAAAAAGTAATTTTTCTATTTCCCCTCTATTCTTAATGCTTCTTCTCATATGAATACTTGCTCTGAACATAACTTCCCCACAGTCGTCATTCCTAGTATCTCTTGTGTTAGTTAAAACATCTGAAATGGTCAGGGAGAGAGGCCCAGGGCTACTGTCTAAAACCAAAAGATCTTTCTAACACGACACTCATTAAGTTTCTTCTGTTTCTCTAACAGACACTACACGGCCAATAGCTGTATAATGTGGGCAACTGCAGACACTGCCTTTACCATGGCTGTGCTTGGGGCGCATTTGTGCATGAAATACTACCATCTGCTTCTTTAGACTTCCACCGAGCTTCAATGTTCATATATAGGGTTTTGATGGAATACAATGGGAGAGAGCTGTACTTTCTCTCACCTTTCCTTCTAAAAGTGTGGGAACTTGGGCTAAGTGGTCCTCAATAGAAGAGGACCAATGACAAGCCTAGGTTCTCTGCTACTGAGGTTGCCAGGCAGACATTCTCCTCCTTCAAAAGGAAGAATGATGAGGAATTAAACAATTTGTAGAAGACTCCACCATAACCGCTCAAGCAAAAAAAAAAAAAAAAAAAAAGGACATGGTATTGCCTACTAAGAATAGAACCAGAACCAGTGTATAGAATCCAAGGAATTTAGTCTAGTAGTATAGAGGCTGCCATTTGTGAAGACATTCTATAGGACCTGAGAATATTCCCTTTTTCTCTTAATAATGTTGTTTTCTATTTCCCCTCTTGATAATTAGATGATTTTACAGTTATAGTTGAAATTATTTTTGAAACTTTATAAAATAAAACCATAAGTTCCCATATTATTTTCACCTACCAGTTAAAAAACTTATAATTTTAAAACAGTTTCACATAAGCCATATTTGTACTACTATACTGTCAGTTATTTCAGTGTTTATTCCTAAATGTACACATTTCACTTATTTTAAGAAAAGAACACTCAATATGTTTCATAAGGAACGTTTCTATATATGTCACCTTTAATTGACATTGTTAGCTAATTCACAGAGGTGAAGAGAAAACACACTGAGGATGTTGCACCCGGATCCCTGGGAGCTGACTGCTCACCTGTGCAAGGTGAATGACTCACCCCTGAGAGCCATTGAGCAAAGCACTTATTACAGGTCAGTAAACGGCCCTTGCACGCCCTACAAAAAACTAATTCGCATCATATGTTCCTCAAAATAAAAAGGATGTTCCAAATCAGGTGGAATCCCACCGAACCAAGTGCTGATCCTTCCTTTTACGGCAGACATTAAGCAAAGGCGGACACTGTAATCCAGGAGGCCCTAGTGTGGGTTGGGCGATCGGTTACTTTTTACCATTCACGTTTGTTTGTGCTGTCATTCTCCCATGATGTTTTCATATTCAAGTTATTCTAATTCATCACCGAGGCCCAGGTTTTCCCAAATCTTCCCCCGATTGGCTCTGTTCACGTCTCTCGCCAACATACCTGCTTTTCTCTTGCCTCCCAGCCCTGAGAATGGCAGGACGAGGCTTACTGTGTCATCTTCTCTGTTTGCTGGAAAATTATATGGGACAGAGATCCGTGAGGTACCAACTTTGGTGTCATTTTATACACCCCAAATTTGGTTTATTAAAAACTAGCTGACAGTGTAATTAATCAGGTTATCATTTTCCACCTG